>NC_061508.1:342064403-342264813 GCF_022539505.1 Lolium rigidum
CAACTGGTTGCAGAATAGTGCTGGTATATATATATATATATATATACATCCAATAATGGTCCATTGGAATGTTCATCTTCTCCTATGGTGCGAAAATATAGTGCATAAGTTTAGTCAAATGAAAATTAATTTTATTCAATATATCATCGTTAAAAATTCTCCAGTTATCCACAAATACAAGTTATCCACAAAATTCTCCAGTGAAAAATTCTCCAGTTATCCACAAATATATATTGTTGAAGTTACTTACTATTGCGGTCAGAAACCCACCAGCGGGCAGCGACGGGCAACACCGTAGAGCCGGGAACAACTCAGGGCTGCGGCTGGCCCCGGTCCCTCAGAGCGACGGCCCGCAAAGCCTTCTGGTCACACGTCCGATGCTGTCGCAAGGGCATGCCACCTGACCTATACCCGGTCGGGGAAGGTGTTGGATGATGCCTCGCTTAGTTTCCTGCATGGCATAAACGTAAACATTAAATACGAGCCTCGATCGGCTCTCGGGTTATCTCGTGAATTGGCTCAAAGAGCCGATCCACCCATGATTCGCACGAGGTGTACGAATATATGGTGGTCCTGCTTGATCAAGATAAAGCTAAAGCGATCTACGACGATTTAGGGTTTTCACCGCATAATCGGATCATCCTACTCACGATTGGGCCTCGCGCTCGCGTACGGTGATCGTAAGCCGATCCTAGACAGGGCCTAAAAACCAACACGAGGTTGATCCCCGGAACATCCTGTCTAGGGCTAGCAAACTACACCCTACACGCCGCTGGATCCTCCAACCCTTTGTAAGGCCTAACTATTGCGGATATTAAACTAATCCTTGAAGAACAAGGAGCAACCGTAACGGATCGGATCTACTAAACAATGATCAAGCGGGGTGCCGCCCCTACACCTAAGATAGGTGTAAGGGCGGCTAGATGTACAAGGGTTGCACTACGACAGCATATGATACGAAGAACAATGCTAACCCTAACACATCTAAGATAACTACGTTGCTCGCCATCAAAAAGGCTTCGATACGAGCAACGCATGAACAACGTAATAGGCTTGTGCTGCCTAGATCGCAAGATGCGATCTAGGCAGCATGGTGCTTACCAGGAGAAACCCTCGAGACGAAGGAGTTGGCGATGCGCCGAGATTGATTTGTGTTGAACGTTGGTTGTTGTTTATTCCATAAACCCTAGATACATATTTATAGTCCGGGGGACTTTCTAATTCAGGTGTGCACCTAACCGTGCACGGGTAAAACTCTAACTCCTAACCGACACGTATCCTACTATGGTACAGATACACGGGCAATTAGCCCAAACTTGGTACACAAGGCCGATTCATGTATTTCTTCTATGTATATTCTTTAAGCCCATCTCCAATCGCGGCCCACCTCTGACTTGGTCAAATTCTGGTGATAACACATGCCCCCCTGGTTTTGGAAATGACATTTCCAAAATCACTCTGCTTTTTCTTCGTCGGGTCATGTCGTGGCAGAGCAGAACCGTTGCAGCATCCTTCATCATGACACCTTGTCTTCTCAACTTTTCCGCAAAATTTGATAGTTTTAGCATCACTTCCTCGGAAACTGCAATGGCATTAAATCTCCACTAAGCTCATCATTATTTAACCGTGCCGATTGATCAGTCCTCTTCATCCCCTTCCTCTGTTCTAGCTGTCGGCACCAAAAAACCCTCTCCTTCCATAGCCATGTCGTCCTCTTCCTCCCCTTCCATTTCTCTCCAATCCTCTTCCTCAAGCGAGTCGATTCCAGGGCACAACCAGATGGAGGCATACAACCGGCACGCTCCCAATTATTGGGACGAGCGGGAGTGGGACTTCGATTTCGTGCCAGAGGGTGAGGACCTCGTCTGGTCAGATGGGGCCATGCCCCTAACTGACGGGGAGGATGACCTCCGATTCCTGATTGACGGAGCACTGGAGGCGGAGAACAACGACGACGACCCTCCCTTCCGGGGTAAATTCACCTCCATCACCAAAGAAAAAGAAGAGGATGACGAAGACGAAGACATCTCCTCCGACACGAAGAAGGAACAGGAGGACGACACCTCCTCCGACGAACCACCGCCAAAGCGCATCCGTGGCTGGGCTTGGTCAGATGAGGACGACGACGATGACGAGGAAGAAGCCTCCGCTGAAGGTTACAGTAGCAGCAACGAGGAACTCGTCGACAGCAGCAATGACGGTAGCTACCCCAGCGATGGCGAAGACAGCAACAGCCCTTAGAGTAGGGACTGATTAGCATAGGATTAGCAGTAGTAATCTGTTCCTCTTTGTTGAACAATCGGCTTTTCTTTGTAAGAAATCTTATTATCAATGAAAACACTTCCTTTGATTTCGCCGATGTCCTCTATGCTGATTTAGCCGATTTTTCCTCATCTGACTCTGTCGACTGTTTAGCCTAATCAATGCTTAATGACTGATGGCAACGCACCGGTCTCTCATGATAATCTGCGAGACATGCCAATTCAGTCATCCCTCTAAGTTAGCCAGCTCTGCCGATGATGATAGCACAGCCGATCGCAGTAGGCCGGCGATTTGGTCTTGAGCAGGCGTCTTTAAGAGAACCCTGGAACTGTCGCTGAATCATCTTGGATGCTAAAACTGATAACTCTGTAACAAAAACACCACTCTTCAGAACAGTTGCGATGTAGAGCCAGCCGATTCCAACCAAATCGGCTCTCCAGAGCAAAGATTTTTTAGGGCAAGCTGCCCCCCGAGCCTTAATCAAGGCGAGAATACCGGCGAGGATGCACAGGTCGAACAAAAAGGTTCTGACCTCAGGCAATCTGGTAATCCGAGATAGCCACCATGAAGAGTCAGCTAAACTTGCCCACCAGCTTAATGGGAAAGAGGCTGCCTTGCATGCCAAACTGATGTTACTGCTGAACTTGGCGCAAAGGGTTGTCGGCTCATTGCAGCCGAGGCTGCTCTCATTATACATTCCCTTCAAGGAAACAGAAACTCTTGAAGCCGAACTGAACACCATCTTGGCGAAAAACTGGGCCTTGAGCACATAGCCGGTAGGTCTTGTGTAACTGCACTAGAGTCGATGGCTGCGCCTCGGCTTCGTTTCTTAGTTCTAAAGTCGATGTCCTTGCATCGGCTGCACATTGCAAGAAACTGCGTGAGAATTTTTTTTTTACAGGCCGGTTTTTCTATCGGCCCCCAATGTTTCACTGCACATGTATCGCACATGTTCAGCTGATTACACTACAAGAAATCTGCCATAATATGACGTTTTTTTTATGACTGGAAATCAAAATGTCATAGCTTTATGACGTTCCTAGCTTTGACCGTCCTTGGCCACTCGGGGGGGGGGCAAAACCCTAGAAAATCGTGACGTTATTGGGCAAAAATGTCATTGCCAATTTAGGTCAAAACGTCATTAGCAAAATTAAGTGGCCTACGACGTTTTTCCACTGCCGATTGCGACAAATCAATAACGTCATTGGCATGCCAAAAAAAATTAGCCAATCGAGAAAACAGAAAACAACCTACCAAGGATCAGCTCCAAACTTGAATCTCAACCGTCCGAAGCATCCAACGCACCAAACCACGCGCGGAATTTTCCCATTGGCGCCTAAAATTTTTGGGTCACGCGCGCGAGGACCAACCAGACCACTTTAATTTTGCTTCCGCCCCGCCCCATCCCACCACTCCTCCCCGCCCCGTCCAACCCTAACCAGATCCACACCACCTCCTCCGCCGCCCCCACCACCTCCTCCGCCGTGCGGAAGCTCCCCATCAAGCGCCGCTCCCCGCCGCGGCCACCACCTCCCCGCCCTCCTCCTCCGGCCCGGCCTCCTCCGGCGCCAACCCCGCCTTCAAGTTCCAGCGCATCTGGTCCGAGACCGACGAGCTGCGCTTCCTGCAGGGCCTGCTCGGCTGCGGCGCGCAGGGCCAGGGCCTGCTCGGCTGCCGCCTCAGGAACAAGCACCGCGCCGTCGCCGCCCGCGTCGCCAAGGGGCTCGACCCGGCCCACCTCGCGCCGCACGACCGCGACGTGCTCCACCTCTGCTCCCGGCTCTGGGACCCCGCCTACGCCGCCGCCGCCCTCGTCCGCCGCATCCCCCGTCGCCGCTTTATCTAACCCTAATCTCGCTCTTCGTCTCCCTCGCCCGCGAGAGAACGCAGATCCGCCTCGGTGAGAATCCGTCGCCATGTCGTCCGGCCGAGGTCGCTCGCACCCTTGCCGCCCTCATCCTCCACGATGACGGGATCTCCATCACAGTAAGTTACCCCTCACGATTTCTTCTCTTCTCCGTTCGTTTTCTCGGTTGGATTCGGTGCAACAGCATGTTATGTGCTGTTCCAGAATCTGTGCTTTTCGCTGCCAAGCATTTTTTTGGTCTTGTTAGGTTGGTAATTTTACTATGTAATGATGTACTGCTCGTTATTCCTAATTGCTTACCAGACATGAGTATATTGAACTGTCCCTGAGCTTGAGAATTTTCAATAATAACTAATAGTATTGCAGTAAATCACTGCTTGCCTAATTCGAATATCATCCACTAGTTTCAACATTGACCGTCGAAAATTTGAAGAATTATATCTTAAAAAAATGAAGCATCAATTTGCTTCCTGGTGTAAAAAGCTATTAACATGCTATTGGTACTCGATTTCTTTCCAACTTGAATGTCGCATTTGTTTCTATCTTGTTTAATATCTCGCTAACTAAAATGCATCTCATGCTTGCACAGGTGTCCAGACTTGCGAAACTACAAGGTATAGAGCCTATTGCGATGGGATCGTATCATATAATGATCTGAAATGCTACCGTTGCTAATCTTGAAATGCTACTCGTTGCTAATCTTGATTTCTATATATATATATGCAAAACATTTGCAATGTTACTAGCATAGGTCTACGGAACATTCCATTGTTTCTATATACGATGTAATATATCTACAGACTAAAGTTCCTTATCCATTTTGTTACGAAGATCGGGTAGTATGCATGTATGGGAATATTACGAGCCATTATCCGGTATCTGGGGAAGCTATTTCCTTTAGTGGCTGTGATGATCACCAGATATATCATCAGCAAGTTCTAATCTGATACATTTTCTTGTAATAATAGTTGGTATTATAATCAATATTTGATATTCTTCTGCAACTATCTCTTTTTCTACAGTACTTGTTCTCCCAAGTTTTATTTGGCTCAAGTCTCATGTGTGTACATATTATACATCATGCTGTAATTATTTCATGCTAATATTTAATTCGCCCTTACTCGTACTTGGTTTTACCTGCAGCAGCATCCTAGTATTACTTGGTTTTACATCGCCTCTTCTCGGGTGTGCTTTATTTTAGAAACATTTAACATATTTATTAAAGATATTACTTGTCAAATATGGCATAGCTTGCATCATACTCGCCATGTATTCAAAGCTACCGAGTAAAACTTGCAATTTGAGTTGATCACCTCGTGCATTCATTTTGCAATCATTGAAAATAGTGTAGGGTTTCGGTTCAAATGTTCTTTACTAGAGCCGTCTGCTAATACTAACAAGTATGATGTGTTATCCTGTGAAGACTGCACAACTTCGTTGCTTTACGGCTCCCATGGTGCCTAGGGTAGGTGCTAAATTCGGGTGAGACAGGTCGGTATGGTTAATTTCTGCTGAAACCAAGTAACCATAAAAGATCACATGCCTTTTTTCTGGATATCTTTGAACCGAAACCCTACACTATTTTCAATGATTTTATATGATCTTACTAATATCTGAATATCTGAATATCTTTGTATTGGGATCTGGTCGATCTTATATGATCTTACTTCATGATGTAAGTTTTAAGTCATACTGATATGTGTAGAAAGGAAACTATTGTACCTTAGTTCTCTCTCTGAGAGGTATCCGACTTAATTCTAAAATAAAATGTTAAATTATGGATGTTTCCTGATGCTACTGTAGATTCAAGTGTTAATGATATCTGTGTAATCTGCTCATCTTGTTATTGGACAATGTACCATGAGTAATCTGCTAATTTGTGCTCAGATGCTAAAATATTCATTGGTTGCATGATATTATCCAGCAATTACCTGTTTGACGAGCTCATGCCTTTGGATGTTTGTTTTTGTGCAGGATGGATGGATGAGCCTATGACGGATGCTTGTTCTTGGACAGGTTGTGTTAGCCAGTGTGCTGGGATGCAATGTTGGACGGTGATGTGCTCACAGGGAACAGGTTGCTGTGCGGTTGGTGGAGCGGAGAGTTCCTGATGATGCATCATTAAGAAGGTGACCTGGAAGTTAGGTTATGACAGCCGATTCTGGCCGTCTAGAATGGCATGCTTTGGTTCTTATGATTTGACTCGATGGATGTTGCGTGCTGTAATAGTCTAGCCGGTTTGTTTTCATTATCCTTTGGATTCAGCTGCAGCCTCGTCATTCCTGTATGTGTTTTTTGGAAAAATACTGGAATAGACTTCATGTATTCATCTTTTGGCGTCTAAATATTATCAGATCGTGTGAAATAAATGCTGACAAATGGGACCAATGGGAAAATGAAACCTGACACGTGGGGTCTCTATATGTAATTGGCTAAAAAAAATAAGCTAAAAAGGCCGAGGTAATTGGGCTAGTTACGGGCCAAGGCCCAACAAAGCCGAAAAAAATAATCAGAACTAATGGGCTCAGCCCACATAAGGAGCTGAATGGACCGGGCTGAATTCAGATAACGACGTTTCTAATTCGTCATAATTTTGCCACGTCGGATTGCCACGCTGGACTCGGGGCGAGTGCCCATGACGTTTTGGGAACGTCATGCCGGCAGGTGACATTTTAAAACGTCACAAAGCTCTACGACGTTTTCAAGTGGAACGTCTTAAGCAGTCACTGCTGACTCCCAGCTTTCGACGTTTTGAAAAGTGTCACCGTAACGTCACAAGTAGCCATAAGTGACGTTTCAGTGACACCTTTATTTTGTCAACTTATGGCAGATTTCTTGTAGTGTTAGGTGCCCCCCGAGCCGATTCTGCCAGGTAACTGCTGAAATCGGCTCTGTGATTAGCCAAGGCACTCTATGCGAACGTCGGCTTGATTAGGACCAGTGTGGACTTCTTCTAGCTCATTAGCCGATGTAACCCCATTTCCCATTAGATTGGCGTTGAACCCAGGCAGAATGGAAGGTGAGGATAATTTTGGCCGATTGCTGGAATCGGCCTCCACGTTGCTTGCTCGATGAAGGTTTTTGCAATGTTCCTCCATAAATCCTTGGGGCCGATCACTTGGATCGGCATCGCCACATTAGTCCATCGATGTTGCTCTTGTTACACGGTCAGACCGGTGGATAAAACTAGCCTAACCCCATTCTTTGTCACGTCGATGCGCTCGCAGTCGTCCAAATTGATGTCTGAGAGTGGCTATTGGCCTGATGTCTCCCAAACGTCCATGCCGGCCGTTGAAATCTCGGCTGAATCATCTGCGTGGACGACTTCTACTTCATCTCCATCCCACTGTATTAGGCATTGGTGCATCGTGGATGGAATGCAACAGATTGGCGTGGATCCAATCTCTCCCTAGTAGGACAAGCATAGGTGCTCTTGCTCGTCGACAATAAAGAACGTCGTAGGGACGGTTTTCCTTCCTACGGTCGGATCCACATTCAGAACACCTTGTGCGTCGGATGCTTGGCCGTTGAAATCGCTCAGTGTCACATTGGTCTTGATCAGATCTGAGCTGGAGCGTCCCAACCGACGTAGCATGGAGTATGGCATAGTGTTAACTGCCGCTCCGGTGTCCACCAACATCTTGTTGACAGGCTGCCCATTGATGTATCCTCGCAAGTATAGGGCCTTCAGATGCCTGTAACTTCTTTCTCGTGGCTTCTCAAAGATGACCGGCCGTGGGCCGCAGTCTAGTTGTGCCACAGGTGCTTCGTCTAATCCTGGAGCGCTAAACTCCGTTGGAAGGATGAAGACCATGTTTGTGCCAGCCGATGTCTCATCATCGGCTTTCTTTTGTCTGGGGCGCCACTCTTTCCTTTGTGGCCGACCTTCTTCGTCCAGGGTTCGCTGAATTTTGGCGGCCAGATCAGGCCGCGCCTTCCTCAACGTGTGCGGGTACAACCTTTCAGCCTTCTTCCAACCCACGTAGACGCTGAACCCTTCGTTTTGGGAACGGCTGAGCCCATCAGGGCACCACCTTGGCCGATGATACTTGTCTTCTTCTTCATCATCGTCCTCTAGTTCCTCGAGATCTTCCACCCGAGCGGACTCAGCATGCTTGTTCCGAGGCGGGAGAGGTCCTAGACGCTTGAACACGGACACGTTAGCTGCATCCTTCTTCTTTTGTTTGCATTCTGGGCAGTTTCCGATTGTAGGCAATCGGCTCATTCCTGAATCCCAGCAGTGTCTGAAGAAGGGGCAGTCCCAGTGCCTATCCACGTCGTCTTGCTCTCTCGACTTTTCCTTGGCGTGGCGCTCATATCGCTCCTCGTCGCGATCATGCCGACGACGTCTCCTGTCGTCCCTAGCCAGACGATCCTTGTCATCATCGTCATTGTATCGCCGGCGTTGGTCGTATTGACCCACATACTTGTTGAGGAGGTGATCAGAGAGAGGTCGCTGATATCTTACGTTCCTTACTTCTCCCTCTGTGATGTAGCGCTTGCCATCGTGACGGAGCCGATCGCGTGGAGCGGCTTCCTCTGTGTCCTTGCTATGAGAGCAGCTGCCCTCATCTCCGTCCTTACCAGAGTGGTGTCCAGGTCCTACCATGTTGATATTGCACGAGAAATCTGGCTGGCACCCTCCATGGTAAGTGTACTCCACCATGTTAACGGCGGGGAATGGGTGTGTGTCGACCTTCATGGCGTACTGGTTAAAAATTAGCTGCCCTTTTTCTATCGTCATTTGGATCTGCTGACGCCACACCCTGCAGTCGTTAGTGGCGTGGGTGAACGTGTTATGCCACTTGCAGTATGGCTTTCCGTTCAGCTCTTGCACCGTGGGGATCTTGTGGCCTTCGGGTACCTTTAGCTGCTTCTCCGTGAGTAAGAGGTCGAAAATCTGCTCAGCTTTGGTCACGTCGAAATCGAACCCTTTTGGAGGACCTTGTGGCTTAACCCACTTACAGGACACGGGGCTTGCCGCCCGAGCCCATTCAGCCACTGCTACCTCTTGATCTCCCGCAGCACCTTCATCCTCGTCTGCCTCAACCAGGACCACCGCTCGCTTGAATTTGTCCTGGTAAACATCTGGGTGGCGCTGTTCATATGCTGACACCTTCGCACCATGTGCGCCAATGAAGGGTAGTCCGCTTGGGAGGCCACGTCCTTGATCGATGATGAGAGACCCACCACCGCCAACTCGATCGCTTCTTTTTCACTTACGTGAACCGAATAGCATCGGTTCCTCACGGTCCCGAAGCGCTGGATGTATTCGACACTGTTTCTCCGCGCTTCGTCGTACTTGTGCTAGATCGGCAATGCCAGCCTCGGAAGCCTCTCGAGTGATACCGCTCATGGAACTGCTCTTCCAACTGCTTCCAAGTCCGGATTGAGTTCGGTGGCAGCGATGTGTACCACCCGAAAGCCGATCCTGTGAGGGACTGTGCGAAGAACCTCACACGCAGCTCGTCTGATGCTGAGATCGTGCCCAGCTGTGCCAAATATCGGCTCACATGCTCGATGGAGCTGGAACCATCTGATCCGCTGAACTTTGTGAAATCAGGGAGCCGATATTTGGGTGGTAGCGGGATCAATTCGTACTCATTAGGGTACGGCTTGGAATAGCCGATTGTCCTCCTTTTCGGCATCATGCCGAATTGGTCTTTCAGAATTGTACAAATCTGATCCGCGGTGATGGCTGAAGGTGTCGAACCCTGAAGATTCGCCGGGGTGGCATACTTAGCCAGCCATGCTTACTTTTCCAGTTCTGAGCCAACTGCAGGAGCTGAGCTCTGGAGGTTTGTCGGGGTGGCATACTTAGCTAGCCACGTCTGCTTCTCAATATCTGCTCCCAACGCTCCTCCTGCTGTTCCAGAAGTCCCTGCTGTTGCAGCCTGGTTCGAGAGTGCCCAGTTACTGCAGTCCGGCACGTATGCGCACGTGTATCCGTGCGGGATCTCCTTGGGCGCCTCATGTAGGAATTGGTAGTCACTAGGGTCACCACCAATCTTGTAGACGACGTATGCCGATGAGTTCGGCACTTCTGGTGCTGCCAATGCGAACGGCAGCGGTGGACGGGACCGGAGTGGCATCTCTCCTTGGTAAGTCCCCGAGCCGGTCCCGGCGGAGAGTACCGATGGCTCATGATTTCCTGGATCACGCGAAGAGCGACACGCTCCAACGTGTTCACCAGGCTCTCAGAGTGGCGGTGCGGCGAATGAGCCACCATGAAGTTGATCTCCTGACGCAGCGACCTGGTGCGTTCTTCTGACGGGGAGGACAGGTCCACTCCATCGAGCGCGCCTTCAGGTGAGAACCCCTTCCACCTGATGCCATGGGAGCGGTTCTGTGGAAAGAGCCGATGAGGTCGGCTCCGAGGACTGCCTTGATCTCGTCATGCTTCTTTTTGAGCTCGTCAGTCAGATCCTCGTACTTGACCGGAGTGCCTTCCGCCATCTCAGATGTAGATGGCGATGCGGTGGATGTCGAAGATTGTCCCACCGGGCGTGCCAGAATGTGTTGCGGTCAGAAACCCACCGGCGGGCAGCGACGGGCAACACCGTAGAGCCGGGAACAACTCAGGGCTGCGGCTAGCCCCGGTCCCTCGGAGCGACGGCCCGCAAAGCCTTCCGGTCACACGTCCGATGCCGTCGCAAGGGCGTGCCACCTGACCTATACCCGGTCGGGAAGGTGTTGGATGATGCCTCGCTTAGTTTCCTGCATGGCATACACGTAAACATTAAATACGAGCCTCGATCGGCTCTCGAGTTATCCTGTGAATCGGCTCAAAGAGCCGATCCACCCATGATTCGCACGAGGTGTACGAATATATGGTGGTCCTGCTTGATCAAGATAAAGCTAAAGCGATCTACGACGATTTAGGGTTTTCACCGCATAATCGGATCATCCTACTCACGATTGGGCCTCGCGCTCGCGTACGGTGATCGTAAGCCGATCCTAGACAGGGCCAAAAAACCAACACGAGGTTGATCCCCGGAACATCCTGTCTAGGGCTAGCAAACTACACCCTACACGCCGCTGGATCCTCCAACCCTTTGTAAGGCCTAACTATTGCGGATATTAAACTAATCCTTGAAGAACAAGGAGCAACCGTAACGGATCGGATCTACTAAACAATGATCAAGCGGGGTGCCGCCCCTACACCTAAGATAGGTGTAAGGGCGGCTAGATGTACAAGGGTTGCACTACGACAACATATGATACGAAGAACAATGCTAACCCTAACACATCTAAGATAACTACGTTGCTCGCCATCAAAAAGGCTTCAGTACGAGCAACGCATGAACAACGTAATAAGCTTGTGCTGCCTAGATCGCAAGATGCGATCTAGGCAGCATGGTGCTTACCAGGAGAAACCCTCGAGACGAAGGAGTTGGCGATGCGCCGAGATTGATTTGTGTTGAACGTTGGTTGTTGTTTATTCCATAAACCCTAGATACATATTTATAGTCCGGGGACTTTCTAATTCAGGTGTGCACCTAACCGTGCACGGGTAAAACTCTAACTCCTAACCGACACGTATCCTACTATGGTACAGATACACGGGCAATTAGCCCAAACTTGGTACACAAGGCCGATTTATGTATTTCTTCTATGTATATTCTTTAAGCCCATCTCCAATCGCGGCCCACCTCTGACTTGGTCAAATTCTGGTGATAACACTTACCTGAGAGATAATCCTAGGAATAAACAAAATTATCTTATTTTTCATGTAAGAAGTTCATCAATGGTTAAAATTATTTCCAATAAAAACCATTAAATTTGCGCAACCTATAGAAAAATTAGCTCTAGACAGCATGCATTTCATATAAATCCATAAAAACTAGTGTTTTTAAATTGTTTGACATAGTTGAAATAATAACTTACTTACATGAATATTTTTTGGGATTCATCACATTTTCATGCATGTAATCACTCATCCATGTTTGGCACAAAAGTGGCGGACAAAACTATTAACGGTTAGGTGCATTGCCAATTAAGTGGTAGCTCATGAGGTTTACAAATGTGCGTCTAGCATGGAACCATCCATCTCCCCTCGCGAATTAAGGTTAAATCAAAGATTTAAAAATTGTGATAGCTAGGAACATTGTATTTCCCCATGCATAAAATGAGGTTAAACTTAGATTTCACATCCTCTACATTATAATAAGATGATTGCACAAGAAGTACAACCAAAAATGAAAAAATTAATTTAGAGATAGCAATATATTCTGGATATAGTTACTTGAGAAACAAAAGCCAAGCATAAATCATTTATCCTATTTTTTCATGCATGCAACCGGTTCATCGATGTTTTACATATAGGTCATAGCTCACTCGATAATATACAACAAATAATTGGACATCTGATCATATTTGAACCTTCTTTTGTTTTTAGGGGGAAAAGAAATGAAGTCTGACTTACCGACCGCGATATGCATGTCTATTCATATGCATGTCAACGTTTTTAGTGTGAACAAAGTTTTACTTCAAGCCAAATAACGTGTGAAAGAAATTTAATCCCTGAACTATAAGCCGTAAGGCCTACACTGCCCATGTTCCACTCCACTGAAAATAAACAGACAAAAAAATATTTTTTTGGAAAATATAAACAATTGCAGATGTTTAATGAAAATAGTACAGAAGCAGTACAGAAAAATGCAGAGTAATTAGTCGTACAACGTGTGCAAGGATATCCCCCTAAGAACATGTGTAAGAGCAAGAATGCCCCTCGAAAAAAACATGCAACGCAGGAGGATTCTCACACAATTGAACAAGTAACAACCGGTGATATTTTTAGCCTTTTGAGGTCTCAAGCCTAAGACACACGGCCAGCGAGACGGCGCTACCACGAGATGCAGAGGAGCACGTTTAAAATTTAAAATCTCTTTAGAAATGAGAACATAGCTTGGAAGTTGGCAGGATCAGAGCTTTTGAAGTGCCGGTCATGATGCTCGACCACGAAACTAGAAAGGAGACTCTGGAGGAGATAAAAGGAGGGTATAGTAGCAAACTTCAGGCAGTTTGTCTTTGGAGGTGGCAAAAGCAGTTTTCAATGTACATGTATGGGCTATCTACAACCAGGATGGCTGATCACTTTCTAGAAGAATTCACCATGCTTAAGCGCATTGTACTTTCATTTTTCTGCTGGTCGATTTTTGTGAACACCCTATATGATCCTTAAGATATAAACTATTGACCTACTGAATAATTCAATACATAATTGTTCACAATGATTGATGCAGAAGCCGAGCTATGTTCCCACTTCAAAAAATATACATGTACGTACTCACCATTCAACAAACAGCCAATAACATAGGTTGGCTGCTGGAGCCGGAAAAAATGGCCGCTCTTTGCTAGCCCTCTTGCTTGCTGAACTTGGTGGTCACCAAGTCTTTTGTCTAGTGTGCCATAAGCTAAAAACAATTCTTATGTTTTTATGCATGTAACATTTTTGTCGTTCATGTTTCAACTTTGACCAATAATAAATGTACTGCTTGTTATATAAAAAATATTATAAAAAACATACCATTGAAACCTCTATTCCGACTTTTTCTAATGATGTAACCTTCATCATACAGAATTCATTTGTAATCGTCAATTTGGTGGTCAAACTTAGATGATTTTTTTCTCGCTAATTTTGTATCAGCAAATACTTGTCGTAAGAATAAAATACATCAGCTAGAAAGTGTTAAATAGTTGTAGTAGGATTATAACTTTGTAGCGAGGAAAGATTACCGTACAAGTTTACATGGTATCTACGGATCCTATCCTTCCAACTTTATACTAGTACAGACGTACCGTACGACTGAAGCAGGACTAGGCACAGAACATATGGTGAATTGGAAAGATATATTCCCTCCATCCTAAGAAAGTTCTATCGATGGATTTCTGGTCTCCGTCTCAGTTCTGCTCCAAGACACCTTAGATCAACACTTCACGAAGACGTATGTTTTCTTATTGGCAATGACAACTACAAGATGTAGGCTAATTATACAAGTAGAATAGTCTTTGTTTGTATCACGTGCAATGAGCCAATCAGCGACGCACAGACAATTAAGCACGTGTGCGCGCGCGTCGACTACGTGCTCGATGTAAAAGACCAGTAAAACCTGCCGAAAGAGGATCTCAGGAGGGCAAGGACGCGATCGTATACGTGAAGGAACAGTTTCTCATCGGAAGCTTGTCGGCAACACTTCGTTGCCGGTCGACCACGAGGACCACCGTCTGATCCAGATGGCCGGTGAGACGAAGATGGAGACATCGCCAACAGTATCTTTTTTATGAGGAAAAACATCCCCAATAATTAACGTGGAAGTACTGTTTTTTTTTTTTGAAATCTAACGTGGAAGGACTAACTGTACCAACGTATGTACATCAGACCGTGTTGCTGGGGCGGTCCAAGTCCAACCTAATGTTGCGATCGATCGGACCGTGACTGGGGCGGCGCTCTCAGGTCAAGTCGCCGATCGACTAGTCTAGCACTACGGCCGGCCGGTGACTCGAACCCAACCGGCGCGCGGAACTACCGGCATACTCTTTTATAAACTTTATTTAAACTTTTTTTTTTCGAAACATAGTACAATCAAAGGCGCTCATACATACGTGCACACACTCACCCCTATGAACGCACGCACACACACCCTACCCCTATGAGCACCTCCAAGATACTGCATCGAAGAACTGATCCGGCGGGTCTTGAGATTGACGAAGTCACCACAGGCGCCTCGCTGTCGACGGGAACGTCGCCTCCCACTGAAGAATATTCCGCCTTTATGAGACACCAAAGTGTCAAATCTGGGATTTAAACTCTGGTGGGCTGGGGGTACCACTGCCCTCCTAACCATCCAACCACAGGTTGGTTCTCAACTTTATTTAAACTTTAGATGACTTGCAACCTCACGTACAAAATGAATGCCGTACAATTAAAGTGACTAATCACATTTACAAAAATTCTAATTAGCGAGAACCAACCTATGGTTGAAAGGTTATGGGGTAGTGGCACCCCCAGCCTAGAGTTCAAATCCCGGGTTTGACATTTTAGTGTCTCATAAAGACAAAATATTTTTTAGTGAGAGGCGACGTTTCCGTCGACATCCAGGTGCCTGTGGTGACTTCGTTAATCTCATGACCTGCCAGATTAGATCTTCGATGCAGTCTCTCGGAGGTGCTCATAGGGGTAGGGTGAGTGTGCATATGCGTTCATAGGGGTGACTGTGTGCGCGCATGTGTGAGCGTCTTTGATTGTACTGTCTTTCGTAAAAAAATCCTAATTAGCAAAGGATTATATCTTGCGTCAATTCTCATACATTTTGGAGTATCCCTATTTACTCAGCTTACTGCCCTAGAAATATTAAATTTTCCAAGCGGTTCCTACATGGTACTACTTCCGTTTCCAGAAAAGAAGGAATATAATATTTTTCCAAAACTCAAAGTGTGTAAAGCTTGGTGAAACTTTTGAAAAAAGGCCAGTAACAATACAGAATTACTACCCTAGATACATCATGAAATATATTACTTTTGTTACTATTAAAATAACGTTACGGCCGCTTATCGTATTTTTGTAACAACATTGGTCAAAGTTTTTTGATGTTTGAAGGAAAGTATACGCATTGTTTTTATAAACAGAGGGATTAGCTTTGTTTCTTAGGATCGTCTATGTATGAAGTCGCGAGTGGACAGATTCACCTTGAAAGGTCAATTTATTAGTTATTACTACTCCCTCTGTATCGATTTAATAGGCACACACGTAGTTTAAGCATAATTTAATCATTAATTTAGTCACAAAATATAAATTATATGTCTATAAAATCTATACCATTAGATTTATATTCAAGTAAGGTTTCCAATGATATAATTTTTATGTCATATTTTCCATATTTTATTAACCAAAATAATGGTCAAAGTGTTTTCTTGAATTACGTGCATACATGTTAAACCGGTACAGAGGGAGTATAGAAGTGTGGCTTGCTCACTTGGTTAGAAAAATGATGTACAAATCAGCCTAGTAGGTTCAAGTCCTAACAGATATAGATTTGGGTTCTTATTATTGAATAAAATCATTGTATTCCTTTAAAAATGCACTCTTCCATATTTTAATTAATCAATTTGTATATACATATATATCATAAAATAATAACTCATACCCGACCTTTTTTAATGTTACACACATCAAAGAGTCTAATACTCCACAAAATACTAGTCAAATTCATCATCTACAAATTAGGCCTAATTAGGTTTATAATTTTTTTGTAATCCCTCTGTTCAATATTATAAGATATTTTAGATAATTTAATGTGCAGCAGATATAAACCGAAATGAGTCAACCTACATGCTGAATGCGTCTAGATACGTACATTTTCAGATAAAATTATAAGATCTTATAACTGTGAACCTAGGGAGTAACTAATTCAAAAGAAACAAGCAGTAGAGAATTGTATAGAACCAAGTTTTTCATAAAGCCAAACAGATACATACATATCTTAGTAGTTTGTGAGACGAAGTAAGTATATTTGTGAACCCTCTAGCATTGATGTTGAGACAACAATAATTTCATTTTGTAATCTCCTCGTTTTTGCTTCCTAGTTGTGACATTTACTTCATTTTTAAATCTTGCCACATTTTTCTTCTTAATTACTACTCCAGAGTAGTTGTGACATTTTTCTTCTTAATTATTAGTTATTTGTGATAAGATGGTGGTTTAGACTACTCAGAACTCGGGCCTACTCATTAGTGGTCACTAGTAGAAAAACACCCTTTAGTACCGATTCCAGAGGGCTTTTAGTACCAGTTTTGGCAACAGGTACTAATGATTCGGGACTAAAGCCCCCCCCTTTGGTACCGGTTCCTTACGAATCGGTACTAAAGGTGCCTCCACATTGACACGAAGGAGCCCGCGGGGCTGGAGACCTTTGGTACCGATTTGTAATACGAACCGGTACCAAAGGATAACGGTGCCATTTTTATATCCAATGTTTTATCTATTTTTTCACTTCCTCTTTTTATCTATTTTTTTAATTATTTTTCACTCCCTCTTTTTATCTATTTTTTAGAATTTCTAATATTTTAGTTATTTGACAAGTTTAGTCTCTAACTACACTTATCTCTAGTCCAATTACTTACTCGTGATCAAACTTCCCGCTCGGTCACCCATCCTCCTCCTACTCTAGAACTGGCACGTTTAACTTTTCGAGTTCCTTTCAATCTCACTTTCAAGTGCTTCGTGCGCATGTTATTGATAGTAGTATCATATCAATCCTATTAACATGTTGGTCACGATATCACACTTTTTTATTGTTTGAATTGTACATGATTTTTTTTAAAAAGTAAAGATGTAAAAATAATATTAAATAAATAAATAAATAATAAAATTTTAATTATTTTTACTTATTAAATATATTTTGAATTTTAATTTGTTTTTGCAGAATCTAAAACCTAAAAATTTGTAAATCTAAAAATTTACTAACCTTTATGGTTAAGTAATAGTAATCTCTATGCAAGAAGGAATTATTAATTTAAATTTAAAAAATAATAAATTAATAAAATCCTGAATTTCTAGCGAAAACTAAAATGTTCCTCCTTTTATATTTACATTTGTAATTTTTAGAATCTAAAAATTGGCTAACCGGGTGAAATGTTTTCGGGTAAAAATTGTGGGCTAGAACGGTACCAAAGGTTTTTCTGAACGGTTTCTGTTTTCGAGTTAAATTCCAGAAAATGGTTTAAGTTTGAAAATTCATATCTTTCAAACCGTTCATCGAAATGCAAAGTATTTTATATGTTTTTCAGTCAAAAAAATGCAAAAAAGAAACGGGCGGGCGGAAAAGGGCGGGAAATAATAGGCGGGAATAAATTTTTATTACGAAGCTCAACTGAAAATTAAGATGCATGGCCAAATTAAGTCACAATCGGTCGAACTTGTTTTCGAATGTTGGAGTGATTCAGTCATACTCGTGCCTGGCCCTATAAACTTCGATATTGTAGTCGTCGTAGTCGCCGACTTCATCGTAGCTGGCATCGGGGTCGCAGTAGTCGAACCTCGGCGGACGAGCATGCGTGGGCTAATACTTAGGGTAGCGCATGCGGGGGCCACGGTAGGCAATGACACTCTGGAGAGTCCGGCTGTGCCACCACAGCCGACGGTCGGCCTCGTTGAAGTTCGAACGAGACGGGCCGTCCTCATCGTGCCTGGCAAGTGCACTCTCACGCCGATTGATGGAGAAGCCGTCCCAAATCGGGATGTAGTCGGGATGCCACTGGGGATTCCTCCACTGCTGTGGCGTGAGCACGAAATAGTAGTGGTTCGTGATGGACATCTGACGCACCACACCTAGAGGGAAAGGAGGGACCGGTACGCCTTCGACGCTCAGCATCCAGCCGGTGGGGACGTGGTAGCCCGACGGGCAGGGGTAGTTCGAGGCGCAAAGCGCCTCCGGGGGGTTAGAGATACGATGGAAGCTATGGGAGAGAGTGACGAGGTTTGCAGATATAAGTCTATATGTGATATGGAAATGGAGGCCAAACCTACATATATATAGTAGAAAAATGATGGGAAGACGGAGGCGGAAAGCGGTGGAAAGCGCGGGAACAAAATATGCTGGAACACAGTGGCGCGGTAAGAAAAAAGACATAAGATATATATTGTCATAACATGATGGGGCCAACATGTCTGGAGATGTTTGAACATATACTCCCAAAAATAAGATATAAGAAGTTTAACATAGACTTTTGACATGCAACATAAAAGGAAAAAAAGCAGGACTAAAAGCCTCAATGTGAAAAAAAACAGGAAAAAATCAGGACTAAGACCCTTTAGTACCTGTTATTTATACGAACCGGTACTAAGAGCATCTCCAGCCGTCTCCCCGACGAGGCCCCCGAGACGCCTTTTTTTCATCCGGATGGACGAAAACGGCCCAATCGCACCCCGACTCCTCGTTTTCGTCCGGATTAAGCCTTCATCCGTCCGGAGAGTCCAGGCCATCCCCGCCCCCCCGGGGTGCGCTCGGGGACTCCGGACGAGAGAAAAGCGGGGACGGGCCCGCTCTGTCGGCGAGAGAACAGACAAACAACACCACTTTGTCCACGCAAATCCCTCCTCCCCTACCGTTGCTCTGTCACTACCGGCACCACCACTCGCCAATCCACCGGCCGGTAGCCTCAACTCCGCCGTTCCACCACCCAACAGCCTATATTCCGCCACCCGTCGTGCCCTCTGCCTATTTTCCACCGCCGGGCAGTTCCCTCGCTTCGATCCTCATCGACACACCCGGCAGGTGTTCGTCCAATTGCCTGGCCGAACATGGACTCTGACGAGGAGGAGGAGCAGATGTTCACCGAGCTTCTTGAAGAAGAAACGGCAGCCTCCGCCAAGACGAGGAGCACCTGTTGATCCTAGCTTGCCTGTCCGGTTTGTACGCCGATTCGGCCATTGGTCGCCGTGGTGGGTCGGCACCAGGTCGCCGGAAGTGCAAGACGAGACAACGAATGGAGGGCTACTGCATGCTCTACGCCGACTACTTCGTCGACAACCATTGCACGGTGAGGCTGTTTTTAGGCGTTGTTTGAGGATGAGCCGGAAGCTCTTCCTGAAAATTGTGTATGTCCTTCGAGAGTACGACTCCTATTTCAGATGCAAGTTGGATTGCACCGGCATGGAAGGGTTTTCCACCCTCCAAAAGTGCACGGTGGCTATGCGGATGCTGGCATATGGAGCTCCTGCTGATTCTACCGATGACTATCTTCGGATGGCGGAGTCCACTGCCCTTGATTGTTTCTACCGATTCTGCAGGGCGGTGATAGCAGTGTTCGGGGACATCTATTTGAGATGACCGACTATCGAAGACACTGCTAAGATCCTCGCTGTCAATGAAGCTCGGGGATTTCCAGGGATGCTTGGAAGCATTGACTGCATGCATTGGAAATGGAAGAATTGTCCGTTTGCCTGGCAGGGAATGTACAAGGGTCACAAAAAAGTATGCAATGTGATACTTGAGGCAGTGGCTACCCATGATCTTTAGATTTGGCACTCCTTCTTTGGTATGCCGGGATCCAACAACGACATCAACGTCTTGCAGTGCTCGCCGATCTTCTCCAAGCTTGTTGAGGGTCATGCTCCCCAGGTTAACTTTGTGATCAATGGCCGCCAGTACAACAAGGGATACTATCTTGCAGACGGTATCTATCCAAAGTGGGTAACATTTCTGAAGACTATCTCAGGCGTCATCGTCCCGAAGGAGGTGGAGTTTGTCAGGTTACAAGAAGGTTGCCGAAAGCACGTCGAGCGTGCATTTGGTGTCCTCCAGCAGAGATTTACTCTAGTCCGGTTCCCCGCTTTGACTTGGTCCAAACATCAGATGTGGGAGGTGATGAACTGTTGTGTGTGCTTACACAACATGATTGTCGAGGATGAGCGGAAGCATCCGGTTCCTCTGAGCGAACAAGCTGCACCATATGACAGAGAGGGTCTTCTTGCACAGCCTAACCACCAGGTGCCGGCATCGTGGGCTGCGTTCATCGCTATGCGTCAGGGAGAATTCGAGACTCCACTATGCATCAACAGCTGCAGGATGATCTGGTTGAGCACATATAGACGCTTCGAGGCAACACCAACTAATTTCCATTTGATTTGTTTGAAAACTTGTTTTGTTATGTTGAACTGTAATATTTATTTGTAAAAATAAGCCAAATGTTGGCAAAAGTAGTCAAATTCACCGAATTATGCAGTAAATTTGGCATCCAGGGATGTTTTTCTCTAAAAGCACGCCGAACCCCGGGTGTCTACCGGGGAGACGACTGGAACTTCGACGCTCCCCGGGCCAAACTTTCGTCCAATCCGGCGCTAAATAGCGCCGGATTTCATCCCGGGGTGCCCCAACGGCTGGAGATGCTCTAAAGGTGGAACGCCGGCCCCACCTCCACCTCAAATTTGACGCGAAATCCTTTAATACCGGTTCGTACTAAAGATCCGAAACGAACGGTACTAAAGGTTGCCGTCTCTCTGGGCAGTGAAACTGGTACTAATGCACCTTTAGTACCAGTTCGTAAGAAAACCGGTACTAAAGGTCAAATCCTTTGGCCGTTTTTCTACTAGTGGGTGTATCAAGTCATCTCAAATGTCCTCAATTTTTTTTATCAAACCAAATAAAATACTAAATAAATCACATGTCAAGTTTACCATATGGGTGAAGGTATGAGTTTCGTCCAATCTTCTTGGGGATTATATCTCCTCTGCTCTCTATAAAAACTCTAGGACCGAACAACCCCAGAGAGTTGAGCAGTTCTGTTGATTAACTGATCAACCATGGTCCTCTAATTTGCTTACGCTGCCAAGTGCCAACTACTCTAAGCTAGCCCATCACCGAATACCAGTTTGCATGCGTGTTCATGAGAAACCACGAAGTCCAACTCAGACCAAAATGAGGCTTGCATGTGGCATATCGTCTTCTAGCTCCTTGTGTGGTAGCTCGCACGCTGTGTTCGAGTTCAAATTCCACCGTTTGACCCACGACGAATTTGTCTTGTCAACGTCAGAGAGAGACTCTTCAAGATCTTCACGCGTGGTTAGGTCATATACTTGAATGATTGGATCGTCCATGCATATTTTAACTTAATTAATGCACATGTTTATCTATACAAAACTCTGGGAAAGCTATATACTGAAGTACGTCTCAGAGGATGGATGTTATTTTTCATCATCCAGACAAATAAATATAGATGGGAGGTGGCGTTTTGGCTCGTAGGAGCAAATGCTCCATTATATAAAATAATTTAAAATTAATTTTAAAAATGTCAAAAGAATTTACATAAATTTTTTGGTGTACATCGTGACATTCTATGTTCGTACACACGTTTTTATGGAAAAACAACATTTTGTGTGGTGTGTAGAAAAAAGACAAAAAAATGTGTTGTACATAGTCGTGTTACAACAATCAAAATTTGTCTTTTTTACAGGAGTCACATAAAACAATTTATTTTTTTGAAAATTTGTGTACCAACATAAAATGTCTAGATGTACATGTAAAAATTTAGTTTAGAATTTTTTGACACTTCAAAATGTGGATTCATACAATGGGAGCAAATGCTCCTATAAGTCGAAGTGCATTTCCCATATAGATGGTCATCTTTTACGGTCACGGATGGTTCCTAAAAATGACAACCACTGGAAAACTTGTAATATCGATCATAATTCGCTCTCCTAATTCTAGGAACATACATCTCCACCAAGCATGTTTTTTTCTTCTAAAATATAGCCCTGGAAAAAATCAAAAAATCAATTTCCATGAGCGAGCTAGAATGCTATATTGGCTGTGTGCATCAAACTTCGAAAAATAAATGACATTCAAGATAGTGGCAATTAATTAACATAAATCTAACGGCTGTTTCAACTTTCAAAATTCGAGCACACGTACTGACCAAATTACATGGTCCTAACTTTCAAAGATGCTAGCTGATGGCCGCCAACATCTTTGAAACACACTAGATGTTGACCCGAACCACGACTCCAACGCCACCACACAACACAAAACCTTCCATCTCGCTCTCTACCCTCCACATTTTTCCCCAGTAGAAAGGAAGCAGCTAGCTCATAATCCAGGCCAACATTCCATCGCTTATAAGAGGAGAACCCCAAGTTAGTCAAGGCCAAGCAAAGCAACACAAACACACATGCATTCATGCATGCAAATCGAAATCAACCTAACTAGATAGCTAGCTATATAGATACATTATCTGCTGCATAATCAATACGTTCGTCAGCGCGCTTCATCGAGCAACTGACGATGAGGGAGTTGATTCGGCGGCTGAGCTTCTCGGACCGGGTGAGCGACGGCAGCGGCGGCGTGCCACGCGGGTGTGTGCCCCTGCTCGTGGTTGGCGATGGCGACGAGGAAAGCGAGCGGTTCGTGGTGCGGGTGGAGGCGCTGCGGCACCCGTCGTTGGCGGCGCTGCTGGAGATGGCCGCGCAGGAGTTCGGGTACAAGCAGGAGGGCATTCTCCGCGTCCCCTGCGCCGTCCACCAGTTCAAGCAGGCGCTCTCCACCGCCGGCGCCGTCTCCACCAAGTACTGATTAGTTAATTCTCTAGCTGATCAATTAGGCAGACCCATCGATCGACTTCTTCGATAATTAAGGAATGATTATTTGGTGCTGTGGACCAGCTGACTCTCTTGATCCACGCGCCTGTTGATTTTCTTCCCTCTTTTGCCTTTTCATATCTTCGTTTGAGGATGGCTGGGGGATGATTGTTGACAAGAGAGGATGGCGCCTTGTATTTTAAGTGTAGAGTCGTTAGACCTCAAAAATATCAAGTGGAATAGTTGATTCTTCATGTCCAGAGTTCCTATACAATACTCGTCTATTTCCGGGCGTAATGCTCATTTTTGGCGCAGATGAGAGTTGCATTATGTGTTGATCTTCTTCTGGACCCTGTCTCCTCCTCGCCGATTCTCTAGACTCATGAGGGATATATGTTGGCCGGTTGCCTTTGAGTCGAGATCTTACCATGGTGTGTCTTGCTTGGTCCTGATGCCATGTGCTCCTCTTCTCGCCACTGATGGTGGAGTTGGGTAAGGCGAGTAATTTATCATTGTGTTTGTAGAGGGTGTGTTGTTTGCCGTTTGGAGTTGTATCATGGTGTAGTGCTGTATCTTGGAGTACTGTTGTATCGCGGAGTGGAATTGTAGCCTTCTAGCGTTGTTCTAGCCATCTTGGCCTTCCATGCTGTATTATCGAAAGAAAATATGATGCAAAGGCTAACAGATGAACGCTCCTTGAGTTTTTTAAATCAAGATACTCCTTTCGTTCCATAATCCTTAACTCATTTGAATCTGCAACAAGGATTACGGAATGGAGGGAGTACATGGTTTCGTTCACCTAAATGCGAGGGAAACAATCTAAGTTTATGAACTGCACATTGTGATGGGTTTGTGTCTAACAATTGAGTACTGTTTTCTATGGAGAAAAAACAATGTGTTGGTTAAAATTATTATTTTTAAGTAAAATTATCTTTATGTGAAACATCACATATTTGTTCAACCGGAATGTTTTACTAGCAAATTGGAATGTTAGTTCTCTCTGCTCTGAAAGAGTGTAGTTGGTAAAGTTTAACCAGTGAAATTTGAGATCAATGAACTAGACTTTTGGTCTCTTTTGTGTATCAATTGTAGTAACTACCATTTATTCAATGCAGCAAAATTAAGTGTTCAGTAAGATTAATACTTTGACATGGAAACATCAAATATTTGGTTCATTGGAATGTTAATTCTCTTTCTAGTCCACGAGTATAGAGGGTAAGTTTAGCCAACGTGAAATTTTGAGGTCTATGCAGCATACTTCTGTGCTCGTTAAAACTCACCTTTTTTAAATGAAAACATCAAATATTCGGACCATTTTTTAACATCGTATACTCAATATATATTTCTTCAAAAATTTACTACAACGATCCACCAATACAAGAGCAACTTCAGAGAGCAAGAACTACAAATAAACACAAGAACTGTTTCAAATATTCATATTAATCTGTATAACTCTGACTCTGACAGAGAAATGTCTATGTATTCTTGTGTACTAGAAATGTAAATGTATTTCGGAATGCATTGTGGAAGTTACCTACTTACCTGCTCGAGGAATGGAAGCCTAGTTTCTATTTTCTTCTTCGATTATTTTATTCTCGTGCATGCTATTTGGTCTACCATATTTCGTGGAAATACTAAAATTCACGTCGAAATTTCAAAAATACCAGATGTAAAGTATTATTTTAACTTACCGTGGTACTTAAATCCAACAGTTTTGCGAGAATTGTCTCTTTACTGATGTATATAGGTGAAATGAAGATTTACTTGCATGAATATTTTGTGGAAATAACTACTTGCTTGACAAATGCAAATATAAATTATACAAACTTCTTATATAATCCATGCAATAAATTCATCCATGTTGTATAAGACAAGCCATAATGGGTACTACCTCTGGTCTGAATTAATTGACGCCACCACAGTAAAAAAATTGCATGCAAATCAACTAAGATTACCCACAATGGGAGTATCATAGCTAGTATCATGCATCACATGCATGCAAAAAGCTGATGTGTCACATCAATAAATGAAGAAAGAGATGATAGTAGTATCATAGGTAGATACTGTATCATAGCACGTAAAACTAAAAAATTAATGTCAAACCAATCTTGTACACACTTTTGCATTGAGATTCTACAAATCACTAAATATAATTAACCTATGATACTACTACATGATACTATGCATTGTGAAGATAGTATCACACACTAGTACCGTATGCATGATACTACTATATGATACTTCTCATTGTGACTAGTCTAACGTCAGCGTCAATTAAATGTGACCGGAGGGAGTATATATTATTGGTAGTATCACGCATTAAATGCATACAAAAAGCTGACGTGACATTAGAATTAATGAACATAGAGGTGATGGTTGCATCGTAGGTAGATATCGTATTATATCACATATAGCTAGAAATTTAATGTTAAATAAATCATGTACATAATTTTGCATTAATATTATACAAATTCATAAGTTTAATTAGACTATGGTACAACTAGATGATATCATGCATTATATAGATAATATCATACAATAGTATCATATGCATGATACTATAATATGATAGTATTAGTACACTATATGCCTAGTCTAAGGGTGTGTTTGATTGGGATTTTAGAACCAGGTTCTCTGCATTACCACCGTGAAATCTCAACTAAACTGAATTTTTAGGTTCCAGATTCTCTAAACGCAGCAGATTCTCCTATATGTAAATCGCACAGTGAGCCACAGCCAGACGAGACCAGCTTCAGCCGCGGTGACTTCTCTTATTTGAAGAAAATTGCCCACTGCCACTCCATAAGTTGTACCGTTTCGCTGTTTCTTTTCCGAATCAGATCGAAGCCCAATCCCTGTGCGCGTCGGGGAGAGGGAGAAAAGCCAGGTGTTCCGTCGCTCCTGCCGTCCTGTGCCGCCCCTTGGCCGGCTCGCTAGCAGCGAGTCGTTCCTTTGGCCGCGCCTTCACCGCTTGTTCTTCCTCACCGACTCTCCAGTTTGGCCGCCCCTTCTCTTCTTGTTCTTCCGCCCCATCCCTGGCCAGTGGTGCTGCGCACCTCCATCCCAATCTCAGGCTGATGCAGAAGCTATGTGCTCCCTTCCCTCACCCTGGTCTATCACATGCAAACAACGTCCTACGATTCCCTCTGCATACAGTGTATTGTTAAAAATTGTTACCTCAAAACTTGGATATGCCTGCGCTTCCGATTGTCAATACAATTGAATATTGAATAAGAGACTAATTATATCTATGTATTAAACCAATACCTGAAATAGTCATTAGTATAAACTACTCCGTACAAAGCATTTCTAGACCAAAATCAGATGCACATCACACTCGGCAAAATGGAAGAAGTATCAATTTCTATATTATCATGTCTATCTCCGAGGCATCCAATTTTTTTTATACTTTTATGCCATATTCTATTCAAATGTATGGAATATTATGAAAATTTTAAAAATATTCATCCAAAATGGCGATTACATAATAATTAGTGCACATGTGAAAGTTTTTCGATCAATTAGCATATAAACAGTCTCTCAGAGCCTCATGGGTATTATAGATATTTTCAACCAAACCCACAGTTTATAGTTGATACAATCAAATAATTTTCAGAAAATCCACGGTTCTCAGCTCACAGCAGCTTTTTCAAAGTTCACCACAGCTGCTTTTTTACAATCCACAGCTCAACCAAACATACCCTAAGTTTGTTCCAACGGAAAATTATGTCGAAGCCTATCAGGTGTAGAATTCAACATCAATTTCGGAGCCCATAACGAGTTAATACCTAATAGGTCGAAGCAAAGATTAAAAGGCTATACCAACTAGGATGTCGATCTGATATTTATTCGTGTACAAAAGGGGGTTAAAGTGAGACGCGTTCTGCTTAATACACCCGGTAATATGATGTCCATTGTACTATGATAATCGCAGAATAAACATAAGTAAAATGAAAAAATATTCTAATTTACATATAGCATATCGTGGAAGAGAGTTTCTTGAGAGACAAACCGAAGCATAAATTATTTATTTTTATTTCTCATATCAATTCATTCATATTTTGCACATAGAAGTGGTCACAGCTTACTCGATAATCTACAAAAAAAAAATGGTTGGACATCTGATCATATTTGAACCTTCTTTTGTTTTGTCGGAAGAAAATGTTGTTGACCTGCTGACCGTGCCCCATATGATGTCAACGATCCCGATGTGAACGGACTTTTGTTTTCAGTCAAGTGCTATGTGAACAGAATTTGTTTCCAGACAAGTGGCCAATTTGATCGCCCATGTTCCATCTCATAGAAAAACATATAATTATTTTAGAAAATCTCAGAAATTGCAGCAGTGTCATTGGCTGAAAACAATCCTGGTACGTACAAGAAACGCAGGTCTGGAACAACGTGGGCAACGATCTCTCGTAAGAACATATATGTACGAGCAAGAATCGCTTCCGGAAGGTGTACGCCACATACTTGCAGTGGCTTGCCGCGATATAGTAATTTTCAAGACCGACTTCAGATTGAGTATGTATGGCGCATGTAGTGCATGCTCAGATGGTATGTTGATGATGATCAGTTTGCTACGTGACATTGTGAATGGAGGTAGAACTGTTTTCTGCTCAATGCCAGCAGTACACTCGCAGTACAAAATGAAAAAGTTTTTTCATGATTGAAACTGCAGCATAACAAGTAGGTTTAGTTTCAAGCAGATTCTTTGATTCATCAGTTTGGGTAGTCGCTGATCTGAATTTTGAATTTTTCTGGGTGCCATAGCTGAAATTTCGTGGATTGCTGTAAGAGAAAAGGCTTGGAATTAAGTTGTTTGTCCTGATGTATTCTGAGAATTATTAACTTGTTATTATTCACCTTGAGGTCCTTGGCTAGGAATAGTTGGTTGGTTAATTTATTCTCATGCGTTGCACTTGACCAAATGGATATATATGTTGAGCTGCTGTTGCAAGTATATATAGTAATTAGGAAATATACCTTGTAAACTCGGCCTAGTACGGATGAGTGGTTTGTTGTGTAGAATGAGCTGTGACATGTGAAAGAAACAAGAGCGTTTTGTTGTAAAATCTGTTGCTCACCAGGTTAGTTTCAGTTACACCCCCCCAGATGTTACTTACTGCTGGTACATGATGACCTGATGATTTTCACTTGCTGTACATGTCTAGCTTAGTAAATCTTGTGTGTACTCGAGAAATTAGGATGTGATGTGGTGGATGTCCAGAAATTATTCACGCGGTCATGGTGAATTAATTAAGCAATAATCAGCTACTTTTGGTAGTAGTAGAGAATTTCAACTTGGAGTAGTAGTAGTATACGTACCACGTTGTTCCAGACCTGCGTTTCTTGTACGTACCAGGATTGTTTTCAGCCAATGACACTGCTGCAATTTTTGAGATTTTCTAAAATAATTATATGTTTTTCTATGACCGCGTGTAAAAGGCTGGGCTACAGAAGCATTATGGACGGCATCGTGTAAAAGGCTGCTAGTTGGATAAATAAAGTAGTTAGTGCCCAGCCTCCCCATAGTATTTTACTGTTAAGCAGGATTCTAGTGCTAGAGATATTATATACATGCGCATTGGTTAGATGAAATGTCGTCGATTAGTTTGTCTCCAACAGATAGAGGACTTGATTCAGTATGTTTTTTTTTTGGAATATGAATGGAAGACTACAGCATTACCTCTAGAAGATGCATATAGTTGCAGCATTTGATTCTAGCCCTGCTTCAAGAAGAACTCAGAAGAAAAAAACAGACAAACAGTAAATTGTTTTCTTTTTTTCGACAAAGAGTATATATTAATATCAGAGATACCAATTACACACAGTCTCTGCAACAACGCACTGCCCTAGCGACATTACGGATGCACACAGCCAAAAAAAGAAGAAGAATTACCAAAAAAAGAAAAGCCCCGCTACAGTGATCTAATCCTTTAAACAATAGCACTAACACCACCATGATAGCACCAGAAGTTCAGCTTCTCCAAAAGCGACGCCTCCAAGAAGGTAACAGTGCACCAGCGCTGTCGTCGCCCGATCATAGATCTTAGGTTTTCACTCTGAAGAAAATCCTCACTCTCAAAACAATGCCTTCAACAAGAACATTGCCAGGCACAACCAATTAACACTAGTGGAGAAGAGGCCTTTGGTCCCAAGCAAATGTCCCAGTGCTGAACCAAACCGGGTCCAATGGTGGCATTGGTCCCGGTTCGTTTCGCCCAGGACGACCCCACACGGCTGGAGCTTGTCCGGTAGTGGCCTTTGGACCCGGTTTGTAATACAAACCGGGACTAAAGGTCCACGGCAGGGCGCGGCAGGCGGTGTCGGGCGTGGGAAACCTTTAGTCCCGGTTTGTAATACAAACCGGGTCCAAAGCCCCCTCCGGACCCGGTTTGTGTTACAAACCGTGACAAGGTCCCCAATCCGGCTATATTACCTTGCCCTGCCCAAGTGTGAGCCACACTTGGCCATTTTTTCACTTTCTTCACAAGAGGGGTGTATTGCTCTCCTCTCTTCTTCACATGCACAAGAGGTGTTTGATGAAATGCATAAGAGGATTTGCCACTTGATTTTTTCTTCTTCATCGAGGTTAACAACTTTATCATTTTCATCTGTAATTGATAAAATGCATGTGTATATATACATCGTGATGTTACGTAATGATTTTGATCAGCTAAATTATATCATGCGGATGAATCGGCAATGGATGTACATTGACCGACGGTTTGACGAGTTCACTTCGGGCCTGGATAATTTTATGGCCGTGGCGGAGGCAAACAAACATGGTGGCTTCATGTATTGTCCATGTGTGAACTGCAAGAATACCGTAAATTACGCTCACTCGAGTCTCATTCACAGCCACCTTCGCGATCCGGTTTCATGCCCGGTTACTATTGTTGGACCAAGCACGGAGAAAGAGGGGTTATGATGGAAGACAATGAAGAAGAGGAAGAGGATGATGACGGTTATCCCAATTTCCACTGAATACGATGATACTACGGAAGGCAATGAAGACAATGAAGTAGAAGATCAAGAGGCACCGGATGAGCCTGCTGATGATGATCTTGGTCGGGCCATTGCTTGATGCAAGGAGAGAATGTGAAACTGAAAAGGAAAGGTTGGCCTTCGACAAGATGATAGAAGATCACAACAAATTGTTATACCCAACTTGCGAAGATGGCCATAAAAAGCTAGGCGAGCACGCTGGAATTGTTGCAATGGAAGGCGGAGAACGGTGTCACCGACTCGGGATTTGGAAAGTTGCCGACAATAATTAAGAGGAAGCTTCCAAGGGGTAACGAATTGCCCGCCGATACGTACGAAGCGAAGAAGATTGTCTGCCCTCTAGGATTAGATGTGCAAAAGATACATGCATGCATTAATGACTGCATCCTCTACCGCGGTGAGTACGAGAATTTGGATGCATGTCCGGTGTGCACTTGCATTGCGGTATAAGATCGGACGAGATGACCCTGGTGATGTTGAGGGCTAGCGCCCCAAGAAGAGGGTTCCTGCCAAGGTTATGTGGTATGCTCCTATAATACCACGGCTGAAACGCTTGTTCGAGGAATAAAGAGCACGCTAGGTTGTTGCGATGGCACAAAGAAGACCGTAAGAAAGACGTGATGTTGAGGCACCCTGCTGATGGATCCCAATGGAGAAAAATCGATAGAGAGTTCCCAAACTTTGCACGGGATGCAAGGAACTTAAGGTTTGGTCTAAGTACGGATGGCATGAATCCTTTTGGAGAGCGGAGCTGCAGCCATAGCACTGGCTCTGTGACTCTTTGTATATATAACCTTCCTCCTTGGTTGTGCATGAAGCGGAAGTTTATTATGATGCCGGTGCTCATACAAGGCCCGAAGCAACCCGGGAACGACATTGATGTGTACACTGAAGCCATTAGTCGAAGAACTTCTACAGCTGTGGTCCCTAGCAGGTGTACGTGTGTGGGACGAGCACAAGCGGGAGGAATTTGACCTAAGAGCGATGCTTTTCGTAACCATCAATGACTGGCCTGCTCTTGGTAACATTTCGGGACAGTCAAACAAGGGATACAATGCATGCACACACTTTGTTTACATGAGCTCGAAGGTGATTATTTGGAAAAAGGTCGGAAGGTCGTGTACCCGGGGCATCGTCGATTTCTTAGGATTACCCATCCCGTAAGAAAGAAAGGCAAGCATTACGACGGTGAGGCTGATCACCGGAGGAAGCCTCCCCATCGTGATGGTGTTGATATATTTGGTATGGTCAAGGATCTAGATGTAATATTTGGAAAGGGTCCTGGCGGACGGTGCAGTTCCGAATGACGCTGCCGGACACGCGCCCATGTGGAAGAAGAAATCTATTTTTTGGGAGCTAGAATATTGGAAAGTCTTAGAAGTCCGCTCTTCAATCGATGTGATGCACGTGACGAAGAATCTTTGCGTGAACCTGCTAGGCTTTCTGGGTGTGTACGGGAAGACAAAAGATACACCGAAGCACGGGAGGACCAGCAACGTTGGAAAGACCCCAAAAATCTGCATGAGAGAGTTAAAGGACGTCATTTATCCAGCTACGCTCTTACAAAAGCGAGAGAAGGAAATATTTTTTGAATGTCTTAGCAGTATCAAGGTCCCGTCCGGCTTCTCCTCCAATATAAAGGGAATAATAAATATGGAGAAGAAAACATTCCAGAACCTGAAGTCTCATGGTCGTCACGTGATAATGACACAGTTGCTTCCGATTGCATTGAGGGGGCTTCTACCGGAAAATGTTCGACTGCCCATTGTGAAGCTATGTGCATTCCTCAATGCAATTTCTCAGAAGGTAATGACAAGGGATTAACTTGTCAATGCCTATGGATTATAGGCTAGGGTTTAGTTAGAAGTAGAGGGCAAGTAGATCTCGAAGGTTTCAGCCGAAAAGTACTCGACGAATATGAAAACTAGGGTTTGCAGACAATGATTCGATGATCTTCTCGTCCCTCGACCCCCCCCCTTTATATAGGTGGAGCCGAGGGATTCGTGCTATACAAAGATTACATAGTCCGGGACGGTTTCTAACTCATCCCGCCAGATTACAAATAACACTTCCTATTACAACTCTATCTTTTCCTTAAATACATCTTGGGCTCTCGAGTCTTCTTATTCTTCGGGTAGCGGGCCTTCAATAAACCCCGGGTACTATATTAGGCAGGCCCATTTGGGATGCCTATGTCAGTAGCCCCCGAGATTTTGCTTGAATCATAGAGTCAGGGAAAATCTCCACTGTTTATTTTTACTCGAAAGCTCTAACTTTCATACTTTTTCTCATAAAATTCTATATTGTACAGGGATATTGGTAGTTGGGGCTAGTTCATCTGACGGATCGGTACTAGTTAACCGCTCTAGTGGCAATCCGCAAAAACCTACTTCAAAATCACGTCCCCGGACATGATTTCGGGATACCGGTGTAAACTTCGACGAGCGCCGCTTAAGGTCTTACCATTCCGTCGAGTCCCGAGCTAAATTTATCGAGTACCTAACGCGTCCGTCAGATTTTCCTTCGTATCCGTTGATACGGATAAAAGTAGCAGAGCGCAGTCTTCGGCGATGCCACGCCCAACAGAATAGGTCTGGGGTCTTACCTTCGCAATTTTGCGGCATTCATAAATTGATCGCAACTTCGGCGTTCTGAGAATATATTGTCGAGTGCTTTTCCGGCTGTTGGAATGGCACATTTTATTGAGTCAAATATGACTTATATTGCTTTCCCGATGGGAGTATATGGAGAGTTAATGATAACTCGAAATATATTCCCTTGCTTGTTCTATTTTTCCTTTGTCAATTTCATCGGGCACGCGAACAGCGTTCCCGATGGGAGTAGCCCCCGAGGCTACAGCCAAGAACTTGTGCTTGGTTGTAGGCTCAACATTTTAGTCCACCGTGTCACTATATTGCCATTATCTCTTGATATTCTTTCCTCCTTCTTCTCTCTTTCTTTTTTTTTTTTTTTTTTTTATCGGATGCGCGAACAGCGCTCCTGATGGGAGTAGCCCCCGAGGCTACAGCCAAGAACTTGTGCTTGACTGTAGACTCAACATTTTCTATATTTGCCATTGTCGAAATTTTTCTTTTTTCAAAGTAGCCCCCGAGCATTTGGGCAAAAACTTGTTTCTGACCAAAGGCTCCCGATGCATTCAAATAACTTATCCTGTCGCCATTCTCCTTTATCTTGTCGACATACTTTCCCTTGTCAAATTTTCTTCAACTCTATCACTGGTCGATATTTTCCTGCTTTGTGGGTCCGTCGTTCCCACCATGTTGACACGTCGTGCAAGTGGGGGACACACGTCCTCCGCTTTTTCTGGTGCTCGTGCGGTAACGCTTGTCCCAGAAAAAATACTTTTTTGCCCTTGTAACCAGAAGATCAATTCTCACCACACGATTTCCTCATCCAACGGTACACTGCTTCACCCAATTCTTATATAAACCTGTCTTCAACCTCCGTTCATCCCCTCGCTTGCGCCGCTCACCTGTTCCTCTTCGCAAATCTTCCTCTCGCGCCCAATCTTCGCCGATTTCCCGCTCTCGCATACATTGCTCAACCCGCTTCCGTGGATGCCGCCGCGTGCGCGTTTGACCCGCCACAAGACTCCGCAGTCCGCGATGGCCGCCGAAGATTTTGAGTGGGAGAGATCCAAGATCTCCAACCAAGACTCCAACCCGATGAAAAGGCTTGGCCTCGATGAAGAAGGAAGGCGCCATCCGCTTCCCAATGAAGAAAGCTATCCCAAGCCTCCAATGGAGTATCGGGTTAGTTTCGTTGATCATCTTATCCGCGGCCTCTCTACCCCAATCCATGATTTCCTCCGCGGTCTTCTCTTTGTCTATGGGATTCAACCGCATCATCCGACCCCCAATTCCATCCTTCACATTTCTATTTTTATCACCCTTTGCGAATGCTTTCTTGGAGTTGCTCCTAATTGGGCTCTTTGGAAACGCATCTTCTCGCCTCCGCCGCAATGGCTCCCACAACGTCACTTATAACATAGGTGGCGTTGTTATCCGTATTCGTACCGATGTCGATTATTTCGACGTCAAGTTTCCTGATTCTCGTCCAAGGATGGCGCAAGAAGTGGCTTTACATTCACGAAGAAAGCGCCAACTCCGTTGAGCACAACATAATTCCCTTCGACGGGAGTGCCAAAATTCAGCGCCGTCGCTCCCGGGATGCCGAAGCTTCTGAGGAAGAGAAAAAGGCGACAGAGGCGCTCATGTCTCGCATTCGCCGCCTTCAAAATACTCGAGGCGAGGAGCTATCTGGTGTTCAAATCACCGCTTACTTCCTTAGGATTAGAGTGCAGCCTCTTCAGGCTCGCAAAAATCCCCCGTGGACGTACTCGGTGAAAATGACGCCAACCGAATCTCCGGTGACCTTTCCACCAAGGACTTGGAGAAGTTGGTTCGAAGGCTTTCTCGCCCGGGCAAAGATCCAGCTTCCTTCTTCTTGTCGTGTGGAACCATACAGCTCCACCAATCCACTCCCCAAGGTATTTTGTCTTTCCGCGTTTTTATCTTGTTGCACCTTTTTTCTTGCATCTCATTGTACCGTCATGTCTTTACTTTTTCTTTGGTTTCTATTTTTTCAGGATCATCCTAGTATAACTTCCCTTCCTCCTCTTCCTGAGGGTGGAGAGGTCGAAGAAATGACCATCGTTGCCGACGATACTCAAGCTTCTTCCGTTCCTGAAAGTGAAGTTGCGGGTTCTCACAAATCTGCGGCTTCTCATGAGAGAGAGGCTGAGTCTGAGGCCGTTGAGTCGACCGAATCCCTTCCTCCCGCCGTTTCTCCGAAGAACAAAAGGAAAAGGACCGAAGTCGAGGATTCTGGCATTTCTAAGGCTGAAGAAGTTGTTCCTTCGGATCCGAAGGCAGCTTATGATCCTTATTTTGAGTCCCTCATCAGCTCGTAAGTCAATTTTATCTCTCCTCCTTTTTTGATGTACTCGAAAAGTTTAACTCTGTCTTGCTTTTTATACTGTCGATTTTTGTTTACTAGTGATGAGGAAGAAGTACCAAGCCATCGACGTAGCTCCTCGGACCAAGCACGTCACGTACCGTGCTTGTTTCAGACACGTTAGTTGAAGGAGATGAAACATCGTCTCCCCAACAAAACGTCGTCACTACTACTCCACCGTCAAGCCCCCTTGTCCCTTCGCCAAAAAGGGCAAGGGTTGAAATGGTCGTTGAGCCTCCTCCTCAATTGGGCAGCTCTTCGTCGCAGCTCTTAGATGATGTAAGTTTATCGAGATCTATATTTCCTCTATTTTGCTTTTGCGGACCCTTACTCTTGTAATGCCGAAGTTTTTCCCCTTCTTACTTTTTTCTTTGACAGCCTATGATCAAGGATCTCATCCGCATCGGGTCCCAATTTATTGGGTACCGCGAGTATGCCAGCAGAGCCGAAGGTAACGACTGTTGTACTTGCTGTTTTTCCTTGAATTTTTACTCCTTCTGCTTGTCGCTATTTTGAATCTTTCTTCTCTTTCTTTTCCTTTCTCAACGTAAAAACTTGCAGAGGCTAACAAACGCGCCGAGACACTTTCTCGGAATCTTGAGAAAAGTGAAACGGCTCGCAAGAAGGCTGAACTTGCCGCTAGCGAAGCCGTGAGCCGAAGCCGATGATGCCAAGGCAAAGGCTGCTAGTGTCGAAGAATTGCAGCAAAGGCTCAAAGATGCTGAGTCCGCCTTGCACGAGCAAAAATCTGCACAGGTTGCACGAGAACAAGGGATCATCAAGCGCTTGAATTCGCAAAGTCGACGCACGCTGAGTAATATCGCTTGTCCCTTCTTTTTGTTTGTACTTCTTGTTTCTTGGTTTTCGACTAACATTCTCGTTTTATGTGGCAGCTCAAACCAACCAAGATTTTGATCTGGAGAAATCTGTCAATGACCCTCTCCTTGACGCACTTTCTCTTCTAGAGTCCCATGGACGCGAAATTCGTGAAGGTGTGGCCAATGCCGTGGGGCTTTGTCGGCGTTGTTCCCCTACTTCTTCCCGAAGAAAGAGGAACCTTCGACTTTCCTTGACCTCGCCAAGATGTTCAATACATCGAAGATCTTGGGCTGAAGCCGCGCCATGAGAACATGAAGGTAGCGGTTGAAAATACTCGTTGCTCAGGTTGCCGACAGCCGCAGACTCTCGACCGGACAAAGGTTGGCGACACCGATCCGATAGAACAGCCGAGGTGGAAGTCACCGATGAAGGCGGCCAAGCCCAATACGAAGAAAATCTTGGCGTATCTCGGAATCCAGCCAACGTCGACTCCTAGTTCGTCAAGGCCGGAGGTCTAGTTGCATGCCTCTCGTTTTTCTTTTGCTTCTTTTGCTCTTGTCGCCAAAGTAGTCTTTTGGCGACACGTATTTCCCTAGCCCCACCGTAGGGCCCTTGTAATTATTCTCGAGAGATTAATGAAGAACTCTATCTTCGCCTCGTTTTTTAATGTTGTTCTGTTTTAAATTTCAGTTGATATTTGATAACTATACTCCAATTCCTACTCCTTCCAATGGTTCGCCTTCTTCCCGCGCGGAGAGAACTCGGCATCGATATCGCACTCGTCGATGATACCCCGTCGCAAGAATTGAATGATCTTCGACAACAACTTCAGTATGCGAAAAGCAAACACTTGTGATGATGGAGCAGTCTCGTAAATCATCCGAAGCCGAAAAGTTGCCCTTCAGACAGGTCCATGAGGCTATGGCTGCTAAGGAGATTGCCGTTTCGAAGCTGAAAAGCGGTCACTCGAGAAAATTTCATGCTCGAGTTAATGAATGAAGCCGTGCGTATATGTCGGGTATGTTTGTCTCGTCTTGTGATATCTTTCATCTTCATGCTATTGTCTCCTAAAGGTTGTCCCTTTGTTGTGTTGATAGGTGCCTTTATTGATGCCGCTGCCGAGGAAGAGAGGGTAAACACTAGGACAAACCTCCTTGTCAATCTTTCCTTGGACCATGGTTCTTTGTTTTGGGCCACTCCGGAGAGGACCCGCCAAATTGTCGATTTCAGGATCGTACCTCTCAAACCCGTGATTTCCTTCACTTCGTACCAAAACCTTATCTATGGTTTACAACTCCATGTTTCCTCGGAATGTCCCACCAAAAACTCTTCCTGAATTGATGGAAAGATTCAAGGATGCTCGCAAGATCCACGATTTTGTCAAAGCACAACCGGTAGCCGGTGCCGATTTGCTCTTATCATGCTCCGTATCCGTCACTCAAAGCTTGACCTTGCCCAAGTTGTCGAGAGGGTTCATCAAAAGGTAAAACGCCGGAGAGTTGGTGTTGATAGGATTAACACGAAGGTTACACCTATAGCCGAAGAAATGATTGAGGACCTTCTTCGGATGGATGCCGACTTTTTTGCCGATGGCCATTATGCCGACTTTCTTGGTGCTGCTCCGGAGGAGAACAGAGTTACTCTTGACGACATACTGAATCAAGACTAGTTATTTGCTTCTTGTAGAAATTTCTTCTTTGTAGTCCATGACCATATTGTAAAGCAACCATTATATTTCTATGTTTGCCTAGCCCCCGAGTGTTTCGGTGACTTTTTCTATATTTGTATATTTGCGAGGTTGTGGACCAAGGCATTTGTATATTGAAGGCGAGTATGAGCCCCCGAGCTTTTATTGAGTACTATTTTGTATTTTTATTGACTCACGAGGTGTTTGAATACCAAGGCAAGATTTTTTCTTCTTTTATCGATGAACTATATTGAAATTCGTCGGAACGATGACTTTGGTCGCGTTGACAAAGAAGAAGGTGATATAGCCACTATCTTTATTATATTGCAGCACCGCGAGCCCGCCTCATTAAAAACCTTCTCCGGCCCCACTCGGTGCCCCGAAAAGGGAAAGAGTGCGTCTCGAAAACTCGCGGGCGTTTCATTACATTGAAGTTTTACAAGGACTATATTTCGACTCTAGGCGTAGAACCGCCCGAGTTGCGCCACGTTCCGTGGGTTTGGCTCCTCCACCCCCGTCTTCTTGTCCTTTATCCCGTATGCTCCTCCTCCGATTACTTCCGTGACGATGTAAGGGCCGAGCCACGGTGACTCGAGTTTTTCATGACTTTTTTGCGTGAGCCGAAGAACTAGGTCGCCCACCCGAAAAGATCTTGGCCGCAAACGTCGACCGTGGTAATTCTTCAAGTCCTCGTTGATATTTGGTTACTCGAGACAATACTTCGTCTCGAGCTTCATCAAGTGCATCCACATCATCTTCTAATGCTTTTCTCGACGTTTCTTCGTCATACTCCGCGACACGTGGAGAGTTGTGCTCTATCTCGATTGGTAGTACTGCTTCTGCTCCATGTACCAGAAAGAACGGAGTTTCCTGTGTCGCTGTATTTGGAGTTGTTCGGATGCTCCACAACACACTTGGTAGTTCTTCAGTGCCAGGTATGTCGAGCTTTTTCTAGTGGTCCTAGCAAGCGCTTCTTGATGCCATTGCGGATGATGCCATTGGCTTTCTCGACTTGCCCATTGGTTTGAGGGTGTGCAACTCGATGCAAAGTTCAGCTTGATACCCACCTCTTCGCAATAGTCTTTGAATTCATTGGACGTGAAGTTGCCGCCGTTGTCCGTGACGATGCCGTGGGGCACTCCAAACCCGAAGACGAGGTCTTTTATGAATTTTACCGCAGATGCTCCGTCCGGTGAATTTATCGGCTTTGCTTCTATCCACTTTGTGAATTTGTCGACAGCTACTAGCATGTATTCCTTTCCTCCGGGCGACGATTTGTGTAACTTGCCAACCATGTCGAGTCCCCATTGTGCAAAGGGCCATGACAAAGGTATTGGTGCTAGCTCGCCGCCGGAGAGTGAGGTTTTGCGGCAAACCTTTGACACGCGTCGCAAGTTCGTACTATGTCCTTAGCGTCCTCTATTGCTGTCAACCAAGTAGAATCCTGCCCGAAAAACCTTGGCTGCGATAGCTCGACTACTTGCGTGGTGGCCACATATTCCTTCATGTACGTCCTTTAGAATTATTCTTCCTTCTTCGGGTGTAACGCACCTTTGCAAGACGCCTGAAATACTTCGCTTATATAATTCTCCTTTAACCACCGTGAAAGCTTTGGAGCGTCGGATTACTCGCCTTGCCTCAACCGGATCATCCGGTATTTCTTTCCCGAGGATATATGATATGTATGGCTGCATCCATGGTATCTCGTATTACTAGGACCAGGTCTTGCTCTTCTTCTTCTTCCTCTTGCTTCTCCTTGATAGCCCCCGAGGGTTTCTTCTCCTTCTTTTTGATTTTGTCGTCTCAGTGGATCTCTCTCGTTATCTCCTCCCAAAATACACCTGGTGGGACCGCAAGGCACCGCGACCCGATGTTTGCAAGAACGTCGGCTTCGTCGTTGCTCAATCTCGCTAATATGTTTTACTTCGCATCCATCGAACAATTTCTCGAGCTCATTGTACACCTCCTTGTATGCCATCATGCTATCATTGATCGCGTCACATTGGTTCATAACTTGCTGAGCTACCAACCGTGAGTCGCCAAAGATTTTTAGTCGAGTTGCTCCGCTGTGCTTTCGCCATCTTCATCCCGTGTATGAGAGCCTCATATTCCGCTTCATTGTTAGATGCGTTAGGGAACGTCATCCGAAGGATGTACTTCAACTTGTCGCCTTCAGGTGATATGAGTACTACTCCCGCGCCAGCCCCCTCAAGCCTCTTGGACCCATCGAAGTTCATAGTCCAGGTTCTCGATAAATCTGGGGTCCCGTACTTTGTAACTCCATCCACTCGCGATGAAGTCCGGTAGTATTTGCGACTTTATTGCTTTTCTTTTTTCATACGTGATGTCCCGAGGGGAAAGTTCTATTCCCCAAAGGGAGACACGACCCGTAGCTTCCGGGTTGTTCAAGATATTTGACAAAGGAGCTTCATTGACCACTATGATCGGGTGTGCCGAAAAATAGTGGCGCAGTTTTCGTGCCGTCGTGAACACTCCATATGCTAGCTTTTGGTACCGAGGGTACCTTTGTTTTGAGGGAGACAAGACTTCGCTCACGAAGTATACCGGTCGCCGTACTCCATGGATTTTCCCTTCTTCTTCTCTTTCGACAACTAACACCGTGCTAACCACTTGGGGTGTGGCTGCAATATACAGCAGAGAGGTTCCTTTTCCTTTGGAGCCACCAGGATTGGTGGTGTCGATATTTTTCGCTTCAAATCCTCGAAAGCTCTATCGGCTTCTTCGTTCCATTGGAATTTATCTCCTTGTTTGATCAGCGCATAAAATGGTAACGCTTTTTCTCCTAACCCGGCGACGAATCTGCTCAAAGCCGCGACTCGCCCAGCTAGTTGCCGTATTTCTTTCAACTTTGTTGGCTTCCTCATTGTTACTATGGCTTGTATTTTGTCGGGATTTGCTTCAATCCCTCTTGCTGAAACTAGAAACCCCATAAGTTCTCCTGCTGGGACGCCAAAAGAACACTTCGTCGGGTTCAGCTTAAGGCAGAATTTGTCGAGGTTGTCAAAAGTTTCTTTGAGATCCTCGATCAGCGTTGTCCCCTTTTTTGATGTTATGACGACATCATCGATGTATACTTGCACGTTTTTCCCGATCCGTGTTGCTAAACATTTCGCATCATCCTCTCGATATGTTGCTCCCGCGTTTTTTAGACCGAAGGGCATTGTCTTGTAGCAAAACACGCCGTACGGTGTAATAAACGCTGTCTTGGCTTCATCATCTTCTTTTAATCTGATCTGGTTATAACCAGAGTATGCATCCAAAAAGGAAAGACGTTCACAGACTGCCGTGGAGTCGATGATTTGATCGATCCTTGGGAGGGGAAAGTGATCCTTAGGGCAATGCTTGTTTAGACACGTGAAGTCGACGCACATGCGAAGGACTGTCGTGTTTTTCTTCGGCACCATCACCGGGTTAGCTACCCATGTGGCTTCGTAGATATCTCTCCGATAAAACCAGCTTCCTCTAGTCGATTTATTTCGATAGCATGGATTTGCGATTTGGTTCCGAAAAACGCCGCAAAGGTTGTCTCGATTGGTTTCGCCGTTGGATCCAAATTTAGGTGGTGCTCGGCAAGTTCCCCGGGTACTCCCGGCATGTCAGCCTGGACACCATGCGAAGATTTTCCAGTTCTCACGGAGGAACTCGACGAGCGCGCTTTCCTATGCGATATCCATGTTGTTTGCAATGGATGTCGTCTTTTTGGATCCGTCGGGTGAATCCGCACCTCCTTGGAATTTTTCTCTCGTGTTGAAAGTTGATTCCTTGTTTGGCCTTCCGACGTCCGGCGCAAGACGTCGTAATCAGTCATGCTCTTCGACGCCAAGTATTCCGCTTGCATCCCGAAGGTTTCTGACAATCGATGGAAATCCTTGTCGCACTTATCAGCTAAAGCGAAACTCCCTTTGACCGTGATTGGTCCTTTGGGTCCAGGCAATCTCCATAACAGGTATGTATAGTGTGGTACTGCCATAAATCTAGCGTATGCTGGTCGTCCCAACAAAGCGTGGTACTGCGATGGGAAATCCACGACTTCAAACTCCAGCTTCTCGATTCTATAATTTTCTCGGGTTCCAAACCGAACGTCGAGGTTGATCTTCCCCAATGGGTAACTTGGTTTCTCCGGTGTGATGCCGTGGAACCTTGTGTCCGTTGGCTTCAGGTTTGCTAAGGATATGTTCATCTTCCTCAATGTATCCGCATACATGAGGTTTAGGCTGCTGCCGCCATCTATGAATACTCGAGAAACGTCAAATCCTCGCGATAACCGCCGGCGTAATGAGTGCCGACCGCCCCGGTCGAGGAACCCGCTGCGGGTGGTCCGCTATGGTGAAGCCGATGTCTTGTCCTCGACCAATTGAGGTACTCAACTCGTTGGTGGAGGCATTTTCTCTCGCCATGAACACCTGCCGCGAGATTACTTTTTGAGCTCTATTGGATGGCCTTCCCTTCTGAATCATCGACACCGCTCCGTTGGAGTTAGGATCAACATAGGGTGGTGGTGCTGGTGCTGCCGCTATTCTGAGCTGGTGTTGATTGCCTTCCGTAATCGCGGGAGGTGGCGGTAGATGAATTTCGCTCCTAGGCTCCCGAGGGTTTCTCTCGTGCCGCTCGTGCGTGAGCGTTTTCCGCACATCCGAACATTGCTTGGAAATTTCGACAATCTTTCCGCAGTGTCCCGACTGTCTTTTCCCATTGCTATCGAGGAAAAATGCATCCGGCACGGTCCGTTCAGCATTTCTTCGGGAGACATAAAAGGTCGTGGAAACCTTGGCCCACTATTTTGCCTCGTTACGGGAGTCGTCCCTATTATCGCCTCGCTGCTCATTGCTTCTCCGATAATCATCTCTCGTTGCTTGCTCCCGTATTTGACCGAAATCCCGCCGAAATTTGCCCCGGGGCGTCGTAATTCGATACCGTCGAGGAAATCGTCGCCTCGTCTCGATAATTTCGACTACGGTCCTCCTCCGGCGACCCGTGTCGTTTATTGTGGACAGCGTCTTCTCCGTCTCGCCCATCTATTCGCTATCTCCATCAACGCGGATACTGTTTTTGGATTGGTCCTTCCCAAGTCCTCGACAAAATCTCCGCGCCTCGATTCCCGCGACAAACGCATCTATTGCTCTCTCGTCGATATATTTTCTCGCCGAGTTTTTTATGATGTTCCACCTTTGGATGTATTTTCTCATTGACTCATCTGGCTTTTGTCGACACGCCCTCAACTCTTCCAACGATGCAGGCTTCTTGCATGTGGATCTAAAGTTCTTGACGAAAACGTCCTCGAAACTTTCCCAGCTGTCGATGGATCCCGGCGGAAGTTTTTTGATCCAAGATCGAGCGGCTCCACTTAAGTGCACCTGAATACTTTGCATCGCCGTTGCTCTAGTTCCTCCAGCTAGCTTCACCGTCTCGAGGTAATCACTCAACCGAGTCCTCCGGGTCTTGCAAGCCGTCGAACTTTTTGAAGTGATCGGGTAACTTGAATCCCGAGGGGACTCGAGTTTTTCGGACTCTTCTCGTGAAGCACGGTAGACCACACATATCCTCGTCATTAAGCTCCGGGACTGCCGATGATCTCTTCTGCTTTGCCTTGCTCTATCGACCCTCGCTTGTGCTCCTATGTCTCTTGCTCCACTTGGTCCTTCCGGAGCTGCCGCCGTTGCTGCCGCAGGTCGTGGACTATTTTGCCTTGCTGCTCCTTCGGGAGGCGTTGCTACGAACGCTGTCCCCATAGCTCCAACTCCTGCCAATGCCATGTTGTATAGTGTTTCCCTTGGATCTCCTGGGGGCGGCTTGGATGCGAGGATGTAAGCTTGTGTCGCCATATACCCAGCTTCTGGTGTCTTAGGGATAATATTTCCTCTTGTATCTATCGTCATAAAGGACATGTCGAGGTTTTGAACCAAGTACTCTCTTTCTGCTTCGGGTATGTGTTGTAGCCTTGATCTTCCTCTCGTTCCGAGCCTCCCCGTGGCTATCACCCGAAATTCTAGATTGTCCACTTAGATCTGCCCTTCTCCTCGCCGGATGCGTAAGCTGCCTCCTTTCTCCCGTTTAGCTCAGCCGTCCGTTTTTCTATTTCTCGGCAGTTCGTGCGAGCATATATTGATAAGCTTGCAGTTCTTGAGCTGTAGCTGTTGTCGTCATTGGTTCTCGAACCATCTATGGCTTTTGCCGCTCTATCCCAGTGCTGCCTCGTGGAAGTTGAACTCTGACGCGTGGTGTGGGTCCGACGTATTTAGTGCCCATACCTCTCCTTAGATCTGAGGGATCGACAAAAGGATTTCCCAATTGATCGAAAGCCTCCGATGTTTCCTCTTGATCTTCGATAGCATAAATCTGATGATATTTTGTACTCGGATCTATGTTGGGTTCGGTGACATCATTGTTGAGATTGATGAAGACCTTGCCCACCGTGAGAGATTTGTCGATGAAGTCGTAATCGTCGACATCGCTTGAGCCATCGCTTATATATGAGTCCGCGGATGACCCGGACGATGCGTTGTCGAAGATTTTGGCGAGTTTCTCTCTCGCTCCGGTGCCGACGTAGCGTGTTGCCGAAGTTTCTTCTTCCGACTCAGCTTGATGATGCATAGCTTGAAAATTCAGAATCGACCGCCGACGATCCCGACGAAATCGGAATTTCGACACGATACGATCCTTCTTTCTTGACGCGAAAGTGGAACCTTCCGAACGTCATCTCCAAGGGCTCCGCCGCATACGCATATGCATCCAAACGGGAGGGTGGGTGAGGAACAAAATCAACAGGACCAGTAGCGATCTGTTTACCTCGATCCATAGTGTTGCTCCCGGTTGACGATGTCGAAGATCTTGAACGTGCCATCGAGATCAGATCCTTACGCCTCTAATCCCCACGGTCGGCGCCAATTGACAAGGGATTAACTTGTCAATGCCTATGGATTATAGGCTAGGGTTTAGTTAGAAGTAGAGGGCAAGTAGATCTCGAAGGTTTCAGCCGAAAAGTACTCGACGAATATGAAAACTAGGGTTTGCAGACAATGATTCGATGATCTTCTCGTCCCTCGACCCCCCTTTATATAGGTGGAGCCGAGGGATTCGTGCTATACAAAGATTACATAGTCCGGGACGGTTTCTAACTCATCCCGCCAGATTACAAATAACACTTCCTATTACAACTCTATCTTTTCCTTAAATACATCTTGGGCTCTCGAGTCTTCTTATTCTTCGGGTAGCGGGCCTTCAATAAACCCCGGGTACTATATTAGGCAGGCCCATTTGGGATGCCTATGTCAGGTAATAAACCCAGAAATTCTACCGAGGTTGCAGAATGATGTGGTCCAATGTCTCGTTAGTTTTGAGCTGGTGTTCCCACCATCCTTCTTCAATATTATGACACATCTCCTCGTTCACCTGGTCGATGAGATTTCCATTCTCGGTCCTGTGTTTCTACACAATATGTTCCCCTTCGAGAGGTTCATGGGAGTCTTGAAGAAATATGTTCATAACCGTGCTAGGCCAGAAGGAAGCATCTCCAAGGGCTATGGAACGAGAGGAGGTCATTGAATTCTGTGTTGACTTTATTCCTGACCTTAAGCCGATTGGTGTTCCTGAATCGCGGCATGAAGGGAGACTAAGTGGAAAAGGCACGCTAGGAAGGAAATCAATGATATGTAGGGACGGGATTTCTTTGACTCAAGCACACTACACGGTTCTACAAAGTTCCACCATGGTGGCTCCGTATATCGGTGAGCACAAGAACTTTCTACGCTCCCAGAACCCGGGGCAGTCGAACGATTGGATTAGACGTGAACACATGTCGACTTTCAGCGGTTGGTTGCAAAAACATCTCCTGAATAACGAAGATATTGAAGATCAGCTGTACTTGCTGGCCCAGACACCATCTTCGACTGTAGTGACTTTCCAAGGGTACGAGATAAATGGGAATACATTTTACACGATCGCCCAAGATAAAAAGAGCACCAACCAAAACGAGTGGTGTCCGCTTTGATGCAATAATGAATGAAGGCCCAAATGACACATATTATGGTTACATAGAGGATATCCGGGAACTTGAGTATGGACCTTCTTTTAAGGTCCCTTTGTTTAGGTGCAAATGGGTCAACAAAACGAGGAGGCGGGGTTCGGGTAGACAAGTTGTATGGAATGACAACGGTGGATCTCAACAATCTTGGGTATAGAGACGAACCATTCGTCCTAGCCAAGGATGTGGCCCAGGTTTTCTATGTGAAGGATATGTCTAGCAAACCAAGAAAAAGGAAACATAAGGAAACAAATACATCAAACGATGAGCCAAAGCGCCACATAGTTCTTTACGGAAAAAGAAACATCGTGGGAGTGGAGGACAAGACAGACATGTCGAGAAGATTATAATAAGTTTGATGAAATTCCACCCTTCGGAGTGAACATTGATCCAAGCATCAAGTTAAATGATGAAGATGCTCCATGGTTAAGGCCGAAGAAGATTAAATGATGAAGATGATCCATGGCACAAATGAGTATCTCAACATGGCAATCAATTTCCCATTTATTTTTGTGTAATCATTTAAGCTGTATGTAAGATATGAAAAGTGGAGATGCGCCACGGGAGATTTCCCAACCCTTTCCCCAACAACTTGCTAGATGAGATGTAGTCGTTCAGGGGCTTGCAGGAAAAAATTCCAAGGCGCGGTTTCTGAAGATGCCGTAGGGCGTGTGCACCAACGACATCTTCGAGAAACTGCGCCACGGGAGATTTCCCAACCCTTTCCCCAACACTGTTAGATGAGATGTAGTCGTTCAGGGGCTTGCAGGAAAAAATTCCAAGGCGCAGTTTCTGAAGATGCCGTAGGGCGTGTGCACCAACGACATCTTCGAGAAACTGCGCCACGGGAGATTTCCCAACCCTTTCCCCAACACTGTTAGATGAGATGTAGTCGTTTAGGGGCTTGCAGGGAAAAATTCCGAGGAGCAGCTTCCGAAGATGTCGTAGGGCGTGTGCACCAACGACATCTTCGAGAAGCTGCGCCACGGGAGATTTCCCAACCCTTCCCTTCATCCATGGGAATGAAACTCTGCTTGGCTTGTTGATGCTGCTTGGCAAGGCGTATCGATGCTCCTTTTATAGGCACGGCACCTCTTCTACTTTGTCTTGTTCCTTCGACAGGGCGTCGTGCGCTACATGCTTTATCTCATCGAGCAGTGCGTCCACCCATGCGTTCTTATCCTGCCGACATCTTTAGTCCCGGTTGTACCCACCAGCCGGGACTCACGGTGGGCAAAAAAACCGATGACCGAAGACCGAAACCGAAAAGACCGAGACCGAACCCAAAAAGACCGAGACCGAAATGACCGATAAAATATTGGGTAGAAAATTTTATAGACCGAATTAAGTTTGGTCAATTCGGTCATTTTGTTCTGAGTAACCGAATAGACCGAACTGACCGAATTTTACGTAAGACTGTCCCAATCCTTAGATTTTGTGATATGCGTGAGATGTGATATTGTTGAATGTTCATAAACTTCTCTAGCGTTGTTACATTTTTGTTTAGATTGTTGAACATTTATTCGTGCCAATTGATAATAATATATGCAATGAAAAAAACATCCAAAATACATCTAAAATGTTGCCAACCTTTTACTAAATAATGTCTAAGTTTTGCGTTGACAACATCGGCCACATCTGTTCGGTCATGACCGAACCCGAACCCAATTATTGGGTACCCGAATTTGTCGGGTAGTAAAAGTAACAAGTATATTTCGGTCTTCATTTTTTCTGACCGAATTTGAAATAGACCGAAATACAAAAACCGAATTTTCGGTCATGACCGAATGCCCACCCCTAGCCGGGACTAAAGGTTACCCACACGTCCTTATCCCACCGACAGTTTTGTTAGATGACACAAAAAAGGATCTTTAGTCCCGGTTGTACCCACCAGCCGGGACTAAAGGTTACCCACACGTCCTTATCCCACCGACAGTTTTGTTAGATGACACAAAAAAGGATCTTTAGTCCCGGTTGTACCCACCAGCCGGGACTAAAGGTTACCCACACGTCCTTATCCCACCGACAGTTTTTGGCGCCACTGCGTTCCCGCCTATTTTTCTTCCCGCGCTTTCCACTGCTTCCCGCCTCCGTCCTCCCGCCATTTTTTCACTATATATATGTTGGCTTGGCCTCCATTTACATATCACATCTAGACTCATATCTGCAAACCTTATCACCAGGTCACATGGCTTCCATCGTATCTCTAACCCTCCGGGAGGCGGAGGCGCTTTGCGCGTCGAACTACCCCTGCCCGCCGGGCTACCGCGTCCCTACCGGCTGGTTGCTGAGCGTCGGAGGGGTACCGGTCCCTCCTGTCCCTCTAGGTGTGGCGCGCGAGATGGCCATCACGAACCACTACTACTTCGAGCTCACGCCAGAGCAGCGGAGGAATCCCCAGTGGCATCCCGACTACAGCCCGTCTTGGGAAAGCTTCTTCATCAATCGGCGTGAGAGGGCGCTCGCCAGGCACGAGGAGGGCGGCCCGCCTCCTTCGAACTTCAACGAGGCCGGCCGTCGGCTGTGGTGGTGCGGCCGGACTCTCCGGGCGTCATGGCCTACCGTGGCCCCCGCCTGCGCTACCCTCAGTCCCAGCCCACGCGTGCTCTCCCGTCGAGGTTCGACTACCGCGACCCCGATGCCAGTGACGATGATGACGGCGACTACGACGACTACAGTGGCGAGTACTATAGGGCTAGGCACGAGTATGACTGAATGACTAGAACAGTCGAATCTGGCGATGTATCTTAATTAATTTTCAGTTGAGCTCTGTACTTTAATTCCATGTATGTGGCGGGAAACTTTTCTCCGAGGAGCTACTGTACTTTAATTTCAGTTCAATCGTAATAAATTTCGTGTCAACCACTTTATTGAACAAAACCAACCGACATCGACTTTATAAACTAAATTTAAACTAATAGAACAGACAACGACTTTATTGAAATTACAATAAAATAGATAAATTACTAGTCTAGTCTCTACTCGTCGTCGGAGGTTGTTTCCGTCCAAATGTCCTCCCACCGAGGGTCGTTTTCGGTCCAAGTTGTATTCGGGTTCTTGATACGTCTCCAACGTATCGATAATTTCTTGTGTTCCATGCCACATTATTGATGTTATCTACATGTTTTATGCACACTTTATGTCATATTCGTGCATTTTACGGAACTAACCTATTAACAAGATGCCGAAGTGCCGATTCGTTGTTTTCTGCTGTTTTTGGTTTCAGAAATCCTAGTAAAGAAATATTCTCGGAATTGGACGAAATAAAAGCCCGAGAGGCCTATTTTCTCACGAAGCTTCCGGAAGACCGAAGACGAGACGAAGAGGGGCCACGGGGGAGCCAAACCCTAGGGCGGCGCGGCCCCCCTTGGCCGCGCGGCCCTGTGGTGTGGGCCCCCGTGCCGCCTCTTGACTTGCCCTTCCGCCTACAAATAGCCTCCGTGACGAAACCCCCGGTACCGAGAGCCACGATACGGAAAACATTGCGAGACGCCGTCGCCGCCGATCCCATCTCGGGGGATCACGGAGATCGCCTCCGGCACCCTGCCGGAGAGGGGAATCATCTCCCGGAGGACTCTACACCGCCATGGTCGCCTCCGGAGTGATGAGTGAGTAGTCTACCCCTGGACTATGGGTCCATAGCAGTAGCTAGATGGTTGTCTTCTCCCCATTGTGCTATCATTGTCGGATCTTGTGAGCTGCCTAACATGATCAAGATCATCTATATGTAATTCTATATGTTGCGTTTGTTGGGATCCGATGAATAGAGAATACTTGTTATGTTGATTACCAAAGTTATGCTTATGTGTTGTTTATGATCTTGCATGCTCTCCGTTATTAGTAGATGCTCTGGCCAAGTAGATGCTTTTAACTCCAAGAGGGAGTACTTATGCTCGATAGTGGGTTCATGCCTGCATTGACACCTGGGACGAGTGACGAAAGTTCTAAGGTTGTGTTGTGCTTGTTGCCACTAGGGATAAAACATTGATGCTATGTCTAAGGATGTAGTTGTTGATTACATTACGCACCATACTTAATGCAATTGTACGTTGCTTTGCAACTTAATACTGGAGGGGTTCGGATGATAACACTGAAGGTGGACTTTTTAGGCATAGATGCAGTTGGATGGCGGTCTATGTACTTTGTCGTAATGCCCAATTAAATCTCACTATACTCATCATGATATGTATGTGCATGGTCATGCTCTCTTTATTTGTCAATTGCCCAACTGTAATTTGTTCACCCAACATGCTGTTCGTCTTATGGGAGAGACACCTCTAGTGAACTGTGGACCCCGGTCCAATTCTCTTACTGAAATACAATCTACTGCAATATTTGTTTTTACTGTTTTCTCTGCAAACAATCATCATCCACACAATACGGTTAATCCTTTGTTACAGCAAGCCGGTGAGATTGACAACCTCACTGTTTCGTTGGGGCAAAGTACTTTGGTTGTGTTGTGCAGGTTCCACGTTGGCGCCGGAATCTACGGTGTTGCGCCGCACTACATCCCGCCGCCATCAACCTTCAACGTGCTTCTTGGCTCCTCCTGGTTCGATAAACCTTGGTTTCTTTACGAGGGAAAACTTGCTGCTGTGCGCATCATACCTTCCTCTTGGGGTTGCCCAACGAACGTGTGAAATACACGCCATCAAGCTCTTTTACTGGCGCCGTTGCCGGGAGATCAAGACACGGCTGCAAGGGGAGTCTCCACTTCTCAATCTCTTTACTTTGTTTTTGTCTTGCTTTATTTTATTTACTACTTTGTTTGCTGCACTAAATCAAAATACAAAAAAATTAGTTGCTAGTTTTACTTTATTTACTATCTTGTTTGCTATATTGAAAACACAAAAAAATTAGTTACTAGCATTTACTTTACTTATTTCATCATGTTTCCTTTTAATTTTACCACAAAGAACATACCGGTAGGACGTGGGTCTATAGTTGGGAGAAATAATATAGAAGAATTCTTCAACCATGTTAGTACTATTGATGATTTTGAGGATAGACACTTGGTAGACCTTGCGCCTACTTATGAAATTGCTGCCGCGCATTTAGTTCGCTTGTTGGAAACCAAATTTGTTAATCTCAATCCTATAATCCAACATATGTTTTTCACACTTGGTGATATGGAAGAAGGGGAAAAGAAAGATTTTGTTTTAGAAACCCTTCTTAGAGAATTTGGTGGTCTAGCAAGAGAAGCTAGAAAGGTCTTTGCTAAATTTAATATGCTTGGTTCTCCTACTAATTTTGCTAGTCTCCTTGAAAAGATGGATATGGATAGAATAAGATATACTAATAATATTGATGAGATCAAAGCACCAATACCATGCAAGCTCCTAGCTATGAATGATGCACTAGAAAATAATTATGCTTGGCTTGTTCCTGAAAATTTGTTTGATGAGAGTAGCACACCTAAGACTAATGAAAAGGGAGATGCTAAAACTTATGTATCTAATATAATATGCCTAGTTGAGAAAACCCCACACCTCGCTGAGAATGCACCACCCTTCGACAATACTTGATACACACTTTCTGCGCCTAGCTGAAAGGCGTTAAAGAAAAGCGCTTATGGGAGACAACGCATGTTTTTACCTACAGTACTTTGTTTTTGTTTTGTGTATTGGAAGTTGTTTACTACTGTAGCAACCTCTCCTTATCTTAGTTTCGAGTTTTGTTGTGCCAAGTTAAGCCGTTGATAGAAAAGTAAGTACTAGATTTGGATTACTGCGCAGTTCCAGATTTCTTTGCTGTCACGAATCTGAGCCCACTGCCCTGCAGGAAGCTCAGAAAATTATGCAAATTTACGTGCATGATCCTCAGATATGTACGCAACTTTCATTCAATTTGAGCATTTTCATTTCAGCAAGTCTGGTGCCATTTTAAAATTCGTCAATACGAACTGTTCTGTTTTGACAGATTCTGCCTTTTATTTCGCATTGCCTCTTTCGCTATGTTGGATGAATTTCTTTGATCCACTAATGTCCAGTAGCATTATGCAATGTCCAGAAGTGTTAAGAATGATTGTGTCACCTCTGAATATGTCAATTTATTTTGTGCACTAACCCTCTAATGAGTTGTTTCGAGTTTGGTGTGGAGGAAGTTTTCAAGGATCAAGAGAGGAGTATGATGCAACATGATCAAGGAGAGTGAAAGCTCTAAGCTTGGGGATGCACCCGGTGGTTCACCCCTGCATATATCAAGAAGACTCAAGCGTCTAAGCTTGGGGATGCCCAAGGCATCCCCTTCTTCATCAACAAATTATCGAGGTTCCTCCCCTGAAACTACATTTTTATTCGGCCACATCTTATGTGCTTTTTCTTGGAGCGTCGGTTTGTTTTTGTTTTTGTTTTGTTTGAATAAAATGGATCCTAGCATTCACTTTATGGGAGAGATACACACTCCGCTGTAGCATATGGACAAATATGTCCTTGGTTTCTACTCATAGTATTCATGGCGAAGTTTCTCCTTCGTTAAATTGTTATATGGTTGGAATTGGAAAATGATACATATAGTAATTGCTAGAAATGTTTTGGGTAATGTGATACTTGGCAATTGTTGTGCTCATGTTTAAGCTCTTGCATCATATGCTTTGCACCCATTAATGAAGAAATGCATAGAGCATGCTAAAATTTGGTTTGCATATTTGGTTTCTCTAAGGTCTAGATAATTTCTAGTTTTGAGTTTGAACAACAAGGAAGACGGTGTAGAGTCTTATAATGCTTTCAATATGTCTTTTATGTGAGTTTTGCTGCACCGATTCATCCTTGTGTTTGTTTCAAATAACCTTGCTAGCCTAAACCTTGTATCGAGAGGGAATACTTCTCATGCATCCAAAATACTTGAGCCAACCACTATGCCATTTGTGTCCACCATACCTACCTATACTACATGGTATTTTCCCGCCATTCCAAAGTAAATTGCTTGAGTGCTACCTTTAAAATTCCATCATTCACCTTTGCAATATATAGCTCATGGGACAAATAGCTTAAAAACTATTGTGGTATTGAATATGTAATTATGCACTTTATCTCTTATTAAGTTGCTTGTTGTGCGATAACCATGTTTGCGGGAACGCCATCAACTCTTTGTTGAATTTCATGTGAGTTGCTATGCATGTTCGTCTTGTACGAAGTAAGGGCGATCTACACTGAGTTGAATGGTTTGAGCATGCATATTGTGAGAGAAGAACATTGGGCCGCTAACTAAAGCCATGATTCATGGTGGAAGTTTCAGTTTTGGACAAATATCCTCAAATCTCTAATGAGAAAAGAATTAATTGTTGTCAAATGCTTAAAGCATTAAAAGAGGAGTCCATTATCATGTTGTCTATGTTGTCCCGGTATGGATGTCTAAGTTGAGAATAATCAAAAGCGAGAAATCCAAATGCGAGCTTTCTCCTTAGACCTTTGTACAGGCGGCATAGAGGTACCCCTTTGTGAAACTTGGTTAAAGCATATGTATTGCGGTGATAATCCAGGTAGTCCAAGCTAATTAGGACAAGGTGCGAGCACTATTAGTACACTATGCATGAGGCTTGCAACTTATAAGATATAATTTACATGATGCATATGCTTTATTACTACCGTTGACAAAATTGTTTCATGTTTTCAAAATCAAGCTCTAGCACAAATATAGCAATCGATGCTTTTCCTCTATGAGGACCATTCTTTTACTTTCAATGTTGAGTCAGTTCACCTATTTCTATCCACCTCAAGAAGCAAATACTTGTGTGAACTGTGCATTGATTCCTACATACTTGCTTATTGCACTTATTATATTACTCTATGTTGACAATATCCATGAGATATACATGTTACAAGTTGAAAGCAACCGCTGAAACTTAATCTTCTTTTGTGTTGCTTCAATACCTTTACTTTGAATTATTGCTTTATGAGTTAACTCTTATGCAAGACTTATTGATGCTTGTCTTGAAGGACTATTCATGAAAAGTCTTTGCTTTATGATTCACTTGTTTACTCATGTCATCACCATTGTTTTGATCGCTGCATTCACTACATATGCTTTACAAATAGTATGATCAAGTTTATGATGGCATGTCACTCCAGAAATTATCTTTGTTATCGTTTTACCTGCTCGGGACGAGCAGAACTAAGCTTGATGCTGATACGTCTCCAACGTATCGATAATTTCTTGTGTTCCATGCCACATTATTGATGTTATCTACATGTTTTATGCACACTTTATGTCATATTCGTGCATTTTCTGGAACTAACCTATTAACAAGATGCCGAAGTGCCGATTCTTTGTTTTCTGCTGTTTTTGGTTTCGAAATCCTAGTAAAGAAATATTCTCGGAATTGGACGAAATAAAAGCCCTGAGGCCTATTTTCTCACGAAGCTTCCAGAAGACCGAAGACGAGACGAAGAGGGGCCACGGGGGAGCCAAACCCTAGGGCGGCGCGGCCCCCCCTTGGCCGCGCGGCCCTGTGGTGTGGGCCCCCCGTGCCGCCTCTTGACTTGCCCTTCCGCCTACAAATAGCCTCCGTGACGAAACCCCCAGTACCGAGAGCCACGATACGGAAAACATTGCGAGACGCCGTCGCCGCCGATCCCATCTCGGGGGATCCTGGAGATCGCCTCCGGCACCCTGCCGGAGAGGGGAATCATCTCCCGGAGGACTCTACACCGCCATGGTCGCCTCCGGAGTGATGAGTGAGTAGTCTACCCCTGGACTATGGGTCCATAGCGAGTAGCTAGATGGTTGTCTTCTCCCCATTGTGCTATCATTGTCGGATCTTGTGAGCTGCCTAACATGATCAAGATCATCTATATGTAATTCTATATGTTGCGTTTGTTGGGATCCGATGAATAGAGAATACTTGTTATGTTGATTATCAAAGTTATGCTTATGTGTTGTTTATGATCTTGCATGCTCTCCGTTATTAGTAGATGCTCTGGCCAAGTAGATGCTTTTAACTCCAAGAGGGAGTACTTATGCTCGATAGTGGGTTCATGCCGCATTGACACTGGGACGAGTGACGAAAGTTCTAAGGTTGTGTTGTCTTGTTGCCACTAGGGATAAAACATTGATGCTATGTCTAAGGATGTAGTTGTTGATTACATTACGCACCATACTTAATGCAATTGTACTGTTGCTTTGCAACTTAATGTCGGAGGGGTTCGGATGATAACTTTGAAGGTGGACTTTTTAGGCATAGATGCGAGTTGGATGGCGGTCTATGTACTTTGTCGTAATGCCCAATTAAATCTCACTATACTCATCATGATATGTATGTGCATGGTCATGCTCTCTTTATTTGTCAATTGCCCAAGCTGTAATTTGTTCACCCAACATGCTTGTTCGTCTTATGGGAGAGACACCTCTAGTGAGCTGTGGACCCCGGTCCAATTCTCTTACTTGAAATACAATCTACTGCAATACTTGTTTTTACTTGTTTTCTCTGCAAACAATCATCATCCACACAATACGGTTAATCCTTTGTTACGGCAAGCCGGTGAGATTGACAACCTCACTTGTTTCGTTGGGGCAAAGTACTTTGGTTGTGTTGTGCGGGTTCCACATTGGCGCCGGAATCTCCGGTGTTGCGCCGCACTACATCCCGCCGCCATCAACCTTCAACGTGCTTCTTGGCTCCTCCTGGTTCGATAAACCTTGGTTTCTTTCTGAGGGAAAACTTGCTGCTGTGCGCATCATACCTTCCTCTTGGGGTTGCCCAACGAACGTGTGAAATACACGCCATCAGTTCTCGAGCTCGAAGGCGGCGACGGCCCGACGGTGGCGCCTGTCGGACCTGCGTTGTGCCCTAAGGTTAGCAAAGAACGCGTCGGTGTTGTCGGCATCGTTGGGGAACTGCGCCCTCCACTGGCGCATCAACTGCTCGTCGCGCTCGGCGATGGCGATCCTGCGCTGCACCTGGCGGTGCCGGCGACGGTCCTCGTCGTCGACGAGGCACGGCGGCGGCGCGAGGAACTCCGCCTCCTCTAGCGATTCAACATCCGGGAAGTTCATGTCTCGCCCGGGCCGCCGAAAGCGCCACGCCGCCGCGTCGTAGGCGCGCGCCGCCAGCTCCGGCGTGTTGTACGTACCGAGGGTGAGGCGGAAGCCAGCGGCGCGTATCTCGGCGGTGAACCTACCGCTCGGACGCACTCGAACGCCACGGAAACCGGACGCCCCTCGACGACGTGGAGGCATCCTGGAGATGAATGAGCGGAGGCGGTGGCGGCGAGTGGTTGCGCCCGCACTCGTCGCTCTATATAGCGCACGCGGGGCATGGCACGTGTAAGCCACGGCTACACACGTCGCACGCCGGCGTCGGCGGGGCGAGGCACGTGGAAGCGGTGGCTACACGTGGCACGACGGCGTCGACGGGTAAGAGACACGTGTGGCATGGCGGAGGGACACGTGGCACGGGGAAGGGACACGTGTGGCACGGCGGCGGTGGCCAGTACATGGCGGTGACGGTGGTGGCCAGTACACGGCGGTGGCGGTGGCGGCGCTGGCCAGTACACGGCGGTGACGGTGGCCAGTACACGGCGGTGGCGGTGGCGGCGGTGGCCAGTACACGGCGGTGGCGGTGGCCAGTACATGGTGCGGAATCCGGGTCCCGTTGTCGACCCGGATATTCTTTGGTGGAGGTCTTATGGGCCACGGTCGTTTCAGAGGGAGCCGGCCCCGCCGGAGGAGGTAGCTCAGCGCATTGAAGCGGAGGACCAGCACGTTCGCCGTTACATGTACGCGTTAGACAACATGTATAGGACCGGATGGAGCGTTATGCGGGGATCTCATGTTAGCTATGCTCCCGTTGTTGTTCCGTGGCTTTGGGGGTACACCCAGCGCGGCTCGGGACCCGGTCGGCGCCCTCTAGGACCCGGTCTGCGCGGTTGAGTGGTTGTAGTAGTGATTGATATGTATTAGGGTTAAATAAACATGAACCCGATCTATGTATGCATGTAATTGCACTATCTCGCTTTCAGCACTATATTATCGATCCTTAGTTAAGAACTACATATGTAACTCCATTTTCAGTTTTACGCATTATCCTTAATTTGATCATATGATGGTTCCTATGTATAGCTTGCGAGGTCGTTGTAGAAAGCATGGACAGAGATGAATTTGAAGAAAATTTCATGGAGAACCTCATAGCAAACGGTACTCCGGATGATCGCGACGACGACGTTATTCCGGATGATGGCGGTGACGATGTCACCGCAACTTATTTGAATGACTCCGGTGAGGGAGCGGAGAATATTGAGGAAGAAGATCCTAGTGGCGCCGGTGAGGAACAAGATCATCATAATGGCTCCCGAACTGTAGTTATCACCGAGGTATATAAACTAATTAAGCCGTTGTTGATCGACTAGATGAATTAACTAATTAAATTGTACTCGACTATGAATTATTTCTTTTTTAGCCCTCCGGATCGAGCACTTCTTCGTAAAGTCGAGGAAGCGAGGCCCGGCCAAAAAGTTGGATGACGGTGTTAGGCACGACATCACCCACATCGAAAAGGATGGTAAACCGATTGCTCCGGAGAAAGGTGCAAAGGCATTTATAGCTCAATGCGGAGTGCTTGTTAGGGACCACGTCCCGATCACCGTTCGAGAATGGCACAAGCCGAAGGGACTAGTGTTGTCTGCGAGAGGAAGAAGGTCAAGGTCTTTATATCGATGATGTAGCCAAAAACAGCATTATGGACAAGCTCATGTCACATTTCAACATAGTACCCGAAGAGGGGGTGACGCTGAAAAGGCCAAGATGGAGCGAGGCCCTCCGCGAGTTTGGCAAGAAGAAGATGGCCGAACTATTCAAGAGCCACAAGAAAAGATTGCGCCGCCTTATCAAGATAAAGAAGACTCCGGACAATGAGAAGGTAAAAACTCACCGGGAAGAATTCGTGAAGTACAATACGGAGTCGGAAGAATTTAAGAGAAGGTCGGAAATAAATAAGGCAAATGCTTGCGTTGAAGCTATATCACCAAATTACAGGTCCAGGTGGATACGGGGCTAACCATCCTAAGTGGCAAGCAGGCTGAGGCGGAGCCCGACCAGTAAAGGGATCGGATTAGGGACACACGGTTGGATCGAACGGTGCAAGGAGTGGTTCTACGGGATTGGGGGAACGTTGGATCCGGAAACGGGGAAGTGCGTCTATAAGAAAGCTCATCTGAAGGTTCCCATTGATGCCCTGGAAAGAGCACATAGGGACGTGGAGGCGGGGTTGTTCCAGCCCGAAAGAGAGAACGATGAGCTGACACGCGCCCTTGGTGTCGTGGTATCGTCACGGCATATGCCATAGGGTGGCTAATCGAAGGGGCTCCTGAGAGATCTCACGGCGGTATCCGGAAGCGGGTATGGGCACGAGCGACACGGCGACGTACCCAGGTTCGAGGCCCTCCGGTGGAGGTAAAACCTCTACTCCTGCTATGAGTGTATATGGTAATCACACGAGTACAATGGTGCTCCTAGAGCTGTGTCCGGCTGGCCCCGAGAGGCTAAGGGAGACGATGGTCTCTCTCACGGAGGCAGCGGCGTAGGTAGGTGAAAGCAATAAGTGATCGATCGTCCCCTGCACGAGAGGGGTAGTGCGGCTTATATAGGCACCGGCACTTTACATATAAGACCCTATAGTCTGCGGCCGGCTTGGCCGGCTTCGGCTTCCGCTCCTTCCCGAGGCGGTGACGTCGGGAGCCGTTGAGGCATCGTGGCTCTGTCCCATCCGGCTGCCCGGGTCAGCGGTATGGAGAGGAGGTGTCTCTGTCGCCGTCGGCCACCGTAGCCTCGTACGGCCCGTCGTAAGCCATGATGGCCTGTCCGGCGCGTGGCACTATTGCTCCACGGTGCCCCGCGCTTTACGGAAGATGAAGTCAGCGTGGACTTTGGGAACCCGGATCTCCAACCCGGTTCCTTCCGGTGCAAGACTCGCCAGCCCTCGAGTCGGTCCGAGGTACGGACCCCCGGTCGGATATGGCTTGTAGAAGCCGGCCCGGCTACGAGCATTGGCGGCCGTAGCCGGGCCGACTAGGACCTAGAGCCGGCCGGCTTCCGGACCAGCCGGCCACGGCGCCGGCCGCTGCTCCTCGGCCGGCCTTTGCCGCGAGCCGGCCGGTGGCCAGCCGGCTGCTCCGCGTCCATTGCCCTACCCGGGGTCTTCCCCCGACATTAGCCCCCGAAGCTGGCAAGGTCCTGCGTTTAGAAGGACCTAGGCAGGTTTTCCCGGCTTCTTGAATATATTTGACGGCACTTGGAGGGGCCGACTGAGCATTTTCATTCAGCCGGCTGCGCCCTCGTCCGGCTCGTTCCTGCCGGCTGCTCCCAGCCGGCCGCTTTTTACACTTGTATAGTTTTTGCTTTCTTGCAAGATTTTATGGCGCCTCCGCCTTGCTGAAGAGTTTTGGTTCGAGTGGGGCTTTTTGTCCGGCTCCGGCTTGCTGCGCGCCGGGGTCTCCGCCGCCTCGGGCCCTGCGCCCGACTTGACCGGTCTGACGCCCGGCTCCGGCCGTCGGTTCGTCTGGTCACATCAATGTCCCTCCGGATCCGGTGCGGTAGTGGGCGACGTGGTGTGGCAGTTTCCGGTAACGGTAGCGGTCGTGGGCGACGTTAATGCGCAGAAGATCCGGGCGGCGTGGCCCATGAACGCCACTTGGAGGCCAACCGCCCGCGGCAGGAGGCTATAAATGCCGCGGGGGAGGGTACCGAGGCGGCACTTGCCCACTTCTCCTTCCTCGCGCTCCTGACTCCGTCGCTCTCCGCGCGCCCAAGCTCTTCGCTGCTCCGGCGAACGTCCTCCGCTGGCGAACTCCGGCGACCGAAACTCCACCGTTCCGCCGCCGCCGCCCCATCAATCCGACGCCACGGGGCCGCGCGTCTCGACGGAGCGTCCGCAGCCGCCGCTGTCGCCGCCGCGGTCGCAAGGTTCTTCCTCGCCGTTCCGCCTTTCTTGGTCATCTTCTTCTTCGACCTCGTCAATGGCGTCCCCCAGCGGATCATGGAGGGGCTCCTACATGCGCGAGGATGACATCGAGCGCCTGGTGCGCCTCCGGCGGATCCCGCGGTCGGTGATCACGCGGGTGCCTGGCAAGGAGGCGGAGCCCAAGCCGGAGCCCGGCGAGCGCGTCGTTTTCGGCGCGCACCTCGACCGCGGGCTGGGCCTGCCGGCTTCAACATTCTTCCGGCGGTTCCTCGACCATTTCGGTCTTCAGCCGCACCACCTGCCGGCCAACGCGTGCGTCCTCCTGAGCTGCTACGTCGCGTTCATGGAGGCTTACGCCGGCCTGTGGCCCGACATCGACTTCTGGAGCCGGCTCTTCTACTTGAAGGCCCAAACCACCGAGGGCCGGCGACCGCCTCGATCTACACCCGGCCCGGTACGCCTTTCCCCAAAATCCCCACCGTCGATTCGGTGAAGAACTGGCAGATGTCATTCTTCTACGTGCGCAACGACGGGGCGCTTGTCGACCGGATCAACTTGCCGGAGTTCAACCCGGCTCCTCCAGTTGGCCGGATCAATTGGAGCCACAACGCCCGCTCGACGGATCCGAACGCCGAGGTGAACCTGCTGTGGGACTTCCTGGCGACAGCCACTGATGGCGGGCTGACTGCCGAGGATCTCCTCTGCACCATCGCCGAGCGCCGGGTGCTGCCGCTCCAGATGCGCTCCCACAAGATCGGGCATATGTCCGCCCGGTTCGATCCGAACCGGACGTCCAAGGCGCCGCTCAACAAGGCCCAGGTGGCCAGCCGGGTGAACCACATCACCAAGGCGAACCTGACGGAGAGCTGGAGCTACGGGCTGGTGCCTCGCGACAGGGAGCATCCGCCGGCGCGGGTAAGTCTCATGTCTCTGCCATTTTCCGGCTTGCGGCTGCGAGGCCGACTTCCTTTTTCTTCTGCCGACTTCCGGCTTGTCATATGTTCATGTTTTTCCTGTCTTTCTAGCTTTTTGAGCGCCAGAACGCCGAGGACGGCGACCTGGCGACGAAGAGGTGGACGCCGGATCTCGTCGATCCGGCCGACCAAGCCGGCGAGCATGCCGGCGACGACGACCTGCCGCAGGCGCCTGATCTAGGCGGCCAGGGGGAGCACAATCCGCCCCCTTCACCAGAGCAGCGAGGAGGAGGAGGTGGAGCCGGCGACGTCCGGCACGGGGCCCATCCCCGCCGTGCCTCTGCGTACGAGGCCGCCAAGCACCACGGCGACTTCGGCGCCCAAGGGCACGAAGCGAGCCGGCTCCACCGCCGCCTTGGAGGCGAAGGCGAAGAAACAGCGCCGGCTGCAGCCGAAGATGGTCCCGGAGAAGGCCGGGTGAGTTCTTTTCTCTTTTTCTTGTTTGATTCCTTTTCTTTCCTTACTTTTATACTTATTATCTCTCTGTTTATCCGGCTAGGGCCCCTATCAAGTTTGCCCAGGGCGGCGGCTCCCGGCAAGCTCCGCGCGTTGTGTCGCCGCTTCCCCGCCAGAGGAGGGAGCAGACGCCGCAGCCTTCCTCGCGCGCATCTACACCGCCGCCGTCCGCCGCAGGGACGCCTTCCTTCGCCGTGCCGCCGGCCTCGGCGCCTGATCGCGGCACGCGGGTTGAGCCGACTCGCCAAGCGACGCCGGACGACATGTTCCCGGGCCGGACTCGTCCTCTCCGGGCCCGGGCTGCTGGGGCTGGTCTGGGAATGCCGCCGTCGACCGGAGCCGGAGCCGGCAGCTCCGCACCGCCTGCGACCGGAACCGGAGCCGGGAGGGCTGCGCCGCCCACGATTGGAGCCGGAGCCAGGCCGAGCGTGGTGGTGCTGGACGAAAGTCCGGAGGAGGCACCTCAGGCGCCGGAGGCGACTGGGCCGGCTGGGCCATCTGCTGCGCCCGGAGCGACGCCACCACCGCAGCCGACGACGGAGGAGCCGGCCCGACAGGAGCCGGCAAGAGACGAGCCGGTGCGCACGGAGGGCGCCGACTCGCGCGCGCTGGTGAGGACGGGGACCCCAACGGCGTCACCGCAAGGCCTGCACGTGGCCAAGGGCGCACTTCTTCTTCGAGTGCCGTCCGCCTCCGACTCCAGCCTCGGCTCGGCTGCCACCATGGAGCAGGCGTGGCTCCGCGCCGACTCCTACGAGGTGACCAGCCGGGAGGGGAACCCCGGCCAAGCATCGGTGGAGATGTTCTTCTCCGGCCTGCAGGCCAATCTCAAGGCCGGGGCAACCGAGGCCGCGGCTGACGTCGCCAAGGTGGAGGAAGCCAGCAAGGTAAGCTTCGACTGTTTTTGATCTGATTATTATCCTGGTAGCCCTCCGAGGCATGGGCCGGCTGCTTGGAGCCGGCACGGGTTTCGCCTGATCGACTAACTTTTTCCTTTTTCCTTAGGCTGTGGCTGATCGGCGCACCGCTCTGTACAACCGCGCCGTGACCCACTACCATAAGGCCAAGCTGGACCGGGCCGACTTGGCCCGCGAGCTGGAAGCCGCCAAGGGTAAGCTCTATGCTTCTTTCGACTTGATGTCTTGTTTTCTTTCTAATCTTGGTTGGCTAACATTTCTTTCTGGCCGTCTTGCAGTTGAAGCCGCCAAGGTCCCGCAGCTCGGAGTCGGATCTCCGAGCCGCTCGCGACCGGTGCGCCGTGAGCGAGGAGGCGGGCCGATCCGCCGCCCGCAAGCTCAAGCCGGCTGATCGGAGCCGACGCGGCTGCGCCCGCTGGAGCGAGAACCACCTTAAGGAGCTTGCTGCCCTTAAGAAGGACGGGGAGGAGAAGCCGGCGGAGCCGAGCGGGCGGCTGGACGAGGTGGAGAGGCAACGGCTGGCGCTTCAGGAGGAAGTCACCACCAAGTCCACGGAGGCCGACGGCCACCGCCAAGCGCCGGACGGAGGGGATTGGCGCGCTTGATCGCGGCTTGTCGGGTGAGTGCCTCTATGTTTCCTTCCCTTTGCCGGCTTTCGGCTGTCGGCTGCCGGCTTAGGTTGGTAGCCGGCAGCCTGAAACTTATCTTTTTCGCTATCTCCATCTTCGGGCTGGGGGCGATCGGTTCGTGCCGTGCCGCCGTGCTTTTGCTTTGCTCCGTCGAAATCTCGGCTGGGGGCAGTCGGTTCGTGCCGGCTGCCGCCAGTCTTATTTTAGAGCTTCGGAATCTCCATCTTCGGGCTGGGGGCAGTTGGCTCGTGCCGGCTGCCGCCAGTCTTACTTTAGGACTTCGAAAATTTGCATTTTTCAGCTTATTTCGGCTTTTGGTGGTTTCTGACATGCTTCTTCCCGCAGCGGCCTTCCCAGAGACGCAGGATGCGGCCTTGGCAGCCGTTGGCGTTGAGCGCGAGTCCCGGAGGCGAGCGACCGGCGAGGGCAGCTCGGAGTACTTCGGCATGGAGGATCACCCGGCGTCCATGGCTGCCCGCGTCGAGCCCATCACCAAGCTCGGCCGGGAGCTTCGGAAGGCGGCCGAAGAGCTGGTGCCCATGCCGTGGCTCGAAGAGGCGGCGCCGCAAGATATCTCTGGCCTCATCGCTGCGATGGAGCGGGCGCCGGATCGTTTCCTCGACTGGAAGGAGTCGGCCACGCGCGCCGGTGCCGACATGGCGCTGTCCTTCGTCCTCTCTTGGTACAACGAGGTGGACCTGGGGCAGCTTGAGTTCCGGCGAGCCGGCGTGGAGGACAAGCTCCCGGCCGATCTCAAGGCCGCCCGCCTTGCTCGAGCCAGCGCCATCGCCGAGTTCGTCGACAAGACCCTCTTCGTCGCGGACCCGAACCCTCCTCTCGTCCGATGGAGAGTACATGGACGATGAGGAGGCGGAGGACGTGCCCGAGGACGACCCGGCAGCCGGCTCCACCGATGCTCCTCCAGTCGGCGCTTAGTTTACTCGTCTTTTGATTGTTGCTTTTGCCAAGACAATTTATCAAATCCCCGGGATGCCGGGTGCATATGTAAGACAATATAATTATCCTTTTATTAAGGCACACTTTAATGTGTTTGTTAATCATTTGTGTGCCGGCTTGCTTTCTTTCGACTTGTTCGCTTTTTCCTATCCGCCCCACTCTTTGGCTGTGCTCTTGCCGGTCGTACGTCCGACTTGCGATCCGTCGCCGGATCAAGAGCGGGCCGCCGAGGAGGCCGACAAGTACTTCGGTCGAACGAGCTGAATTCGGCAATCCGACACTTTATGAAAATTTGCAAGTCAATTCGCTTTTACTCTTTCCCTTAGTCGTTTTTCGCGTGCCGGCTCCCTAGACCTTACTCCCGCCAGCCGGACAGCCGGGTTGCGGTCTGTAGCTGGATCGGAAGCCGGCTGTCGGAAACCGGATCACGTTACTGATCCGACCGCGTGAGAGGGTTCAAGCCAATTGGCGAAACGAGGTAAAGTACGCGAAAAACTTGTCGGAAACGGCGCTCTTGGCGCAAGCTTTTTCATAACTTACAAAAGGGATACAAGGGATACATACATTCCTGTTCTCATGTGTAAAATGGGCGGAGCAACCTGACATTCCAGGGACGTTTAGTCTCCTCGTCAGCCTTGTCCGGCTTGTTTTTCTTAGCCTCTTGGGCATCTATGAGATAGTAGGAATCATTGCCTACTCGCCTTGCTCACGATGAAGGGACCCTCCCATGGGGATGCTAGTTTATGCCTGTCCGGCTGTCCGTTGGATCAGCCGGAGCACTAGGTCTCCTTCTCGGAATACTAAGGTCTTGACCTTCCGTACTGTGGTAGCGACGGAGGCTTTGCTGATATACGGTTGACCTGGACTCGGCCATCAGCCGGACCTCTTCAACCAGGTCGACTCCATCTTCGCGAGCTTCTTTGGCTTCAGCTTATGTGTAGAGCTTGATTCTTGGCGCGTCGTGCTCAATATCAGTCGGTAGGACGGCTTCGGCCCCGTATACGAGGAAGAAGGGTGTGAACCCGACTGAGCGGTTTGGCGTTGTGCGCAGGCTCCACAGCACGCTGGGCAACTCTTCAATCCAGCAGCCGGCTGAGCGCTCAAGCGGCTCCACCGAGTCCGGGCCGGATGCCGGCTAGGATCAAGCCGTTAGCCTTCTCCACTTGGCCGTTGGTTTCCGGGTGTGCCACGGACGATAGGTCCATCCGGATCCCCATTTCTCCGCAGATAGCGTTTGAAGATGCCTTCGGCGAAGTTGCTGCCATTGTCGGTGATGATGCTATGCGGGTAGCCATATCTCACGATTATTTCCTTGAGGAATGTGACGGCTGTGGAGCCGTCCAGCTTCTTGATTGGCTTGGCTTCGATCCACTTAGTGAACTTGTCAATCATCACCAAGAGATGAGTCATGCCGCCTCGGGCTGTTTTGAATGGGCCCACCATGTCCAAGCCCCATACGGCAAATGGCCAGGTAATGGGGATGGTCTTCAAGGCGGAAGCCGGCGTGTTCCTTTGCTTGGCGAAGCGTTGGCAGCCGTTACACTTCTTCACCAGTTCTTCTGCGTCTCTGAGCGCAGTTGGCCAGTAAAAACCGTGCCGGAAGGCTTTGGCCACTATGGCTCGGGAGGAGGCGTGATGGCCGCACTCACCCTGATGGATTTCCCTTAGGAGTTCAATCCCTTCAGCCGGCTCGACGCACCGCTGGAGCACCCCACTTACGCTGCGTTTGTACAGCTCGTGGTTGATGATTGTATAGGCCTTGGCCCTTCTCTCAATCTGCCCGGCCCGGACTCGTCATCGGGCAAGACACCGTCGGTGAGGTAGGAGAGGAATTCTTGTGCCCATGAAGGTACGCATCTTATCTCGAATACGCCGACCAGCGAGGTCTCCCGCGTGGGAGCTTCCGGCTTCGACCGCATGGTCGCCGGGTTCGGCTTGCTAGCCGGCGGGTTCGGCTTGCTAGCCCCCGAGTGTGGCGATGAAGCCCCCGGGTTGGACCGAGAAGTCCCCGGGTTCGGCATGGTAGCCGGCGGGTTCGGCTTGTTAGCCCCCGACTTGGGCGATGAAGCCCCGGGTTTGGCCGAGCAGCCCCGGGTCAGCCGGCACGAATATTGAATCCGAATCCGGTGACGGTATGATGGACGGCTTCTTGATAACCGCCAAGGCGATACCCGGCGGAATGGCTTGCCGGGTTGAGCCAATCTTGGACAAGGCGTCGCCCGCCTCGTTGTTTGCTCGTGGCACATGGTGGAATTCGCAGCCGTCGAAGAAGCTCGGATAGCCGCCGGACATGGAAGCGGTACGAGGCCATGTTGGCGTCCTTCGCGTCCCGGCCGCCGGATGCTTGCTCGTATAACCAAGTCGGAGTCGCCGAAGCAAAGTATGCGACGCACGCCAATCTCCTTGGCCAGCTTCAGCCCATGTATGAGCGCTTCATACTCCGCCACATTGTTGGATGCGGCGAAGTGGATCTGCAGGACGTAGTCCAGTCGGTCTCCCTTGGGAGAGGTGATGACGATGCCGGCTCCCAGGCCGTTGCGCATCTTTGAGCCGTCGAAGTGCATCTTCCAATGTGTGGAATCCGGCACAGGCGGCAGGTACTGCATCTCAGCCCAGTCGACGAAGAAGTCCGCGAGGATCCGCGACTTGATGGCTGTGCGTGGCTCGTAGAGGATGGTGTGGGCGGCTAGCTCCAGGGCCCACTTGGCAACTCGGCCGTTGGCGTCCTTGCTGCCGATGATTTCCGCCAGAGGCGCCGTGGCAACCACCCGGATGGGGTGTTCTTGGAAGTAATGCTTGAGCTTCTTGGCTGCCATGTAGACACCGTAGGTGACCTTCTGGTAGTGGGGGTAGTTTTGCTTCGACTGGGAGAGCACTTCGCTGAGGTAGTAGACTGGGCGCTGGACCAGCTGCTCTCTGTTTTCGGCTTCTTTGCGCTCCACCACCAGGACAACGCTAACCACTCGGTTGGTGGCTGCGATGTACAACAACATCGGCTCCATTGAACCCGGCGTTGCAAGGATTGGCGCGGTTGAGAGCACGCGCTTTAAGTCACGGAAGGCTTCATCCGCCTGTGGTGACCAGACGAACTTGTCCGCCTTCCTCATCAACTGATATAGGGGCAGTGCCTTCTCCCCCAGCCGGCTGACGAAGCGGCTCAAGGAAGCCAGACAGCCAGCGAACTTCTGGACGTCCTTGAGGCACTGCGGCAGCTCCATCTTCTCAATGGCACTGATCTTCTCTGGGTTGGCTTCGATTCCTCGCCGAGAGACGAGGTAGCCCAGGAGTTGGCCGGCCGGCACGCCGAATGTGCGCTTGGACGGGTTGAGCTTCATCCGGAATCTTCGCAGATTGGTGAAGGTTTCTCTCGGGTCATCAAGGAGGGTAGGCATCTCCTTGGTTTTTACAACGACATCATCCACATATGCGTGAACATTTCGCCGATTTGATCCCGCAAACACTTTTGCATGCACCTTTGGTAGGTGGCGCTCGCATTTTTCAAGCCGAACGGCATAGTCGTGTAGCGAAGCCCCGTACGGGGTAATGAACGAAGTCTTTATTTGATCATCCGGATTCAAAGGAATCCGGTGGTAGCCTGAATAGGCATCTAGAAAAGACAACAGCTCACAGCCGGCGATCGAGTCTATGACTTGATCTATGCGCGGCAGGGGAAGGGGTCCTTCGGGCACGCCTTGTTCGAGCCGGTGTAGTCGATACACATGCGCCAGGAGCCGTTCTTCTTCAAAACCAGGACCGGGTTCGCCAACCAGTCCGGGTGCAGTACTTCCATGATGAAGCCGGCAGCTAGGAGCCGGGTGATTTCTTCACCGATGGCCTTCCTTCGTTCTTCGGCGAAGCGCCTGAGAGGCTGCTTCACCGGCTTGGCGTCGGGCCGGACGTGGAGGTGGTGCTCAGCCAACTCCCTCGGCACACCCGGCATGTCTCTTGGAGTCCATGCGAAGATGTCCCGATTCTCACCGAGGAAGCCGGTGAGCTCGCTTTCCTATTTCTTGCTCAAGCCGGCACCGATGGTGACGTACTTGTCCGGCTGCGCCGGTCCAGGCAGGATCTTCTTGGTGCCGTCGGCCGGCTGGAAGTGAGTCGTCCCAGCCGGGTTGCCTCCAGCCGGCATGTCCGTTTGCGCGGCCTTGGCGAGGGCAACGGCGTCGTGGATGAGCTGCTTCTCGGTGGCGATGACCGGCGTCTGGGCCATCTTGGAGCTCTGCGTGGCGCGAGTCCATGGAGCGGCGATAGTCGCCGGCTATGGTGATGACCCCCTTTGGGCCAGGCAGCTTCATCTTCGAGTACCCATAGTGGGGCACCGCCATGAACTTGGTCGGGGCCGGCCTGCCCGGGAGCGCGTGGTAGGGACTCACGAGGTCCACCACCTCGAACTCGATTCTCTCGGTGCGGAAGTGGTCCGGCTTCCCGAACATCACCTCCAGCCGTGATCCGGCCGATCGGCTGGCAGCAGTGGCCTGGCACGATGCCGTGGAAGACGGTGGGGGTGGGGCGCAACTCGGCCTCCCGGATGCCCAGCTTGCGGGCGGTGTCGCGGTAGAGGATGTTGATGCCGCTGCCGCCGTCGATGAGGACGCGCGAAAATCGCACGCTGCGCCGAGTCGTGCCGATGGTGGGGTCGAGGACCATGGCGTAGCTGCCCGGCTTTGGCAGGACAGCCGGTGTGTCGCGGCGATCAAATGTGATGGCCTGCTCTGACCAGTTTAGGTACTGGGGGACCGGCGGTATGACCGCGTTGACCTCGAGGGAACGGCTCGCTCGGCTCGTCTTGTCCTCGGGCTCGGAGGTGAAGATGATGTAGGTAGCATCTTCGGCCGGATATCGGCCATGGTGCACTTGGTTAGCCTCGTGGTGCTCGAGGTTGGCGTTCTCTCGCGCCGCCTTGACCACCCGGCCCGCCGGCTGGAGGGGGCGGGGGTGGAGGGGGAGGGGTTCGCCGCTTGTCAGCCGCTTCATGAAGTGGCAGTCGCGGGTGGTGTGGTTGGAGGGGTTCTTGCCGCCGTGATACTTGCACGGCGAGTCGAGCATCTGCTCGAAGGTGTACTTCGGCTTCCATTGCCGGTCTGTTTGCTTCTGGCGGCGGCTGCCGCCTGCCGCGTTGTCCGACACGGCCGCCACATGGGCGGAACCGTACCGGCGGTCCGGCTGGTCGCTGTGACGCTTGCCGCGGTAGTTGTCCCGCCGGCTGCCATGCGAGCCGCCCTCGGCCGGCTTGTGCTCAGCCGGCTTGTTGTCTCGTCTTGCTGGGGCTGGTGAAACGTCGGCCGGCGCTTTGCCGGCTTCCTCGGCCCAGCGCGTACTTGTCCGCGATGGCCATCAAGGCGGCCATCGTCTTGGGCTCGCTGCGGCGTAGCTTGTGCCACAGCATGGTGTTGGGCCGGCAGCCTCCCATGAAGAAGCTGATGGCTTGCATCTCGTGCACGCCCTCGCAGGAGTTGCGCATCTCGCACCAGCGCGTCAGGTACGCGCGATCCGTCTCATCCGGGCCCTGCTTGCACATCTCAAGCTGTTGGGGGCGACCCGGTCGGCGATAGGTGCCGGTGAAGTTGCTCGATGAAGGCGGCCTCGAAGTCCAGCCAGCCGTTTATGCTGCCGGCCGGCAGGTTGTTGAGCCATGTGCGGGCGGAGCCGAGCAGCATGAGGGGGAGTAGCGCACAGCCCGGCGCTTGTTGCCCCGAGAGATGCCGACTGCGGTGGAGTAGTCCAGCAGCCGGTCCTCCGGCTTGGCGGTGCCGTCGTACTTGGGCGTGTCGCGGGGGAGCTGGAAGCCGTCGAGCACGGGCTCGTTGGCGATGCGGGGCCCGAAGCACTTGGGGCAAGCCGGCGCCTCCTCTTCCGCAATGCGGGATTCGATCAGCCGGTCGAGGCGATCTCTGGCGTCGGCAGGCTCGATGCGCGGGCCCAGCCGGGAGTGGGCCGGCTGGCGAGCGCCGCTGGCTTCTGGAGCCGGCCGATGTGGGCGTCGAGGCTCGGAGTCTTGCTCCTGGTTCCTGCTTGGTGGGGCCCGGCTGCGGCTGCTGCCGCCGCCTGGTTGGTGGCTTGGCCGGCTCGGGGTTGCGCGCGTGGCGCGGGAGTCGCTGCGCCGGCTTGGTGCCGGGGAGGCGGATTCGGCCGTGTCCCCGGCATTGCCTGCGGCACCACGAGCGTGAGGAGCCCTAGGGTCTCGGGCGTGCACGGGGTCTTTCGACCGCCCGTTGGCAGCCTTCACCAAATCAGCCACCCGCGCGGTCCGGCGGCGTACCTCTTCGCCCTCGAGGCGGTGCAGCTCTTCCGCGGCGGCTTCGGCCGCGAGCATGTTCTTGTCGGGGGTGTTGTAGATGGGCAGCTCCATGGATGGAGCCGGCTCGTCCGCGCCGTCGCGGTCGATCTCGGCGCCTAGGTCGCGGCCTCTCGCGGCGGATCTCGCCGGCTCGGCCGGGGTTGTCGCCGCTTGGGGTGAGGCCGTGGGCGCGGTTGTACTCGCGCCGGGTGATGTCCCACCGGCGCTTAGCAGCAGCCAGCTCCTCGGTCTCGCTTGAGGAGGAGCACGCGGTGCGCCTCCGTGTCTGCCTCGACGGCGGCGGCGTCGGTGCCGGCGCCGGTGGTGAGCGGGGTGCTCAGCTTTGCCCGGACTTGCTCCAGCCGGGACGGTGGTGGTGGCGCCTTTGGGCCCGAGCCGGAGGCGTTGGGGTCAACGTTGCGCTCCAGGTTGGGGCCGCGGGTGCGCGGGTTCTTGGTGACTTCCTCGCCAGCCATCATGACTTGCACGACGGCGGGGCTGGCGGGAGCGCTGCTGCCGGCTCGCGGAGGAGGGCTAGCGCAACGCAACACCTGCCGCGGGTAGCGCGGCGGTGCAACGGTGGCGACGTAGACGTCGTGGCCGCCGAAGGAGATGACGCGGCCGCCGGCTGGGAAGGGCCGGTCGGCGAAGCAGCCAGCGTTGTCGCTGACGCGAGTCGAGGGAGCCGAATCTCCAGATCAAGCCTGAAGCGACTCGCTCGCCGGTGGTGATGGTGAGGCCCGTCCGGATGAAGACACCGGCCGAGGATGCTGAAGGCCCCACGGTGGGCGCCATCAAATGTCGTGGTATCGTCACGGCATATGCCATAGGGTGGCTAATCGAAGGGGCTCCTGAGAGATCTCACGGCGGTATCCGGAAGCGGGTATGGGCACGAGCGACACGGCGACGTACCCAAGTGCTCCTAGAGCTGTGTCCGGCTGGCCCTGAGAGGCTAAGGGAGACGATGGTCTCTCTCACAGGGCAGCGCTGTAGGTAGGTGAAAGCAATAAGTGATCGATCGTCCCCTGCACGAGAGGGGTAGTGCGGCTTATATAGGCACCGGCACTTTACATATAAGACCCTATAGTCTACTGGCCGGCTTGGCCGGCTTCGGCTTCCGCTCCTTCCCGAGGCGGTGACGTCAGGAGCCGTTGAGGCATCGTGGCCTGTCCCATCCGGCTGCCCAGGTCAGCGGTATGGAGAGGAGGTGTCTCTGTCGCCGTCGGCCACCGTAGCCTCGTACGGCCCGTCGTAAGCCATGATGGCCTGTCCGGCGCGTGGCACTATTGCTCCACGAGTGCCCCGCGCTTTACGGAAGATGAAGTCAGCGTGGACTTTGGGAACCCGGATCTCCAACCCGGTTCCTTCCGGTGCAAGACTCGCCGGCCTCGAGTCGGTCCGAGGTACGGACCCCCGGTCGGATATGGCTTGTAGAAGCCGGCCCGGCTACGGCATTGGCGGCCGTAGCCGGGTCGACTAGGACCTAGAGCCAGCCGGCTTCCGGACCAGCCGGCCACGGCGCCAGCCGGCTGCTCCTCAGCCGGCCTTTGCCGCGAGCCGGCCAGTGGCCAGCCGGCTGCTCCGCGTCCATTGCCCTACCCGGGGTCTTCCCCCCGACACTTGGGAACAAAGAACACGGCGGACGAACATGAGGCACAGAAGGCTCCATTCCGTGGAAGTATGGCTTTCCTGCGGAAAGGAAGAGATTTCCTGATAAAAGCCATGAGAGGAGGAAGGCAAGGGAAACAGACCGCCTGGCTAACTTAGAGGAGGGTATGAGCACCATGAAAGCCCAATTAACCATGGTAACCCAAGTACTTACATCTCGGATGGCTCGGGGGCGAGGCTGTAGATCCTGCATTGCTCAATGCCCTCGCCCAGCTCGCAATCTCAACCACACCGGAAAAGTAGTGTGGCTTCCTCTCAGCGAGGTGGATAATGATGATGATGATGACCAGGTGGTCGAGCCTCCTCGCTACCCCCGTGGATGATCTCACCGAGAGCCGTCCTTGTGAGCTGCATGTTAAAGTTTTCAACCTATCCTTCAAGGCGGCGGTCGGCATCCTCTTACCTACAAGGTCTTACCATTGCCGTTCGGTCCGAGACGACTTTGCTGTTGTGATGGTGGATGAAGTATTGAGAGATTATGAGGGGTTGGTGCTTGAGCACCCTGCAGGTGAAGATGGGGAAATCAAAGAACTGGGAGAAGCCCGTAGAACCACCGTGCAATGGCGGAAGGAGAACATTGTGTTTCCGGGTGAGAAGCCAACAAGCAGGCCACCTCCGCCTCCTCCGCCACCGTGCGGTCTCCTCCGCGTGATGATTCTCCCGTGCGCGATGATGATTCCCCTATCCATGACCGGTCTGCTCCGCGTGAAAATACTCCGCCGCCTCCTCCTCCTCGCCGGGAGACTCCGCCGCCTCCTCCTCCTCGTCGGGAGACTCCGCCGCCTCCACTTAAGCAAAGAGGAAGCTGTCCGCGGCACCTCCTACAGCTCCGAAGAGATCATCAACTCCAATGAGGGCACGGACTCCGGAGTTGTTACCACATGAGCGGATCGAAGAGCAAAATGCGTTTCTTGCGCCGAAGAAGATGTTTATTCGACCGCGGATAGTGAAGCACTTTGCCGAGACGAGAATGAAGAGACCTGAGGCGAGAGCTGATTATGACCGCTCTCTTGGACAGTCCTCTAGAGCGAGCAAAGAAGCAAAAAAGTCGCCCGGCTTGGACGAGCAGGACATTCGGGCCGCACCCCACTTCATCGTGGAGCCATATCATGATCCAGAGACGGCATCGATGATCGAACGGGCGGCTAGAGCTCGGGGAGCATCGGTTGAGTACGAAGATTACTATCCAACGGCTCAAGTGGTAAACACGTATAGATACGGAAAAGATCTCGTCAAACCTGGCGAGCTCGCGCGTCTAGGGACTCAGATGCGAAGGTTGCATGAATGGTACCTGAAAGCCTGTCGAAGAAGTGAAAGCTACCTCACGGTGTATCTTAGAGATGAGCATTACTTCCGGGGGGGAGACGAGATAAACATTGAGTTAGATGAACTATTTCAGTTATTCAATCAAGACGCCCTCGACAAAGCTGTCATCAGTTGCTACTGCCTGTAAGTGATTTATTTGTGTAATTAAGTTTGTAGCTCATTCATTTGCACTAACAATTATCCTCATTATATTCTTTGTGTACGCTATACATTTAATTATGCAGAATGAAGAAGCTGGAATACAAAAGAGGCAAGCTCCTACCGCTGGGGTTCATAGACCCAAACACGAGTTCATGAAGTTACGGTTCAAGACTTCGCCAAGGACACAGAGGACAACATCGTAATGTTTTTAGAGAAGCAAGCAGACAAAGAGGATATATTCTTTCCCTACAACTTCAAGTGAGTGTTATATATAACATACATTATGCTTGTGCACCTTCCACTTTATTCTTGTAATCATTGAGCTATGCTTGTGCAGTTTCCACTATATTCTCCTAATCATTGATCTTCCCCTTGGAGTCGTAAAAGTCATGGACTCGAAACGTAAAGAATATGCGGAATGGGCGGACATGGCTGCCATCCTCCGGAGGTAGTTTCAATCAATTTCGTATTGGCATCTTCATCTGTTCTAATTCGAAGATATCATCAACTAATAAATTACTCATTTACTCATTATTTTTTGCCGGGCAGGGCTTGGAAACGGTTCATCAATACTGTTCGGGTAAATGGAAACCGGAGCTTACATTTGAAGATTACCCTGTAAGTAGTACTATATATATAGCTATGTCCGTGAAACTTTATATATGATATTTACTTTTAATACGATGCTTGATTATTAGTTTGATCGAACTATTTTTTCGTAAGGTGTATGAGGCAGGAACAAGGGAATAACTTATGTGGATTCTACGTCTGCACCTTCATGCGTGACATGGCCTGTCCCAAGGGTGGGGATGCCCGTATACACCACACTCGTGTACGATAACAAAATTTCACAATTAATCTTAATTAGTACCATCTATTGTATTGAGTTCCATTCATATATTGATCTCCCTTTTTAAATATAGATGACACGCCTGCGGAACACTCTCATAACGGAGGATCAAATAAAAGCAATTCAAGAGGAAATCGCGGGATTCTTTATTACCGAGGCCCTTACCCCAGGTGGAGAGCACTATCGGCGGATCGTGACGGGGGATGAAATCCGTCGAGGAGATGTTGTATTGTAAATATGCATGCATTACGTGTACTGTTGACGATGTCGTGTACTGTTGACGATGTCTATATATATTCATGACGATTTTTTGTGGTTTCTTGAATGATATATATGCATTGCTGAAACTCTGCCGCGGCAGAGAAACGCCCTGTTTCTCTGCCGCGGCAGAGCAACTGCTGGTACAGCCTAAACCTGTGCCGCGGCAGAGAAATAGGAATTCTCTGCCGCGGCAGAGAAACCTAGGCCCGGTTCGTACCACGAACCGGGACCAAAGGCCTTCCACTGCGAGCTCCCTGGCCGCACCACGTGTCGAGGCCTTTAGGCCCGGTTCAACTTTGAACCGGGACTAAAGGGTACCCCCTTTAGTCCCGCCCAGTTGGTCCCGGTTTGGGAACCGGGTCTGAAGGCCCAAATGGACCGGGCCTACTGCCCCTTTTTCTACTAGTGTAAGGACAGACGTTGGATTTTCACCATGAAAGGTAAGATTTTGAACTTCTCCTCTGCAGTCGCCCCCACTCGGATGCCGCTGCTCCAAAGACACCGATCATGAAGCCAATTCCTCCTCGCCACCCAGACTCGAGCCACCATTGCAAGACCGCAGATCTCGGCTTCCATGTCATTCTCCAGCCAGCACCACGGAACCAAACGTGCTCCATGATAATAACCGCCAGCAGAGCTTCAAACGCTCCCTCGGAAACCAAACGGCCTGAGTAAAAACATGGGTGCGCTCGACCGAATTCCACCCGATCCGGCAACCTCCAGGCTTGAATCGCCAAATAGAGCACCGGCGGAGCCTTCCGGAACACGACACATCCGCCGGATCGATGAGGACAGACACCGGTAGATCTGCATCTTGGCGCGAGAAGAAATCTAAGGACCACCGCCATTATTCGCAAGACTAGCAGGTCCCCACACCGCTGGTCGTCTCCAAAGCTGAGAAGGCGGAAGAGGAACAAGGGGATCCGAGTGCGAGCACCGGCCTAACCCCACGATTACCGGATCGGGCCGCAGCCTCCACCGGATCTCACAGGTCAGGGCACCTCCATGGGCGCCACACCCCTCCTCCTCAACGCCTCCCGCCGGAGAACCTCAGGCGCCGGCCATGAAGAGCCCCGCTGCCCTGCGCCCCAGATCGACCTCCCACCTCCTCCCGTGAGGAGCCGCCGGGAAACGCCTCCCCTGCCCACGCCATCAGTCGAGGGGATGGGGCCGCCACCGCCGCCAGGGAGGGCAGCAGCGGCGGCCAGGATGGCGGCGTATGGCGGCGTGCGGTGGTGGACTAGGGTTCCCCCGGAGTCGCTCGGGAGAGGAGCGACTCGGGAGGGGTCGTGACTCTAAGTAAATTGTTTTCTTAGGGAAATAGGTCCGACTTTGTTGAACAATCTTAGTGGTTAGGCGTAAAAATGAACTATCATTTGGTGTATTGTGCTCATATGTGTTGAATAAGCGATTCTCATGGTGAAAGTTAACAACATCAAAGGATTGGATCCTTCTCCTGGGTAATTTTACTACACGATTCTAGCACCAGATGTATCTTAAATATGTTCAGCTTATGAAATCACCGTATAAAAATGGAAAATGAAAGTTTTTGTGAATATGAGATTAATGTGCTTGAGCCAACTCCGGACAGCACTTGCGAGAATAAGACACTAGGGTCACACTTCCAAGGCTCTAATAGGGCAGGCAGCCAACAAAATTGCTACGCAATGTATTGTACCAAAAACTCCTTTGAGGGGGCGTTTGGATACTCGCAAGCCCGTTTCTCACACCTATATAGAATTTGGCACGTTTGATTTCCATGCTTGCATCGATTTGAAAGAGGAAATAGAGAGAATGATTGCCTAGAATCGTGGTTTCCCTGTTGATACGTCTCAAACGTATCTATAATTTCTTATGTTCCATGCTACTTTTACGATGATACTCACATGTTTTATACACATTATATGTCATTATTATGCGTTTTTCGGAACTAACCTATTAACGAGATGCCGAAGTGCCAGTTCCTGTTTTCTGCTGTTTTTGGTTTCAGAAATCCTAGTAAGGAAATATTCTCGGAATTGGACGAAATCAACGCCCAGCATCTTATAATTCCACGAAGCTTCCAGAACACCGGAGAGGGACCAGAGGAGAGCCACAGGCCCACCACACATGTGGCCGGCGCGGCCCAAGGGGGGGTATGCCCCCCTAGTGTGAGGAGGCTCCGTAGCCCTTCCGACTCCGCCTCTTCGCCTATAAGAAGCTCCCTGACCTAAATCTTCGATACGGAAAAGCCACGGTACGAGAAACCTTCCAGAGCCGCCGCCATCGCGAAGCCAAGATCTGGGGGACAGGAGTCTCTGTTCCGGCACCCCGCCGGGACGGGGAAGTGCCCCCGGAAGGCCTCTCCATCGACACCACCGCCATCTTCATCACAGCTGATGTCTCCCATGAGGAGGGAGTAGTTCTCCATCGAGGCTAAGGGCTGTACCGGTAGCTATGTGGTTCATCTCTCTCTCCTATGTACTTCAATACAATGATCTCATGAGCTGCTTTACATGATTGAGATCCATATGATGAGCTTTGTAATCTAGATGTCGTTATGCTATTCAACTGGATTTTACTTATGTGATCTCTGGAGACTCCTTGTCCCACGTGTGTAAAGGTGACAGTGTGTGCACCGTGTGGGTCTCTTAGGCTATATTTCATAGAATACTTATTCACTGAGTTATGATTTGAGTCGGATGTCTCTATGAAATTGTGTTGTGTTAGTACCTCCTATGAATGCTCACAGTGACAGCGTGGGGTGTTTATTAGTACTTGGGAATACATTTTTAAGGTTGCCTACATGATGAATTAGTGTTCGTTATGTTGCCAAAGAGTAATTCAGAATAGCATAGTGAAGTGCTTATTTATATTCCTTTATGATTGCAATGTGCTTTATATCACTATTAATCTATGTGCTACTCTAGTGATGTTATTAAAGTAGTCTATTCCTCCTCCATGATGTAACGGTGACGGTGTGTGCATCATGTAGTACTTGGCGTAGTTTATGATTGTGATCTCTTGTAGATTATGAAGTTAACTATTACTATGATTGTATTGATGTGATCTATTCCCCCTTTCATAGCTTGATGGTGACAGTGTGCATGCTATGTTAGTACTCGGTATAATTGTGTTGGTCTATCATGCACTCTAAGGTTATTTAAATATGAACATCGAATGTTGTGGAGCTTGTTAACTCCGGCATTGAGGTGCTCTTGTAGCCCTACACAATTAATGGTGTTCTTCATCCAACAAGAGAGTGTAGAGTGGTTTTATTATATGATCAATGTTGAGAGTGTCCACTAGTGAAAGTATGATCCCTAGGCCTTGTTTCCAATTACTGCAATCATCGCTTATTTACTGTTTTACTGCATCTTTACTTCCTGCAATATTACTACCATCAACTGCACGCCATCAAGTTATTTTCTGGCGCCGTTACTACTTCTCATATTCATTCATACCACTTGTATTTCACTATCTCTTCGCCGAACTAGTGCACCTATACATCTGACAAGTGTATTAGGTGTGTTGGGGACACAAGAGACTTCTTGTATCGTGATTGCGGGGTTGCTTGAGAGGGATATCTTTGACCTCTTCCTCCCTGAGTTCGATAAACCTTGGGTGATTCACTTAAGGGAAACTTGCTGCTGTTCTACAAACCTCTGCTATTGGAGGCCCAACACTGTCTACAGGAAAAGAAGTGTGAGTAGACATCAAGCTATTTTCTGGCGCTGTTGCCGGGGAGGTAAGGTAAAAGGTATTCACATCCTCCGACTACTAAGCTATTTCCTAGCAATGTTGCCGGTGTGTGAGTGCTCGAAGCTATTTCCTTTAGATCCTGCAATAGCATCTTTTTGTTTCTTGTTTACACTAGTTAGGCATAATGGAAAACAACAAAAATATTAGAGATCTTTATAGTATTTATCTTGAGTTAGGACATGATGTGTTTGAAGAGAAAATTAAAAAACCTATGGAACTTTATATGCATGATAATGCCAATGTTATTAGTATGAATGCTTTGAACACCATTGTTGCTAATGCTATGGAAGAATTTAAGCTTGGGGAAGCTGGTTTTGATGAGCATGATATTTTTAGTCCCCCAAGCATTGAGGAGAAATTTTTCTTTGATGATACTTTGCCTCCTATTTATGATGATTATAATGATAGTGGTCTTTTGGTGCCACCTACTATGGAGGATAAATTTAATTATGATTACAATATGCCTCCTATATTTGATGATAGCTACTTTGATGAATTTGCTCCCACTACAATTAATAAGAATGACTATGCTTATGTTGGGAGTAGTAATTATTTTATGCATGAGACTCATGATAAGAATGTTTCATTTGATAGTTATATTGTTGAGTTTGCTCATGATGCTACTGGATATTATTATGAGAGAGAAAAATATGGTTGTAGAAATTTTCATGTTACTAAAACACCTCTCTATATGCTGAAAATCTTGAAGTTGCGCTTGTCTAGTTTTCCTATGCTTGTTGCATTATGCCTACATGACTTGTTTATTTACAAGATTCCTTTTCATAGGAAGTGGGTTAGGCTTAAATTTGTTTTGAATTTGCTTCTTGATGCTCTCTTTAGCTTTAACTCTTATTTCTTGGGAGTGCATCATTAAAACTGCTGAGCTCATCTTAATGGCTATAAAGAAAGCACTTCTTGGAAGATAACCCATGTTTTTATTTTACTACAGCAATTTTGTTTTATATTTGAGTCTTGGAAGTTGTTACTACTGTAGCAACCTCTCCTTATCTTTATTTTATTGCATTGTTGTGCCGAGTAAAGTCTTTGATAGTAAGGTTCATACTAGATTTGGATTACTGCGCAGAAACAGATTTCTTTCTGTCACGAATTTGGGCAGGGTTCTCTGTAGGTAACTCAGGAAAATCTGCCAATTTACGTGAGTGATCCTCAGATATGTACGCAACTTTCATTAAATTTGAGCATTTTCATCTGAGCAAGTCTGGTGCCTCTAAAAAATTCGTCTTTACGGACTGTTCTGTTTTGACAGATTCTGCCTTTTATTTCGCATTGCCTCTTTTGCTGTGTTGGATGGATTTGTTTGTTCCATTAACTTCCAGTAGCTTTGTGCAATGTCCAGAAGTGTTAAGAATGATTGTGTCACCTCTGAATATGTGAATTTTTGATTATGCACTAACCCTCTAATGAGTTTGTTTTGAGTTTGGTGTGGAGGAAGTTTTCAAGGGTCGAGAGAGGAGGATGATACAATATGATCAAGAAGAGTGAAAAGTATAAGCTTGGGGATGCCCCCGTGGTTCATCCCTGCATATTTTAAGAAGACTCAAGCATCTAAGCTTGGGGATGCCCAAGGCATCCCCTTCTTCATCGACAACTTATCAGGTCACCTCTAGTGAAACTATATTTTTATTCCGTCACATCTTATGTGCTTTACTTGGAGCGTCTGTGTGCTTTTATTTTCGTCTTGTTATTTTCATTCTCTGAATAAATTCATGCTTGTGTGGGAGAGAGACACGCTCCGCTTGTTCATATGAACACTTGTGTTCTTAGCTATACTTTTAATGTTCATGGCGAAGGTTGAAACTGCTTCGTTAATTGTTATATGGTTGGAAACAGAAAATGCTGCATGTGGTAAATGGTATAATGTCTTGAATAATTTGATACTTGGCAATTGTTGTGCTCATATAGATCATGTTTAAGCTCTTGCATCATGTACTTTGCACCTATTAATGAAGAACTACATAGAGCTTGTTAAAATTTGGTTTGCATGATTGGTCTCTAGAGTCTAGATATTTTCTCGGTTAAGGTGTTTGAACAACAAGGAGACGATGTAAAGTCTTATAATGCTTGCAATATGTTCATATGTAAGCTTTGCTGCACCGTTTTATACTTGAGTTTGCTTCAAACAACCTTGCTAGCCTAGCTTTGTATTGAGAGGGAATTCTTCTCGTGCATCCAAATCCTTGAGCCAAAACTATGCCATTTGTGTCCACCATACCTACCTACTACATGGTATTTCTCTGCCATTCCAAAGTAAATTACTTGAGTGCTACCTTTAAAATTTCTATCCTTTGTCTTTGCAATATATAGCTCATAGGAAAAATAGCCTTAAAAACTATTGTGGTAAAGAATATGTAGCTATGTATCTTATTTCTTAATAAGTTGCTTGTTGAGCGGTAACCATGCTTCTGGGGACGCCATCAATTATTACCTTTGTTGAATATCATGTGATTTGCTATGCATGTTCGTCTTGTCTGAAGTAAGGGCGATTTTCATGATCAATGGTTTGAGTATGCATATTGTTAGAGAAGAACATTGGGTCGCTAACTAAAACCATGAATCATGTTGGAAGTTTCAGTTTGGACATCAAACCTCAATCTCTTATGAGAATATTATCTGTTGTTGAATGCTTATGCGTTAAAGAGGAGTCCATTATCTGTTGTCTATGTTGTCCCGGTATGGATGTCTAAGTTGAGAATAATCAAAAGCGAGAAATCCAATGCGAGCTTTCTCCTTAGACCTTTGTACAGGCGGCATAGAGGTACCCCTTTGTGACACTTGGTTGAAACATATGTTATGCAATGATAATCCGTGTTAATCCAAGCTAATTAGGACAAGGTGCGAGCACTATTGGTAATCTATGCATGAGGCTTGCAACTTATAAGATGTCTTATACATAATACATATGATTTATTACTACTGTTGACAAAATTGTTTCTATGTTTTCAAAATAAAAGCTCTAGTACAAATATAGTAATCCATGCTTCCCTCTGCGAAGGGCCAATCTTTTACTTTATGTTGAGTCAGTTTACCCATTCTTTCTATCTTAGAAGCAAACACTTGTATCAACTGTGTGCATTGATTCTTACATGTTTACTTATTGCACTTGTTATATTGCTTTATGTTGACAACTATCCATGAGATATACATGTTACAAGTTGAAAGCAATTGCTGAAACTTAATCATCCTTTGTGTTGCTTCAATGCCTTTTACTTTGAATCTATTGCTTTATGAGTTAACTCTTATGCAAGACTTATTGATGCTTGTCTTGAAAGTACTATTCATGAAAAGTCTTTGCTATATGATTCAGTTGTTTATTCATTGTCTTCACCATTGCTTCGAATCGCTGCATTCATCTCATATGCTTTACAATAGTATTGATCAAGATTATGATAGCATGTCACTTCAGAAATTATCCTTGTTATCGTTTACCTACTCGAGGGCGAGTAGGAACTAAGCTTGGGGATGCTTGATACGTCTCAAACGTATCTATAATTTCTTATGTTCCATGCTAATTTTATGATGATACTCACATGTTTTATAAACATTATATGTCATTATTATGCGTTTTCCGGAACTAACCTATTAACGAGATGCCGAAGTGCCAGTTCCTGTTTTCTGCTGTTTTTGGTTTCAGAATTCCTAGTAAGGAAATATTCTCGGAATTGGACGAAATCAACGCCCAACATCTTATAATTCCACGAAGCTTTCAGAACACCGGAGAGGGATCACAGGAGAGCCACATGCCCACCACCCATGTGGCCGGCGCGGCCCATGGGGGGGCGCGCCCCCCTAGTGTGAGGAGGCTCCGTAGCCCTTCCGACTCCGCCTCTTCGCCTATAAGAAGCTCCCTGACCTACATGTTCGATACGGAAAAGCCACGGTACGAGAAACCTTCCAGAGCCGCCGCCATCGCGAAGCCAAGATCTGGGGGACAGGAGTCTCTGTTCCGGCACCCCGCCGGGACGGGGAAGTGCCCCCGGAAGGCCTCTCCATCGACACCACCGCCATCTTCATCACCGCTGTTGTCTCCCATGAGGAGGGAGTAGTTCTCCATCGAGGCTAAGGGCTGTACCGGTAGCTATGTGGTTCATCTCTCTCTCCTATGTACTTCAATAGAATGATCTCATGAGCTGCTTTACATGATTGAGATCCATATGATGAGCTTTGTAATCTAGATGTCGTTAGTGCATAATAAAAAATTCACATATTCAGAGGTGACATAATCATTCTTAACACTTCTGGACACTGCACAAAGCTACTGAAAGTTAATGAAACAAAGAAATCCATCCAATATAGCAAAACAGGCTATGCGAAATAAAATGCAGAATCTGTCAAAACAGAACAATCCGTAAAGACGAATTTTTCAGGGGCACTTAACTTGCTCAGATGAAAAAGCTCAAATTGAATGAAAGTTGCGTACACTAGGAAGCATTGGCGCGGCGCCACGCCGCGCCCGTGGAATGATTTTAATTGATATAATATTCTCATAATGATACTGAATGTATACAGCGTAAATAATCTGTTTACATAGCAAATCATATTTTGATGAAATATATATAAATAAATTACACATCAAGTCTTAGTTACTTCTAAATCGAAGTGCTGGTCGCATTAATATTTTCTGAATCCATCTATGAAGTGCACCTGCAGCTCATTATAACACATGACTCTTCTAATAATTACTTACTTGTGACCTCAGATTCGTCCATGAACTCCTGCACAAATTCATATGTTGACAGAGGGCTATGACCTCGTGGCTTGCTTTCCGTTTCACACGCCAGATTGTCCAAAGGATCAACACATTTGCCGAGCTACTCATTCGCTTGTGACACAACCATGGAGGCTTCTGCTGATCTATCTTGGGTCATAATATAGCAACACGACCCAGGTGCTATATATATTAAAGGTTGAAAGTCTGAGCACAAACATCACCAGGGAAAACATGTGAATAAGGGTGGTGACATCATACATAGCAGTGTAGCAGCGAAGCAAACCCAACCTCTCTTCAATTCACATGTCAGTACTCCGTCATAGAACTCCTAAAATATTTTAAAAAAAACTTCAATGTAGTTTATGATAGTGCACCCTGCACCGCCTCTAAAGAAAGACATAAATGACACAAAGTTCAGTACACAATATTGCAGCGCATCTAAGGTAACCATGGTAGGTAATCTTAATGGCAAATGGTTCAGGAGATTGCCTTTGGTCTATCTATCACGAATATCCAGTTTTCTCAACAACAAACAACTCAGGAACATAGACATAATATATTGTATAAAAATGATCATGGATTGATAAATTGAAAACAAAACAATGCTACTTTTATTGAACAGTTGAGAACTAAAGATTTCTATATGTCATTCAAACAGGAAACTACTTGTCCATCATTAAAAGAAATTAACATTTAAACCTGACATTTAATTAGGCCATGGATCTTAATTTAATTTCATGTCTTTCAAGGGAATATCATACATATACGTTTGGAGGTTTTATTCGCTGAATGGCAATCAATATATACAGAAAAAAATCAAGAATCTATTTATGTCATTCGTTATCAATGCAAAGAAGATTCAAGCATATGAATTACTCAACTACTAACCTGAATGGTAGAACGAATATCTCAACCTGTGGCCAGTTGGTCGCAATTATCTTTCGCAGAGTAAGGCCATATACAAAAAGCTACAAACTTCAGAAGGTGTGATATATAGTCAGCATGAGGGTCTACATCACCTATCTAAAAGCCATTTTATTAGCAATAGTGAAATCAGAGAAAATAAAATATAAATTTTCTTGAAGGCAATCTAAGGAGTGATATCTCAAAGGAAAAGTAGTACACAATTTTTCTTAAAGAATATACGAACAATACATATCAAGAAGATAAGTATGTTCAAACCGAATAATTTGCAGATTTAAAATTTTCCAAGTAATGTTCACATTCCATGGATGTGAATTCAATTGAAAAGTAGAACCTTGGAAGTAATGTGATTTTTCCACTATCAAACATAAATATACAGAAGACTAAAGTTTAGAGCTGATCACCGACAATTTTTTTTTCATTAAATAAGTAGTAATATATAATGAAAATCCATTGTAAACATTGCTCTTGTTACTGAAACGTTTGTTCATAATGCATCTACATTGGAGTTACTTAAAAGAAAACACCGTACACATTTGAAATGATATTGATAAACGGACAGTAGAAAAGAATCACTAAGCATATGATGAAGAACACATTACAAAATAAATAGCTGACAACTTATAAATCAATGCAATCATACAATCTGAATTTATGAAGAATACATATATAAATTACTTAATATAGTAGTCATACAGATCAGATAAACAAAAAGAGGACACAAAATTCATAGGTCTACCAGATGTCTTAAGAAAGTATGCTGGAAGGATATGCAGCTTATGTGCTTTCTATATGTCTTCCTATCATCACGCTTTCTAGCCATAGGCCTGACAGCCGATGTGCCATCTCTGCCCATGACCCCTGTAACACGGTGGAAATATGCAGAAGGAAAAAATAAGGTAAATTAATGTGAGTTTCATTGTAAAACTGAACTTGGTAGAAAAATATAACAATTAAAAAGTAACATCACTATAACAATGAAAGCATAATGCCCTCCCTATCAGGTAAAACTTAACTTGGTTCATTCTTTTCAAGGTAGATCCTTGTTGTTTCATCGCCCAATATCAGCTCAAGTTTACCTTGAATTCCAGAATCTAGCAGCTGCCATGAACCAAAATGCCCTCTCTATCGATATAGACATGTGAGTTTATATTTCTACAGAATTAACTACCGAGTTTCCAGTAGGGAGCCTTCGTTCAGTCTTTCTTCAAGTTTTTCTCATGTGAAAATTATGAGAGCATATGGCATATTTAATTCCAAATAATACAGCCTATGTTTAGGCCTATCTCTGTTTGCATCAAAAACACACGTGCATACTAAAAGAGTAAAAGTACATTCCATAGGCTGAATACCTAGGAATATTCAATCCAACGGCAATGAAGAAGCACTGAAAGTTTCTATCTCTGAAACTCCTGTCTAGTAACATTATTATTAGTTTAGGTACTTCTGAAGCTATAAGTTACAGGTTTGTTCTCACATCTACCATCACTGGGAGTACATGATATTCCTTCGGAATGTAGAAGCAACCTTCCTTCGGAATGTAGAAGCAACCTGAATTGAAGACAATAGGACCACCTTACCAAACTGTGGCCTTCAGCTAAACCACGTTGGGCTGGCGTCAACCTTGTCGTTGATGTCTCAGATGCAGAGAAGACATGAGACATAACCTCAACTGCATTGCATCCCCTCCCTACAGGCAGCATCAGATAATCGACTAACACATGTGACATCTACAAAATCGTTTTTTCTTGATTAAACGACAGTGAGCAGACCAAACCGATTATGTGGTTCTGCGATGAATATAACAGATGGACAATAGACGAGTGCACCACCCGCTGCCAGCCTCCGCGTGACGGCGGCAGACCGATCTGCTTCAAGAATCACGTTGGTAGAGCACCTCCGCTCCTGCATCAACAATCATGAGATTGGTTACAATCCAATACGGCCTGGTTTGGACATGAAATTGGCAGAGTTATTAGGTCAGGGAAGAAAGGGATTGGTGAGGGGCCGGATTAAATCATGTCCCTTTTGTAGATCAATTACAGTGTCAAGGAATTTCCAAATTTCATGAATCAGGAGGCTTACGAAGAGACGGGGATGCAAAGGAGGAAGAGGATCGGCGCGAGAAATTGCTCGAAGAGGGGGTGACCTCATGTTGGACTCGCGACGGCGTGCGCTCCAGTGGTCTAAGAAGGAGGCGGAGTCACAGCTAGGGCAGGCATCGGAAACGTACCTTGCCGATCTTGCCGCCGGCAGACCCTAACTTCGATCTCTTCCATAGCGACGGTGAAGATATTACCAGCGGTAGGCTAGAGACGCTGGCCTTCTTGCGCCCCTCCGCCTTAAGGAATCGTCGCTCCACAACCAGCCCCCACGCGCATCAGTTGCCGTGTGCTACATCTTGAGGAAGGAGAAACAATCGGTCGTGCACGTCAACGATGATCTAGAAGACACGGACACATCTAGACATTTCGAAGGGTCTGGGTGGATTGCTCGAGGTGAATTGGTGAAGATGAAGAGAACATGAATAGGATGGCCAAGATGGAGACGGGAGAGAGCCGGAGTTGTCTAGATATAACCAGAGCGGTGCAAAACGGGGCAGACGACACTAATCCAGGGTGACCGGTAATCCGATGTCAAGACTGCTTTGCGGTAGAGTGAGGGACAACCGGTAACCGGGAAGGCTCGGGATGAAAAAAAATCAAAGGAAAACTAATCTACCTGACCCGAGCGGTGAACTCTCACGAAAATAGACACGCGTTGCCCAATGGCTAAAGCAATGGAGAGAAAATTAGCTCATCTACAGTGTTCAAAACAATCTGGGTAAGTAAAATTGATTAGCTTTTATATACGGTATAATATCTGAGGATCACGCACGTAAATTGGCAGATTTTTCTGAGTTACCTACAGACGGGGCTGCTCAATTTCGTGACAGTAAGAAATCTGTTTCTGCGTAGTAATCCAATTCTAGTAATAACCTTACTATCAAAGACTTTACTTGGCACAACAATGCGATAAAATAAAGATAAGGAGAGGTTGCTACAGTAGTAACAACTTCCAAGACTCAAATATAAAACAAAAGTGCAGAAGTAAAATAATGGGTTGTCTCCCATAAGCGCTTTTCTTTAACGCCTTTCAGCTAGGCGCAGAAAGTGTGAATCAAGTAACATCAAGAGATGAAGCATCAACATCGTAATTTTTTGTAATAATAGAATCATAAGGTAACTTCATTCTCTTTCCAGGGAAGTGTTCCATACCTTTCTTGAGAGGAAATTGATACTTAATATTCCCTTCCTTCATATCAATAATAGCACCAACAGTTCGAAGAAAAGGTCTTCCCAAAATAATGGGACAAGATGCATTGCATTCAATATCCAAGACAACAAAATCAACGGGGACAAGGTTATTGTTAACCATAATGCGAACATTATCAATCCTCCCCAAAGGTTTCTTTGTAGCATTATCAGCAAGATTAACATCCAAATAACAGTTTTTCAATGGTGGCAAATCAAGCATATCATAGATTTTCTTAGGCATAACAGAAATACTTGCACCAAGATCACATAAAGCATTACAATTAAAATCATTGATCTTCATCTTAATGATGGGCTCCCAACCATCTTCTAACTTCCTAGGAATAGAAGTTTCAAGTTTTAGTTTCTCTTCTCTACCTTTTATGAGAGCATTTGTAATATGTTTTGTAAAGGCCAAATTTATAGCACTAGCATTGGGACTTCTAGAAAGTTTTTGTAAGAACTTTATAACTTCAGAGATGTGACAATCATCAAAATCTAAACCATTATGATCTACAGCAATGGGATCTTGTCCCCAATATTTTGAAAAATTTCAGCAGTTTTATCACAAACAGTTTCAGCAGTTTTAGCAGTTTCAGCAGTTTCAGGCAATTTTGCACGCTTTGCACTAGGAGTAGAAACATTGCTAACACCAATTATTTTATCATTGATAGTAGGAGGTTTAGCAACATGTGAAACATCAACATTACTAGTGGTGGTAATAGTCCAAACTTTAGCTACATTATTCTCTTTAGCAAATTTTTCCTCTTTTTCCCACCCAGCATGCAATTCAGCCATCAATCTAATATTCTCATTAATTCGAACTTGGATGGCGTTTGCTGTAGCAAATGACTTAATATTTTTATCTTCTTTAGGCATAACTTTCAATTTTAAAAGATCAACATCAGCGGCAAGACTATCAACCTTAGAAGCAAGAACATCAATTTTACCAAGCTTTTCCTCAACAAATTTGTTAAAAGCAGTTTGTGTACTAATAAATTCTTTAAGCATGGCTTCAAGACCAGGGGGTACACTCCTATTATTGTTGTAAGAATTCCCATAAGAATTACCATAACCATTACCATTATTAGAAGGATATGGCCTATAGTTGTTACCGAATTATTCCTATAAGCATTGTTGTTGAAATTATTATTTTTAATGAAGTTCACATCAACATGCTCTTCTTGAGCAACCAATGAAGCTAAAGGAACATTATTAGGATCAACATTAGATCTACCATTCACAAGCATAGACATAATAACATCGATCTTATCCCTCAAGGAGGAGGTTTCTTCAACAGAATTTACCTTCTTACCTTGTGGAGCCCTTTCAGTGTGCCATTGAGAGTAATTGATCATCATATTATCAAGAAGCTTTGTTGCGACGCCTAAGGTGATGGACATAAAAGTACCTCCAGCAGCTGAATCCAATAGGTTCCGCGAAGAAAAATTCAGTCCTGCATAAAAGGTTTGGATGATCATCCAAGTAGTTAGTCCATGGGTAGGGCAATTCTTTACCAAAGATTTCATTCTTTCCCATGCTTGGGCAACATGCTCATTATCCAATTGCTTAAAATTCATTATGCTACTTCTCAAAGATATAATTTTAACGGGAGGATAATATCTACCAATGAAAGCATCCTTACATTTAGTCCATGAATCAATACTATTCTTAGGCAAAGATAGCAACCAATCTTTAGCTCTTCCTCTTAAGGAGAAAGGAAACAATTTCAGTTTTATAATGTCTCCATCTACATCCTTGTACTTTTGCATTTCACAAAGTTCAACAAAATTATTAAGATGGGCAGCGAGCATCATCAGAACTAACACCGAGAAAATTGCTCTCTCATAACAAGATTTAGTAAAGCAGGTTTAATTTCATAAAATTCTGTTGTAGTAGCAGGTGGAGCAATAGGAGTGCATATAAAATCATTATTATTGGTGCTAGTGAAATCACACAACTTAGTGTTCTCAGGAGTATTCATTTCAGCAGTAATAAATAAAGCAAACTAAATAAAGTAAATGCAAGTAACTAATTTTTTTGGTGTTTTTAATATAGAGAACGCAAACAAGATAGTAAATAAAGTAAAGCTAGTAACTAATTTTTTTGTGTTTTTGATATAGAGAACAAACAAAGCAGTAAATAAAATAAAGTAAAGAAAGACAAAACAAAGTAAAGAGATTGGATGTGGGAGACTCCCTTTGCAGCGTGTCTTGATCTCCCCGGCAACGGCGCCAGAAAAAGAGCTTGACACGCGTGAAACACACGTCCATTGGGAACCCCAAGAGGAAGGTGTGATGCGTACAACAGCAAGTTTCCCTCAGTAAGAAACCAATGTTATCGAAACAGTAGGAGTCAAGGAACACATGAAGGTTGTTGGTGGCGGAGTGTAGTGCGCCGCAACACCAGGAATTCCGGCGCCAACGTGGAACCTGCACAACACAATCAAAGTACTTTGCCCCAACGTAACAGTGAGGTTGTCAATCTCACCGGCTTGCTGTAAACAAAGGATTAAATGTATAGTGTGGACGATGATGTTTGTTTGTGAAGAAAGTAAAGAACAAGTATTGCAGTAGATTGTATTTCAGATGTAAAAGAATGGACCGGGGTCCACAGTTCACTAGTGGTGTCTCTCCGATAAGAAATAGCATGTTGGGTGAACAAATTACAGTTGGGCTATTGACAAATAAAGAGGGCATAACAATGCACATACATATCACGATGACTACTATGAGATTTAATCAGGGCATTACGACAAAGTACATAGACCGCTATCCAACATGCATCTATGCCTAAAAAGTCCACCTTCGGGTTAGCATCCGCACCCCTTCCAGTATTAAGTTGCAAACAACAGACAATTGCATTAAGTATGGTGCGTAATGTAATCAACACAAATATCCTTAGACAAAGCATTGATGTTTTATCCCTAGTGGCAACAGCACATCCACAACCTTAAACTTTCTGTCACTGTCCCAGATTCAATGGAGGCACGAACCCACTATCGAGCATAAATACTCCCTCTTGGAGTTACAAGTATCAACTTGGCCAGAGCCTCAACTAGCAACAGAGAGCATGCAAGAACATAAACAACACATATATGATAGATTGATAATCAACTTGATTATCAACATGTATTCCATATTCATCGGATCCCAACAAACACAACATGTAGCATTACAAATAGATGATCTTGATCATGATAGGCAGCTCACAAGATCTAACATGATAGCACAATGAGGAGAAGACAACCATCTAGCTACTGCTATGGACCCATAGTCCAAGGGTGAACTACTCACACATCAATCCGAAGGCGATCATGGTGATGAAGAATCCTCCGGGAGATGATTCCCCTCTCCGGCAGGGTGCCGGAGGCGATCTCCTGAATCCCCCAAGATGGGATTGGCGGCGGCGGCGTCTCTGGAAGTATTTCCGTATCGTGGCTCTCGGTAATAGGGTTTTCGCGACGGAGAGTTTAAGAAGGCGGAAGGGTAGAGTCGGAGGCGGCACAGGGGCCCCACACCATAGGCCGGCGCGGGCCCCATGCTGGCCGAGCCGCCCTATGGTTACGGCCCCTCGTGGCCCCACTTCGTATGCTCTTCGGTCTTCTGGAAGCTCCGTGGAAAAATAAGACCCTGGGCGTTGATTTCGTCCAATTCCGAGAATATTTTCTTTGTAGGATTTCTGAAACCAAAAACAGCAGAAAACAGGAACTGGCGCTTCGGCATCTTGTCAATAGGTTAGTGCCGGAAAATGCATAATAATGATGTAAAGTGTGTATAAAACATGTGAGTATCATCATAAAAGTAGCATGGAACATAAGAAATTATAGATACGTTTGAGACGTATCAGGGGTCATGAGGACTAATATAATCACCTCATGTTGAATTACTTAGAGAAATGATTTAAATGAGACGCTACATCTCATAGAATTTAAATACTATTTTTGAAGTAATTAAAATGAGCTAGAAATGACTGCATAGCCATTATTTGAATCTAGCCCATGATCATGTAAACAACTAGGCTATGTTTTTACATAAACAATTAGGGTATTTGAAATGTGAATTATGAGAGGTGGAATCACCTCAAAATTCATTATGGTTGATTTTTAATAATTGTTTGAAATTTGAAAACCTACTACTTTGTTACTTTTATTGCAAGTGATTCACAGTGGGTCAAGGGTTCAGACCACTTGAGTTTGACAGATAATTTTATAAGCTTTCCATGGATATAAAACTCATCAAATTTGGCACAGTAGATTTGAAGTTATTCAATTTCTAACCAGGCACCAGTATTGAATTTGTGTTGAAATCAATTTAAACGAATTCAAATTCGTGGGCTGCGCGGGAAAAGGAATTGGGCTGGCCCAGCTACACTCCAGTGCGCAGCGGGCCGCCTGACAGTGGGACCTACACGTCAGCGACTCTTAACGCACCGAAACGGTACGCGCGAGGTGAGACGTTGGATTAGAAGTGAGATCGACGGACGAGGTGCGTCGTCGTCTCCGGTGAGATACGAGCTCACTGGCGGCGAGGCTAGGGGGTCGGAGGGTGTAACATCCCAAGTTTTCAATAAATAAAAGAAGGAGTTTCCCAAATTCAAATTTGAGAACCAACAAAAACTTTTATTAACTCTTGTGTTATGCATAGTGCCCATGTTTAATTCGTGTGTTTGCCATGATGATTGTGTGTGTGCTTAACAATGAGGCTAAAACCCTAGAGTATGATCTTTAGGGTCCACAAAAAGAAGCAAAAGAAAAAGGAAAAGAAGAAAAATAAGAAATGGCAAAAACCTCACATATGGCTATGGCCATTTTTGAAAATCTTCAACCAAGACCATAATGGCTTGTGCCAATTCTTGGGAAACATCAATAGACAAATAACAAACACTTTTGCATCAAGGAAACACAAATCAAAGCAAAGGAAAATTCAAATTCAAGTGACATATGATAATGGTCAAATCTGCCACTATTAATATGTTACCCACTTTGAGCCCTTGTATTAAGCAAATCTTAAACCTAACCCTCCCAACTCTTTCCACCTCATCCAAGAGCATATCAAGGTGAACACTTTGTGTGTTGACCATCCTGGTTGACTATGTCCCTATTGCTTAGTATAAAGTTGACAAGTGGCAACATTGAAATAAAAAGTAGATCTTACCCATTTTGAAATTTCACAAACCAACACCATTTTGCACACCACCACAACCACTAGGCTCCAAATATTATTCAAATCAACTCCACCAAAAGCATTTGCAAAATTCAACAAAAATGTTCTTGCGGCCATTTGGTCGAACACATGGCAGGCAGGAATCTGCTTTTTGCACACATGCTTTTATCCAATGAATCTTTGCCTAAACTTGAGACCAACCTGCATCAAACTTGTACTCCTATGTCCCCTGCCTCAAATCATGCCATTGCTTTGGTGATTAAATTAGGGTGATGATCAGAACAAGCCCATGCCATGCACCCTTGCACCCTCCATGCCATCTCCCATCTCTGGTCCTCTCCCTCTCTTTAACCTTGTCACAGAGCGTCTCCAGACCACCCTGCACCAGACCATGCCAAGCCCTGGCACGCGAGAGGCCGGCATTGGCCAGACCCGTACGTGCCCAGAGCGTCCAGGACATGCCAGCCTGCGCGCTCACCGCGCACTGGACGCGCCAGAGCGGCAGCACGCACCGCCGCATCCGTCCATCCCTGCCCCTCCGTCTCTGCATCGAGCAACTCCACGCCAACGGCTACGCCATAGACACGCTCAAGCCCCTGCCCGCGCCCTGTCGCCGCCGCCCGCGCATAAAGTTCACCGCCAATACCGCCGCAGACACGGCATCATCCCGAGCCATCCCGTCGCGCTTTCGACACGCCAGCTAGCACGCGAGACTCGCCATGATGCCAGCTACACCGTGCCGTCCTCGCCTTGCCCCTTCACGCACCAGAACAGCCGCGCCATGATCGACCTCCACGGGCACCCGCAGCACCCCACCATTGCTATAAATAGAGCACTCCCCTCTCTCATTTCTCCACACCATCTCACTCTCCTCTCATCCCTGCTTCTCCTCGACCCATTACCTAGCCACATCCTCGCCGGAGCAACACCAATTTGACGCCGGAGCCCGCCAGTACCCGCATCATCTCGCCGTCGATTGGAGCCACCTCGAGCGAAGCCGCTTGTACCTGGAGCCTCGTCGTCCACGCCAACGTCGCGGCGCACCCCGTCGACAATCGTCGGAGCACCGGTAGGCCCTCCGACCCCCTAGCCTCGCCGCCAGAGCCACGGGATCTCGTTGGAGACGACGACGATCCTCAGCCGCACGATCTATTTCTAATCCTACGCCTCCCATTGATCGGTACCGTTTCACGTTTAAATAGCCAATGACAGGTAGAGCCCACCCTGTCAGGCGGCCTGCTCGCGCTGGACGCGAAGTGGGCCGGCCCAATTTCTTTTCTCCCTGCAGCCCAAGTTATTTTCCCGCGCAGGCCCACGCATTTGAAATCGATTTAAATCAGATTTGTAAATTTCAATACTGGTACTGTTTTCAAAATTGAATATAATCAAATCGGCTGAACCAAATTTGGCGAATTTTATATATTTGGAAATCTTAGGAAAAGATCTAAATAACTACACTGGTTCCAACCCTAGATGTGTTTTAGAATTAAAGTAGGAAAAATAACAAGGCAGGGCCTTTTCAAACTTCAAACTTTATTTAAAATTCAACCATAAGTGATTTTGAGTTGATTCCAACTCTCATAAATCACATTTGACATACTCTACTTGTTATGTAAAAAGATAACATAGTTGTTTGTATGATCATGGACTAGAGCAAAATAATGGCTATGGAGCCATTTCTAGTCCATTTAAATCATCTCAAATAAGTTGTTTAAATAGTATGAGAGTTAGTCTCTCATTTAAATCATTGTATTAAATATGAGGTCATGATCTTAGTCTATAGCACCTCATGTTTAATTACTTAATGATATTAAATTGTTCGATAGTAGTATTTAAATTGCATGAGATGAGGTATCTCATTTAAATCTATCCCCAAATCATATTTATGAAGTGTTGACCTTGGTCAACATATGATCATACTTTATTATTTGAGGAAATTAAATCTTAAGAAGATTCAATGAGAGGAAATTATTTCTCTTACAAGTTTCTTAAAACACAAGTCAACCCCCCTCTTGTGATTAATGTTGTGATGATAGAATAACTTGTGTGAACCATTTGTGAGCTTAGTCTAGCCCTTAAGAATTGTTTGGTGATTGTATACCTCGTATCCGTTTATAGACGCTAGTACCGAGGAATACCAGGAGGAGGAGGTCTACGAGGAGGAAGAAGAACACTTTGATCAATACACCACTCAAGGCAAGCTATACTCTTGCAAGCTCACAAGTGCAAAGCTCTACTTGAGCAAGGCACCATTAAACTTCTATTTTTTTGCTTAAGGATTCAATCCCAATTTTTTTATTACTTGCAAGCTTTTACTTTATTTATCAAAGCTCACTCTGGAGTTAATCTTGGTCTAAGTTTAGAGAGTTACAAGAACATCAAAAGAAGCCTAGAGAAATACAAGCTAGATTAGCACCCCTCATGACTAGTTGCTAGTGCTAAACTAAAAATGACTACTCTAGATGGGAACATGTGAAAACCAATGACTTTGAAAACCTTGGAATGATGAGTCATTCTATTGAAAGATTTTGAAGGTGAATATGAAATGAATGACTTGGTACCTTTGACAAAAACTGATGATTGGGTTTGGATGCGATACCTTTCAAATTTTTGAGTACCCCCACAATACCTGATTATGGGTAAGGCTTAACTAGAAACTTATGCATTTTAGTATGGGTTCCCTCTGAACAAGCGTCATAGAGGTTATGCCGAGGATGCCTTCGTTGAAAGTGAAATGACGTGAAATGAGATGAATGTACGACCCAAGCCCTGTGCAGTTCCCGGGATAATAGTTGGCTATCACTGGGAGGCCAAACTCATGGGGAGAGGTGCCTATACTAGAGTTTATAAGTGAAATGTTATGGTTGATGATCCGCATACTGAGTTATGATTATTCTGGGTTATCCCTGACGGATGTAATCAATAGTTGTGGCACAAGTGTGCAACCTCTGCAGAGTGTAAAACTATTCGAATAGCCGTGTCCACGGTTACAGACGATTGGAAAGGCCATACTGTTCCGTTGTCAGATGTTTCTAAAATGAATGGTGAAGTGAATGGTGATTTTGACTTGAAAACAACATGGTTGTGGGAATGACACTAATGTTCCCACTTGAGTTAAGTTAGGAAAATGAGGAGTCTTTTTTTATAAGGTTTATAAAATAAAGTTGGCTTTATGCAAACAAACCTATAGCTTAGCATCCCCTAATAAAATTGATAGTACTTACCCTGGTATTAGTTTGCGAGTACTTTAAAGTACTCATGGCTGTGTCCCTGGCTATTCCAATGGCCAGACTATGAAGAGGAGCAGCAGTATCAGGACGATGGACAGTAGGACGTCTACGATAATTGGGATCATCTCCTAACGTCAAGCGTTGCCTGTGGATTAGATGGACTACTACTACTTCGCTTCCGCTATGTGTTGTGTTTGTTGATCATTAGATCAACTATTATTGTAAGTGTGGATCATGTGATCTGTTGTTGTAACAAGACTATGGTTTGTAATGAATGATGACTCTATGATATCAATTGTTATGTCTCGCAAAAAAAATCTTCCTGGGATTGCGATGTATGGCATAATAGGCATCAGGGCTTAAAAATCCAGGTGTTGACAGAGGGTCACCTGGGCTCCGGCGAGGCTGGGCGTCGGCGGCATTCGACGTGGAAGACAACGGCGAGGCAGATGGTGGTCGTGGGAGAGGCTGAGGTGGACAAAATCGTCGCCTCGATCTGGCCACGGTAGCGGCCGTCTCCGGCTAAATTCCGGCGGCTGAGTGGGAAATGTGCAGTGGCGAGGGTTCGAGGAGGTTCTGTGAGGAGTGGGGAGGGCGATGGTGTGAAGAAATAGCTCGGGGGAGGCCCCTTTTATAGTGGTGAGAGGGTGCCGCGGGCGCATGGGCAGGTCGTCGATGGAGGCGATGAGAAATGGGCGGAGAGGAGTGGGCAAGGTGCTAGGACGGGTCAGCATCGGCTGGCAGTCCTTGCGATCATCATGGCGCGACAGGAGGTGGACTAGGGCGTGCGGGCGATGTCGTTATCTCCATAGTACCGGGGCGGAGGACGGTGACGATGGCGACGGCGACGGGTCCTGGGAGCGAGAGCGAGCGTGTCTAGCGCGTTGATGATGCCGTGGTGAGTGCGCGTGCGAGCGCGGAGGTCAAATGGGGGACTGACGCGACGAGGCGACGCAGTGCTCTAGCGCGTCCAGTGGCGTGTCCACGCGCGCTCTGGCGTGTCCTGGGCGTCCTGGGCACGTCAGGTTCTCGACGGTGCACGCGTCTCCGTGATAGATGGCGAGTGCAGGCGTGCTTAGGGGAGTGAGGGCAAGCCAGTAGACATGGTGAGAGGGACCAGAGAGGGCAGGTGAGGTGGAGTGGCATGGTGATGGCAAAGGTGCTCGGCATGGTGAGGTTTTGATCATTTCCCTCATGGTACTATGGCACCAATGCCTGACTTTGTTCCAGTGGTGTAAGGAGAGGTCAATGATGATCATTGGTGTGATGGCGTAGTCTAAAAACCAGCAGATATAAGAGTGTATGCACTTTCCAGAATATTGCACACAAGGTGTTTGATGTAATGGCCGAAAGAAAAATATTTTTGAATTTTGCCAAATCCTTTTATGGGTGTGAATCAAATAATCTTTGCATCTCCTGGTGGTGTTGGGGTGCAAATTTGAGTGGTTTTGTGAAAATCCAAAAAGTGTATGATCTAGAATCTGATTGGATGTTGCCACTTGGCATCCTTATATTAAGCAATGGAGAAGGATTTTGCTATGTTGGTCTTTACCAAAGTTGTTCATCTTGATGAGGTCTTGGATGAGGTGCAAAAAGTTGGGAGAGTTTGGTTTAAGAATCTCTTAATACAGTGGCTCAAAGAGGGTAAGATGTTAAAATTGCCACATGTGACCATTATCACATGTAACTTGGTTTTGCTATTTCCTTTGATTTGATTTGTGTTTCTTTAATTCAAAAGGTGTTATTTAGTGTTTAGTTATGTTTATAAACCATTGGCACAAAGTAAAATGGCCAAGGTTAAAGATTTGCAAAAATGGCCATAGCCTCATATGTGAATTTCATGTTTTTATTTTATTTTCTTTTTCTTTGACCAGGGGTCATCAATTTGGGTTCATTGTGTGTTAGGTTAAGTTTAGTAATGGTTTCAAACCGTTTAGGTAAAGTATGATGGCATAGGTCAAGATTTGCCATTTTGGCTATATGCTCTCATATGCCTTTTTTTCTTATTTTGTTTTCTTTTTATTTTGTTTCTTTTTGACTTCAAAGATCAAGGTTTAGGGTTTAGGAGAAATTCCCAAAAACTTCATCAAACAATCATGGCAAAGATCATCACATACTATGCACCTATCTTAATGTAATTAAAGTTTTTGTTGGCTCCAAAAATTGGAATTATTGAAATTCATTGTCTTCTTTATTTTAAACATTGGGATATTACAAATCCTTCCCCCTTATACAAAATCTCGTCCCGAGATTTAAGAAAAGTTAGGAACCTAAGAGAGATTGGGCAATTGGTTTAACATGAAAACATACTCTGCATGGCAGACGGCCGTTGCGGTTGTTTGGGTTCCTTCGAGCTGCGAAGCGGCGCTGTTGCGCAGGCAGGTGCTGTGGTATTGGGGGCAGTCTTGGCAAGCTTTTTGGGGCACTCATTGGAGTAGTGACCCATAGTTCCACATTCATAACAAGTCACCATTGACTTGTCCTTTGGGGCAATGGGGGTAGCATTGCTTCCAGTCCTTGGGGCAGTGTTGGTGGTGTTGTTGTTACCATTCTAGTTGTTGTTGGGGTGGTGGTTGTTGTTGTTGTTGTGGCCTCCAGGCTTCGGGGGTCCTCCATTGTTGTTGGTGTAGTTTGGGCGGTATGTCTGAGCAGGTGGCTTGTAGTGTCTTGGGGCAAATCCTCCAGATGAATTGTTGCGGTACTTCTGTGCATTGCTGGGTCCATTCTGATGCATCATTCTGCGCTTGCGGTTCTCATTGGTTTGGTGCAGCTTCCCTTCCATCTGGATGGCAGAGTCCACAAGGGCTTCCAGATCAGCAAACGGGATGTTCACTAACACAGTCTGCATCTCATCATGCAGTCCATTCAGGAATCTTTCCTTCCTCTTCTCGTTGGTGTCGGTTTCATCCGAGCGTACCTTGACAGAGTGAGCAATCTGTCGCGGTATTCCACCACGGACATCCTTCCTTGCTTGAGTTCCCGTAACTCGTCTCTCATCTTCTTAATCAAACCCTGGGGCACATGGTACTTGTTGAACTTGATTTTGAAGTCTTCCCAAGTCATCCTTTTTCCCGCATTCATTGCACGGGCACTTGTCCACCAGGCTCTGGCAGGTCCTGACATGTAGTGGGTGGCGAATAGTACTTTCTCTGCGGCTTCTACTCCCGCAACCTCTAAGTTGTTCTCCATTGTTTGGAGCCAATCATCTGCATCTAGAGGCTCTTCAGTTTTGCTGAACATTGGAGGGTTGGTGTTTTGAAAATTCTTCAGCTTGGATCCAGGGTGATCATGGTTTCCATGGCCTTGATTGTTCTGGGCTAGCTGTTGCAGTACGACAAGGTTGGCTTGTCGCTCAGCTCTTTCGACTTCTCGATCTGCTATCATCATCTGCAGCATCTGCAGCATTGCATCTTGGTTTGTGTTGCGGGTTGGAGGGGCCATCTGAACATTGAGGTAGATGATAAGATAAGAGGGAATTTTCTAAGGTTTGTTTGGTTTTTAAAGTTCAAAAAAGTTTCAAAACTTGAGTAGTGTTGAGGGGGTACAAACCAACAACACTTTTTCATTCATTCCAAACAACACACATTACAAACTATACCACCAATGGTTTTAAGAACCATTTCCTCGTTCTACGATACAAAGGGACCGATACAAACTCACACCTACGAGAGTGCTCTAGTGATACTACTCTTCATCCGGAATGGTAGATTCTTCGTCTTCATGGGTAATGTGCTTGGCGAAAGGCGCGGGCGTTGTCCAACTCCTTGCGGGTCTTGTACAGCATGAAGTCCAGGTATGCAACATAGTTGTTCATCTCCGGGTGTGGCGGCATGGTTATTGGCCTTCCCATGGGATCATGTCTTGGGTAGTAAACAAAAGGAGTGTTCTTGAGCTTGTTCACATTCTGTCCACACAGACGGGCAATTGCTTCTTGCATGGTTTGGGCTATTCCTTCCTTCCAAGTGTTTCGCCTTACAGAAAACCATATGGTTTCCCAAGTTGGGGCTCCTAGCTTTCCTCTCAGATCTGCAGTGACTTCCCATTGAGGTTGTCTTCCCGACTGATTATTGAGTGGCACTCCAAAGAACTCGGGATACGGGCGTCCTAAATATTTAACTAGTTGCTCCAAAACCTTCTCGAACATTAGGTCTCCTCCGTGGCCAAGCTGATAGGACTCATAGTGGTACTCCATCTGTGAGCAATTAGGATGAGTAAGTTAGAGAAGTGATCCAGTATACAAAATTTTATGTAGAATTACAAAGAAAAGTAGAGCATGGATTTCTTATTTTGAAATGATCTCAAGGGTAAGAGTGAGAATAAGTTTTCATAAATATTCACTTCATTTGTTTTGAAACTAAGTTTTTCAGACGTCCATTCTAACTAGGGTCTCCTAAGGTCAAACAATGGCACTGATACCAACTTGTCAACACCCAAATTTTTAAGTCCAAATGCCTATTATGCCATTCATCGCAATCCCAGGAATATTGTTTTTGCAAGACATAATAGATTGTTATCATAGAACATCATTCATTACAAACCATAATAGTCTTACATAAAAGAATCACATGATCCAGTCTTAGTACAACAGTTGATCTAATGATCAATTACATAGCACATAGCGGAAGAAACGTAGTAGCGGTTCATCTGTTCCACATGCAACGCTTGACGTTAGGAGTAGTCCTAGTTATCGTGGATGTCCTGCTGTCCATCATCCTGGTACTGGGGCTCATCTTCATAGTCTAGCCATTTGAATAGCCAGGGACACAACCATGAGTACCTTAAAATACTCGCAAACTAATACTAGTGTAAGTACTAACAGTGTTAGCGAGAGGGTTCTAAGCTCTAGGTTCATTTGCATAAAGCCGGTTTTATTTCATAAGCATTTAGTAACAAAGACTCTTCATTTGCCTAACTTAACTCAAGTGGGAACATTCGTGTCATTCCCACAACTCTGTTGTGATTCAAAAGTCAAAGTCACATTTCACTTTCAAGTCACAAGTCACTAGTGACATTTTGAAAAGTTCTGATGACGGAACAGTATGGCCTTTCCAACTGTCCATGACCGCGGACGCGGCTATTCGAATAGGTTTACACTCTGCAGAGGTTGTACACTTGTGCCACAATAATTGCAGTAATCCGTCGAGGTAATCGGCCCCGATTTATCACACTCGAGTGCACGGACTACCAATCATAACCTTTCATTTACATACCCTAGTATAGGCACCTCTCCCCATGAGCTTGGCCTCCCAGTGAGGGCAAACCGCCAACCTGGGAACTGCAAAGGGCTTGGGTCGGACATTCACCTCATTTCACGTCATTTCACTTTCAATGGAGGCAGCCTCAGCATAACCCCTATGACGCTTGTTCTGAGGGAACCCATACTAAGATACATAAGTTTCCAGTTAAGCCTTACCCAGATTCAGGTATTGTCGGGGTACTTGAAATTGGAATGGTATCACATCCGAACCCAACCATCAGTTTTTGTAAAGTTCACCGTGTCATCCACAAGTCATATTCACCTTCAAAACCTTTCAATAGAATGACTCATCATTCCAAGGTTTTCAAAGTCATTTGATTCACAAGTTTCCCATCTAGAGTAGTCAATTTTAGTTTAGCACTAGCAACTAGCCATGAGGGTTGCTAACTAACTTGTAGTTCTCTAAGCTAACTTTGATACTCTTGCAATACTTCATATCTAGACCAAAGTGAGCTGTGAACAAAATAATCTTTGCTAAACCAAAGTAAAGCTTGTAAGAATAAAACTTGGGATCGGATCATTTTGAGAAATAATTTTCTCTCATTGAATCTTGTTAAGATTTAATTTCTTCAAATAATAAAGTATGAACTCATGTTGACCCAAGTTACCACTTCATATATATCATTTGGGAAAATGATTTAAATGAGATAAAATATCTCATACCATTTAATCATTCCTATTTAGAAAAGGATTTAATATTCTCAAGTAGTAACTTATGGGGTCATGAGGACTAATGTCATCACCTCATGTTGAATTACTTAGAGAAATGATTTAAATGAGACGCTACATCTCATAGAATTTAAATACTATTTTTGAAATAATTAAAATGAGCTAGAAATGACTACATAGCAATTATTTGAATCTAGCCCATGATCATGTAAACAACTAGGCTATTTTTTCACATAAACAATTAGGGTATTTGAAATGTGAATTATGAGAGATGGAATCACCTCAAAATTCATTATGGTTGATTTTTAATAATTGTTTGAAATTTGAAAACCTACTGCCTTGTTATTTTTATTGCAAGTGATTCACAATGGTTCAAGGGTTGAGACAACTTGGGTTTGACAGAGAATTTCATAAGCTTTCCATGGATATAAAATTCATCAAATTTGGCTCAGTAGATTTGAAGTTATTCAATTTCTAACCAGGCACCAGTATTGAATTTGTGTTAAAATCAATTTAAACGAATTCAAATTCGTGGGCTGCGCGGGAAAAGGAATTGGGCTGGCCCAGCTACGCTCCAGTGCCCAGCGGGCCGCCTGATAGTGGGACCTATACGTCAGCGTCTCTTAACGCACCGAAACGGTACGCGCGAGGTGAGACGTTGGATTAGAAGTGAGATCGACGGACGAGGTGTGTCGTCGTCTCCGGCGAGATACGAGCTCACTGGCGGCGAGGCTAGGGGGTCGGAGGGTCACCTGGGCTCCAGCGTGGCTGGGCGTCGGCGGCGTTCGACGTGGAAGACGACGGCGAGGCAGATGGTGGTCGTGGGAGAGGCTGAGGTGGACAATATCGTCGCCTCGATCTGGCCACGGTAGCGGCGGTCTCCGGCTAAATTCCGGCGGCTGAGTGGGCAATGTGGAGTGGGGAGGGTTCGAGGAGGTTCTGTGAGGAGTGGGGAGCGCGATGGTGTGAAGAAATAGCTCGGGGGAGGCCCCCTTTATATTGGCGAGAGGGTGCCGCGGGCGCACGGGCAGGTCGTCGATGGAGGCGATGGGACAGGGGCGGAGAGGAGTGGGCGAGGTGCTAGGTCGGGTCAGCATCGGCTAGCGGTCCTTGCGATCATCATTGCGTGGCAGGAGGTGGACTAGGGTGTGCGGGCGATGTCGTTGTCTCCGTAGTACCGGGGAGAAGGACGGGGTCGGGTCCTGGGAGCGAGAGCGAGCGTGTCTAGTGCGTTGATGATGTCGTGGTGAGTGCGCGTGCGAGCGCGGAGGTCAAACGGGGGACTGACGCGACGAGGCGGCGCAGTGCTCTGGCGCGTCCAGTGGCGTGTCCACACGCGCTCTGGCGTGTCCTGGGCGTCCTGGGCGCGTCTGGGCACGTCGGGTTCTCGATGGTGCACGCGTCTCCGTGATAGATGGCGAGTGGAGGCATGCTTAGGGGAGTGAGGGCAAGCCAGTAGACATGGTGAGAGGGACCAGAGAGGGCAGGTGAGGTGGAGTGGCATGGTGATGGCAAATGAGCTCGGTATGGTGAGGTTTTGATCATTTCCCTCATGGTACTATGGCACCAATGCCTGACTTTGTTCCAGTGGTGTAAGGAGAGGTCAATGATGATCATTGGTGTGATGGTGTAGTCTAAAAACCAGCAGATATAAGAGTGTATGCACTTTCCAGAATATTGCACACAAGGTGTTTGATGTAATGGTCGAAAGAAAAATATTTTTGAATTTTGCCAAATCATTTTATGGGTGTGAATCAAATAATCTTTGGCATCTCCTGGTGGTGTTGGGGTGCATATTTGAGTGGTTTTGTGAAAATCCAAAAAGTGTATGATCTAGAATCTGATTGGATGTTGCCACTTGGCATCCTTATATTAAGCAATGGAGAAGGATTTTGCTATGTTGGTCTTTACCAAAGTTGTTCATCTTGATGAGGTCTTGGATGGGGTGCAAAGAGTTGGGAGAGTTTGGTTTAAAAATCTCTTAATACAGGGGCTCAAAGAGGGTAAGATGTTAAAATTGCCACATGTGACCATTATCACATGTAACTTGGTTTTGCTATTTCCTTTGATTTGGTTTGTGTTTATTTGATTCAAAAGGTGTTATTTAGTGTTTAATTATGTTTCTAAACCATTGTCACAAAGTAAAATGGCCTAGGTTAAAGATTTGCAAAAATGGCCATAGCCTCATATGTGAATTTCATGTTTTTATTTTATTTTCATTTTCTTTGACCAAGGGTCATCAATTTGGGTTCATTGTGTGTTAGGTTAAGTTTAGTAATGGTTTCAAACCATTTAGGTAAAGTATAATGGCATAGGTCAAGATTTGCCATTTTGGCTATATGCTCTCATATGCCTTTTTTTCTTATTTTGTTTTGTTTTTTATTTTGTTTCTTTTTGACTTCAAAGAACAAGTTTTAGGGTTTAGGAGAAATTCCCAAAAACTTCATCAAACAATCATGGCAAAGATCATCACATACTATGCACCTATCTTAATGTAATTAAAGTTTTTGTTGGCTCCAAAAATTGGAATTATTGAAATTCATTTTCTTATTTATTTTAAACATTGGGATGTTACACCTCTCCTCCTCCCCTCCCTCACCGCCGCCAGGGGGCGCGGTCTGGCAAAGGCCGGCCGGCGCTGGCGACGGGGATTCTTCGTCATCTCGCGCGAGGAGGTTGGGCGTGGGTCGTCTTCCTCGGGCCGGAGCGTGGTCCTTTCATCGGGGACCTCGATGGCGGCGTCTGGCCTTGTCTCGGGAACGCTATGATGGACGAAGAGGTGGTGGAGTCCCTGCCGGCGGTGGAGGGATGGGTGGGGGCGGGCTGCAAGGGTAAACCCTAGGTCCCCTTCTCCTCGCCTCTCGGCGGCTGATGGTGGAGTGCTGGCTTTCGGCTGCGGTCGTACCCAGGCGTGTGCGGTGTCTTCGGACTACGTGGTCTTCTTGGTGTCTTGGGCGGCAACCATGGCTAGCATGGGATGGTCGCCGGCGTGGGGGCCCGACTTGAATAAAGGCGGCGGTCCTAGGATCTCTCTTGGGCGAACATGAAGACCTGTCGGAGGCTTGCCCTTCATGATCTGGCCGGAGTGTTGAGTTTCGGAAGGCGCCGCCGACAAATGTAACAATGGTTCTATTGCCTGGAGTTTGCTGGATCGTTGGTATTCGGTCGTGCGCGTCCATGCTTTTATTCTGATCGTTTAGTTTTGGAGGGTGATGCGTGAAGCTCTTTTCTGTGTTGACACCAAGTGACAACTGATCCATGGTGAAGTCAGAAGAAGAGAATATCATGAAAGCTGGATTTGGAGGAATAGCTAATGGAGGTTCAAGTCTTTGTGGTGTTGAGGGGCTTGCTTGGTGTCCAGACTTCGCAACAGTGGTATGAAAGTGGAGGCGACAACACATGTGAAGTTCGGAGTCTTACCTTTCAGGGTAAAAACCCAAGGTCTGTCCTTAACTGGTTATGCATGGCAATGTACTTGTTGAAGGCATTGTTTTGAGAGAGGATACCATCTTCATGGTGAAAACCTAAAATCTTTCATTGGGCGACAATGGCGCTGGTGCGCTATTTCCTTTTTGGATGTATTACTGTTGCTAGAGCTGAGATACTGTAGCGGGATTTTTATTTCTTAGTTTTCTTTTCTCTATTTTGGTTGTGTGCATCTGTAATGTTATTAGAATATTGCATTGTTGCAGAGGCTAGATATATCTTCTAAAATTAATATATTCGTTTTATCGAAAAAAAGTAGAGGTGGTTGCCTTGGGGCTTCACCGCGGCGGCTGCTGCGTTTTCACCGTCAGCCGGAGGAGGCTGGGGATTTGGGTGGTGTGCGGGTAGGGCGAATTTTATAATTTACCACACACATTACTTGGAACCTCTATTATTTGCCGCGGATAGGGAGACGGAATGATTTCTGAATTCCTGTAGGGGCTAAAGCGCACAGTGGCCGACCCACAATCATCGGCCATCACGGCAAAAAGATCTCTATATCTGCACATACCAGCCTCGTTAAACAGCCATATATATAACACGTATAGGCCTTGAGCATCCATGCACTCCTGATTTTCCGCACATATAGTTCATCTGCAAGCCGCGGTGGTCTCCTTCATCGACGCGCTACCCCATCATGTGTTCCGGATCAATCGTCTCCGCCAAGATGGCGACCTTCTCCCATGTGTTCCGGATCGAAGGGTACACGCAAGTCAGGAAGATGGTGCCCAATGGGAAGGGGGTGAGATCTAGCACGTTCGCCATCGGCGGCCACGACTGGCGTATCAAGTGCTATCCAAACGGGTCCGCGGGATACGACGGCTACATCTCCCTCTTCCTGGAACATGCCAGCCACGCCAAAACCATCGACGCTATGGTACAGTTCCAGTTGAGTATACTAGACAACACGGGGTCCAGTATGCCGTCGTTCAGTACTGAACCCATTACGGAGCACAGCTTCTCGAGTACCAATCCTCTTAGTCTGGGATGGAGCGACTTCATGAAACACGAGGATCTGGACGAGGAGAGGCACCTCAAGGACGACTGCCTGACCCTTCTGTGCGACACCACCGTCACAAGACTGCACACCGATGCCGACGAGTACATCGAGGTTGCAGCAGCGCTGGAACCTGCGCCCGTGGCCCCGACGTCGTTCGACTTGCCCTTGGACGTGAAGATCAAGGCCGGAGGAGAGACCTTCCACGCGCACCGGTGGGTACTTGAGGCCCGATCACCCGTCTTCAAAAGGGAATTATCGATGGCCACCGGCACCGCAGAGCTCCGCGTCGACGACATGGATGCCGAGATGTTCAGGACCTTGCTCCAGTTTATCTACACTGACTCGCCTCCGCTGCTCGAGGCCGCACCGACTGCCGAGAAGCTGCTCGTCGCGGCGGATCGGTATGGGGTTGAGAAACTGAAACGCATATGCGAGGAGGCGCTGTGCAAGCACATCGACATCAGCTCTTTGGCTGCCACTCTAGAGTTGGCCGAGCGGCACCGTTGCACCGTGTTGACGGCGGCTTGCATGCAGTTCCTCTATAATTCAAGTAATCTGAAAGCATTCGTCGCGGCGGATGGGATCAATCAGCTAAAGGGACGTTTCCCTCTACTCTGCTTAAGCTCCTGGGAAAAAACTGAAGATCATGGCGCACATGTTTACATTTTGTATAATGCTGCCAAAACACGTGGGAAAACAATGATTGGCTTATGCTTTGTGTGTCGATTTAAATCAATATCATCACACTCTAATCATCAATTTGCATGACCCCTCGAAATAAAATTGTGCATTTTTTTTATGTTTGTATTTTTCGTCTTAGTTGTTCGATCAGGCCCTGTTTTGACAGTTCACTTTCCTCAAAACTAAAGTATTCGATAACCAGAATATTTCAATGCCAGGGCAACAAATACTATAATTACAAAGAAATATAACAACACAAAGCCTAATAGTTCACATTAGAATAGAGCAAACCAAATCATGAGCGGAGTACCAAATGCTTATATACATCCAGCGAAGTAGGAACTATATAGGATTAAAAGCACTTCCTGCTAAGAACCAACCATGACACTATCTGCAGTAGGCCAGCATTACACGCCCTCTCCCTCAGGTCGCTCTCCTGTCGCCCCCTCCAGGCGACGGGGGAGCGAAACCCTAGCCTCCCGCCGCCACCTCCCCACCTCCTCTGCCCGCCCCCTCGTCGCCTCCCGAGGCCGCCGCCGGCTAAGCCGTGCGCCGCCAAGGACGGGGGCGGCGAGGATCTATGCCTCTCGGGCCCCCGCATGGCCGCCTCGGAGGGAAGCCGCCATGCCGGTCCCGGAGGTCGCCGTCGGCCGCGCTGGCTCCGCGCGTGGCCCGCCGCCGCCCTGCTCGCCGCCGTCCCCTCGTCGCGTCTGCGTCGTCCACGCCGTGCCGTCTCTGCACGCCGGCCCTGGCGGCAGGATCCTGGCCGGCTTCGGCCTTCGCTGCTCGGCAGCTCGCCGTCCGGCCACGGCGCGGTCCCTGCAGCTTGGGGTGGCAGCGGTCTCCGCCTGGCACGGCGCTGCCTTGGGCGCCGCCGGCGCTCGCGCGCGCGGCCCTGTTGGGCGAGCTCCTGCGGGCTCAGATGGGCTCCTGCGGGCTCAGATGGGCCCCTGCGGGCCCCGATGGGCGCCTCCCAGCTCCGTTTTTCTGTTTGGCGGACGGCATCAAGGCACCCTGCTCGGCGGGGCACCTCTTCTACCAGGGCCTACGGTGGGCCTGACGACAGATGACAACGTTGACACTCCAGGCGAAAGCCTCGCACCATTGGTGCCGATGTTGGCGGCGCCCTTGGGTACCGTTTTCCCTGATGAGGGCTTCATCGGGGAGCTTGGTCTCCTGTCGTGAGTTCTTGCGTTCTCCGGGTGAAAACCTATGCTCCTTGGAGCGGGCGGTGGCGACACACTATGCCGTTCCCTTCTTGAAGGCGCCGCTTTTGGAGTCCGTAGTCCTCGTGGTGTGGTAGATGGGTGGTAGTTGTGCTTGGTTGCCTTGTCGTCGAGGATGGTGGATGCCGGGGCGGCGGCCCCGGGCGGTTGACGTGCGCCGAGGCGGCGGCCTCGGATGGTCTTGCAGCGATGACTCCATGGGGTGTGGTCATGGTCTTGCAAGGCATGGGTGGCGTGTTCGTGCTGCGTGGGTAGCGAGCTCGTCGGCCCGGCCTACGCGACGGGGTGGTCGGTGTGGCTGGCAAGTCGGGGCGGCGGCCCCGGATCTTTTGGCGCGGCGTTCGTGGTCTGCGGGTGGTCGCCTTGGTAGCTTGGGCTACAGGTCGTCCACGCCGTGCGGCGTTGTGGCTCGCCTTCGAGCAGGGGACGTCGGAGCAGCGGCTCCGGGTTTGGTGGTGTGTGTTTGGTCGTCGGTGGTCTCGTTTCGTGTGGGCGATGAGGCTCCGACTTTTGTGCGGTTTTTTCGGCCGGTTTCCCTCATAAACTCGGCCACTCTGTATGGTTTTTGGGCCCGGTTTCCCTGATTAACTGAGCCAAATCTTCTTCTATTAATATATCGAGCAGCTCACCTGCCGAATTCTCAAAAAACTATCTGCAGTAGTATAACGCAATACTACACGGAAATTCAATTCGGCTCCCGGGTGCATATGCTCCCTCTATCAAAAAGTTATATTTCGAAATGTCGAAAATTTTTGACAAAAAATTCTACATGTACATCTCCACAATATACGTACGTTCGTCAAGTTTCGCGATAAACCAATATGTTTTGTGGTCTGTGTAAAAAAGAGAAAATTTATCTCCTGAAAAGCTTTATTTTCAGCATTGAATTTTTTCTTTTTTACACACGTCACACGACAAGTCGGATTTTTATGAAACAACTTTGTGAGCGTGTAGCACGTGAAGATGTACGCTCGAATTTTTCGTTTCAATTTTTTGAAATTTCAAAATGTATGTAACATGCATTTCAAAATAAAGGGAGCATATGCTCCCATGTGCCAAAACACCATTCCCAATACTACAAACCATGTTTGCTATAGTAGCAATACAATAAGAACCTACCATCCGCTTATATAGCATATTTTTGTCTGTTCTTATCTAGTAGTGCACCACTATAAGGGTACATTTTCCTTAAGTGTGTTTTTGATAATTAATGACAATTCTCTATGGATTAATGTTTTGATTGTGTTTATATGAAGGAATGTTTCATAGGTATTGCTTGTAGTCCATGTGTTGAATTCAAATGTGGATGCCATGAAGATTGATATATTATGAAGGAATGTTTCATAGGTATTGCTTATAGTCCATGTGTTGGATTCAAATGTGGATGCCATGAAGTTTGATCAAGACTAAGAGTGAAGATTTAATTCAAGTTGGTCAACATATGAAGCATAAAGAACGTACCACTTTGGATCATGTGATCTTGTGGTATGGTAAGCCTTGCCAATTATGCTTCATGAGCTGACCCACTGTGCATTTGTTTTGTCTATGTGGGTTAGGTATCTTACCATGGGTTTGCATCAAGAATATCTCATATCGCCCATGTGAGGATGGCATCAAGTATGAATGTCATCTAGGTTGAGAAGGGCAAGTTCAAGATGAGCATATCGAAGATATCATGCTTGAAGTTTGCGGTCTATTTGTTGACAATGAACATGTGAAGATGTGCCTCAATGAATATATCACATCATGGTGTATGGAGTAGCATTTGTGAATCTTCACGAAGCAACAATGATCAAGTGAGGCATTCCGGCTTGAGTGGATCTCTAAGCGTTATCATCAAGATCAAGCGGGATGCGCAAGGCAAATGTATGGTCTTGCTAGATTTTCCTTTTACATATCTAAATGTGATTGTTGGGAGACCGGGTTATAGGATAGATAGACACACTATCAAGAGGGGCTTTCGGTTGGGTAACTTGATCGCATCACCTTATGGAGCTCAATCATTTGCATACTTTGCATCCCTATATTCTTGTTGCTGCTTGGTGTTTCTCTGTGTGAGGTTCTTGAGCTTGTTGTTAGCTTTTCAACAAGCCTAAATTCATCGAAAACGGAATCCATATGCATCTTCCATCGCGTTTTTGAATTTGGACGTCTTTACCGTTTCATGACGTTGAGAGGCTCCCTCTCTAAAATCATATAAAAACTTTTCGTGAGTAGTCTTCATATTTCCATTATCTTTCATATCGCGTTTTTGTTGGGGTTCTATCGTTGTTATATTTTCAAGAAAATTGTTTTCATCTTAATTGGAGTTTGGGAACTACGTGAGAAGAACTTTTAAGTTCTCAGAGAAAATGGTCTTTTGAGAAAAGTCTAGCAACCCAGCATAGAGCCCGGCCTACAGGGTTTTGCTACTGGGTAGCCTAGCATATAGCCCGGTCAACCGGGTGCTGCTACCGGGTAGCCCGGTCCCTAACATGGCCTACCGGGCTCAGCATCGGGTGGCCCGCCCTCTAGCCCGGCCCTGCCGAGCTGGCTATCGGGTTGCACGACTCTTGTTTGGTTGCCACAGGAATTGTAAATGACAGTAGAATTCAATATTGAATTTGTTTGGTTGCCACAGGAATTGTGAATGACAGGTTTCAGCTCGGAATTGTGATTACACATGGCATCATTTTGCTGGATTTCCCAAATGAAATGATGGTCCAATTCTGTGGCAACCAAACAGCCCACCTATGGAATTTTAAAATGAATTCCAGGATTCCAGGCTTAAATGATGGATAACAAATGACCTCTTGGACTAATTATATCCCTTCTTCCTCCTTGAGGAGGTAAGGTCAACCACACTGTTTGCTCTCTCTCTCTCTCTCTCTCTCTCTCTCTCTCTCTCTCTCTCTCTCTCCCCTACTCCATTGTTTAATCTGAAAAGCTTGCTTCCTCTCTATCCCTCCCATGATTATTGCATCTTCTTAAGGGATTTAAAAGATGAGATCTAGATCTACAACCTCCACCAATCTGATGGGATTCGTAGCATAGAAAACAAAAAAATTCCTACTGCAAGAACGAATAACAAGCCAAGATCTAATCTAGTAGATGGTAGCAACGAGGTGAAGATGTGAGACTAACCCTCGAAGATTCCAAAGCCTACGAGATTAGATCTCGTTGTTGATGTAGTCGATCACTTGCCGCTTTCAAAAGCGCGTAGAAGATCTTGACGGTGCCACAATCGGGCAGCACCTCCGCACTCGGTCACACATTCGGTGTTGATGACGACGTCCTTCTCCCCGTTCCAGCGGGCAGCGGATGTAGTAGATCCTCCTCGGAATCCCGCCAGCACGACAGCGTGGTGACGGTGGTGGTGGAGATCTCCGGCAGGGATTCGCCGTAAGCACTGTGGGAGAAATAGGAGGAGGGAGGAGAGGGGAAGCTAGGGTTTGGGCGCAGGGTGGTGCTGCGACTTGGGGAGCTAGGGCTGCGACTTGAGGTGCCCTTGGGGTGACCCTTGGTCCCTTTAAATAGGTGGCCAAGCCCCTTCGGTCGTCCATAAACCTGCCCCCAAGTTTGACTGAGTTCCGACAGGTTTCCGGTTTCGAAAACCTGCTCCTACTCGGACTCTTTTGCCAATTCTGAAATTGCATTAAGGAAAGACTTATTTTCCCTTAAGACAACGTGGTTGCTCCTATTATGGAACCCTCCGGACTTCCTTAGACATCCCGGGTCATCCCGGACACTTCCGGAACCTTCCATAATATTCCGGACTATTCCGGTCCTTCCAAAACCTTCTAGAAGGTTCGGTCAAAACACCCGAATTTTTCCGAAACCCAAAAAAATGACTTCCCATATATGAATCTTATTCTTCGGACCATTCCAAACCTCCTTGTGATGTCTCGGATCCCATTCGAGACTCTGAACAACATTCGAGCTCCATTCCATATTCCATATCTATTTAAAACAACATCAAACCTTAAGTGTGTCACCCTACGGTTCGAGAACTATGCGGACATGATCGAGACTCCTCTCCGATCACACATATTCAACGATGACTTCGTGATCAAAAGAACCATTATCATACGATACCGATTCCCTTTGTCACGCGATACTTTACTTGTCCGAGGTTCGATCATCGGTATCTCCATACCTAGTTCAACCTCGTTACCGACAAGTACTCTTTACTCGTACCGTGGTATGTCATCTCGTGTGACCTAGTCACATGCTTGCAAGCTAATTAGACGACTAATGACCCACAAGTATAGGGGGTGTATCGTAGTACTTTCGATAAATAAGAGTGTCGAACCCAACGAGGAGCAGAAGGTGTTGACAAGTAGTTTCGATGAAGGATTCACTGTAAATGCTCACAGACAAGTTTTCAGGAGGTTTTGATACAGCAGATAAATAAAATACAAGTAAGTAAAATGCGAGAGTAATAATTGCAGCAAGTGGCCCAATCCTTTTTAGCACAAAGGACAAGCCGGTTTATTTACTTATGATGACCAAACGTTCTTGAGGACACACGGGAATTTAGTCTAGTGCTTTCGCTTCATATAGTTGATTAATCTTCATTGTTTTGATAAGTGTTGTGTGGGTGAACCTATGCTAATGCACCGCCCTTCCTAGGACTAATACATACTTGTGATTAAACCCCTTGCAAGCATCCGCAAATACAAGAAAGTAATTAAGATAAATCTAACCACAGACCTTAAACTCGAGATCCTCGCTATCCCTCATGCATCGATATACCAACGGGGGTTCAGGTTGCTATCACTCCGGCAACCCCACAGTTAGCAAACGAATACAAGATGCATTCCCTAGGCCCATAAAGGTGAAGTATCATGTAGTCGACGTTCACATGACACCACTAGAAGAATAACACCGCAACTTAAATATCAAACCATTAAATATTACTCAACATAGTTCACTACTAACATTTAGACTTCACCCATGTCCTCAAGAACTAAACGAACTACTCACAACACATCATATGGAACATGATCAGAGGTGATATGATGATGGATAACAACCTGAACATAAACCTTAATTCAACGGTTTCACTCAATAGCATCAATAACAAGGAGTAATCAACACCGGGAGAGTTTCCCCTATGAAATAATCAAGATTCAACCCTAGATGTTACAGCGGAGACGAGGTGCAGCGGTGGAGATGACGGTGTCGGTGGTGGAGATGATGATGATGATGATCCCAATGAAGTCCAGCTCGATGATGGTGACGATGGCGACGATTTCCCACTCCGGGAGGGAATTTCCCCGGCAGATTTCTGCCTGCCGGAGAGCTCTTTTTTCTCTGGTGTTTTCCGCCCCGAGGAGGCGGCTATGACTATCCTCGATGTTCTGTCGCACCTTAGGGTTTCTGGGAGATGAAGTACGCGAAAGGGCGATGGCTGAGGGGGTCGTGGGCCCCCTCCCCATATGGCGGCGCGCCAGCCCTGGTGGCCGCGCCGGCCTATGGGGAGGGCCCATGGCGGCCCTCCTCGGCCTCCCCTTTTGGCTGGCTCCGTCATCTAGAAAAATAGGAGCTTCGGTATATTTTCCGTCTTTTGTTGATCTTCAGAAATATTGTATCCTGGCGGTGCTTTTTCCAGCAGAATCCTGACTCTGGTGAGTAATTCTCCAATAATCATGAAACATGCAAAATAGGTGAAATAACATAAGTATCATCTCTAAATATGAAATATATCAATAAATAACAGTAAATTATGATATAAAATAGTGATGCAAAATGGACGTATCAACTCCCCCCAAGCTTAGACCTCGCTTGTCCCCAAGAGAAACTGAACTCAGTAAACAAGACCACATGTTTATGGAGTGAAGAGTCAATAAATAAAATACGGACAAGAAGCATCACATTTATTAATTCACACAAGACATTCTAGTAAACAACTTCCTCATATAACTCAACTTGAAACAAGTAAAGGGAAATCACAAGTAAAGGTGCATAGGAAATCATAATTGGTGATTGCAAACTTCGTTCTTGGTCAAAGAACAATTAACAGATTGTACTTATCTTTCGAGCAGAGTCTTTATATTAGAGCTTATATGGCAGATCTTACATGCTCAATGATAACAATCTCCTCATAATCATTGATAACCTTCAAAGTCATATTCATTCAGATAAAATTTGTACTAAACAAGGAAGAATAAAAGACATGATTAAATAGATCACAATATAAATGGTTGGATCACAACAACTCAATTGCTTGCTTGAGATAGAGGGAAATAGGTTTACTGACTCAACATAAAAGTAAAAGATAGGCCCTTCGCAGAGGGAAGCAGGGATTAAATCATGTGCTAGAGCTTTTCAAGTTTTGAAATCATATAGAGAGCATACAAATAAAGTTTTGAGAGGTGTTTGTTGTTGTCAACGAATGGTAGTGGGCACTCTAACCCCCTTGTCAAACAGACTTTCAAAGAGCGGCTCCCATGAAGGACGTTATCTCTACCAACAAGGTAGATCATCCATCTTCTCTTTTGTTTACACATGTACTTTAGTTTTATTTATGGATGACACTCCTCCCAACCTTTTGCTTTCACAGGCCATGGCTAACCGAATCCTCGGGTGCCTTCCAACATTTCACATACCATGGAGGAGTGTCTATTGCAAAATTAAGTTGCTTACTGATGAATTAGGGCAAAACATGTGAAGAGAATTATTAATGAAAGCTAATTAATTGGGGCTAGAACCCCGTTGCTAGCTCTTTTTGCAAAATTATTGGATAAGCGGATGTGCCACTAGTCCATTGGTGAAATTCTGCCCAACAAGATTGAAAGATAAAACACCACATACTTCCTCATGAGCTATTAAACATTGACGCAAATAAGAGATAATAATTTTTGAATTGTTTAAAGGTAGCACATGAAATATTTACTTGGAGTGGCGCAAAATACCACATAATAGGTAGTTATGGTGGACACAAATGGCATGGGTTTGGTTTAAGGTTTTGGATGCACGAGAAGCATTCCCTCTCATTACAGGTCTTTGGCTAGCAAGGTTGGTTAGCAAGCATATGAGTTGAGGGAAACAAACAAATATACATGTGATAGAAACAATCATGCATCTTCCTTGTAAGCACAAACAATTTTAACTTCAGAATACTAAGCTCATTAGCTAACAAGAAAGAAAGATAATGAAATAATATATCTACATGTATTTCCCTCTTTTCTACTTAAGCTTCAAATTATTGTTGTTGTTGACCAATGCTAAGTTTGCCAAAGCCAAATAGTTTACTTGATGCTCCCAAAGTTATACCAATACTAACAACAAGATCAATCATATAACAGAAATTGCAAACTAAAATAAGGTGTGCAAAAACTAAATGATAAAACTTCTCATTAATATTTCATAACGATAACTCACACCAAGGGATACATAGATAACCAACTAAAAGAGAGATACTTCCACACTGCAACCATCTTATATGATAACTTCCCTACTCATGATATGACACTACTTGATAGTAAAAAGGTAAAAGATAGTGATGATGTGATACCGCTGGCACTCCCCCCCCCAAGCTTGGAACAAACCAAGGGGGTGCTAATACCAATGATGAATTACTCCTTCGGTGGTGGTGGTGAATTATTCCCGTCATCAAACTTCCAAGGAAGAGGCTCTCCATCAACAAACGACGTCTTGGTCTCAGGAATCCTGAAACTGGCAGCATAGCTTATGTGTTTAAACTTGTTTTCATACTCACAGTTTTGATTCTGAACATCATAAAGTTGCACTTGGAGTTTGTTGGTAGTGTTGTGAAGCGAGAGGATATCGTCCCACAGCTTTCTAGTCTCCTTCTTGTGTTCATCAATAAGTTCGGACACAATTTTGTGGAAGATGTCCACTTCACGTTCAGCCATCTTCTTGTAGGTGAAGACCTCTTGTTCTAGCTTCTCCATCCTGTCCTCCAAGCTTCCTTCTCCTTTAGGACCTCAGGCATCTTCTATCTGCAACTCTCCATCTACAAGCAGCAATTCCTTGGAATGCATCTTCAGCTCGTTCATATACGGGTTGACGACGTTCTCAAAGAAGCTGTCCTTCGGAGTTCCCGACGAAGACATGGTGGCTCTAGATCTGAAAACAATATCTGGCAGAAAACAGCTCGAAACAAAACACGACGAGAAGACGATATACGGACCTCGGGGGATCCGGGGGATTATATAACAAAAAAATTCACGACAAAAGGAAAGTACCAGAATGAACACGAGTGGGAGAGGGACTCCGAGGAGCCGTCCCCATATGGCGGCGCGGCCAGGGTGGGGCCCGCGCCACCACGTGGGGACGCGCCCTCGTGCGTCTCCTCCGCTCCGGTTCGATCTCGTAATTTTTCATATTTTCTAAAAATAGCAAAAATATTGTTCGGAAAGTTAAACGCGAACTTTTTACTACCAAAATTGTTACCTATTCGAAGTTGAACTCTGCAGAACTATCAATTTGATCTTTGATGAAAGTTTCCGGAGTCACCACTCGAATAACATCAACATCTTCATTATAAGAATCTCCAGAAATATAATGTTTGAGTCTTTGTCCATTCACCACTTGTGTGGCATCACCTTTCATCGAAGCAATTTTTATTGCCCCTGAACGATACACCTCCACAATGACATATGGTCGTTCCCATTTTGAGAGTAATTTCCCTGCAAAAACTCTGAGACGAGACCGGTACAATAGGACTTTATCTCCAACATTAAATTCTCTTTTAATAATTCTTCTATCATGCCATTTCTTAACTTTCTCCTTAAAAAATTTAGCATTTTCATAAGCTTCACTTCTCCACTCATCTAAAGAACTCAATTGTAGCAACCTTTTCTTACCGGCAAGTTTAAAATCTTTATTAAGTTCTCTTACAGCCCAATAAGCTTTGTGCTCTAGCTCTAATGGTAAATGACAAGCTTTTCCATAAACCATTTTATAAGGAGACATACCCATAGGATTTTTATAAGCAGTTCTATAAGCCCACAACGCTTCCTTCAACTTACTAGCCCAATTTTCCTAGATTTATTGACAGTCTTTTGCAAGATAGATTTAATTTCTCTATTTGATAATTCTACTTGCCCACTAGTTTGGGGATGATAAGCTGAAGCAATCCTATGATTAATACCATATTTAGCAAGAGTTTTTCTAAAACCACCATGAATAAAATGAGAACCTCCATCAGTCATAAGATATCTAGGTACTCCAAACCTAGGAAAAATAACATCTAAAAGCATTCTTAAAGAGGTCTCACCATCATCACTTTTTGTGGGTATGGCTTCCACCCATTTAGTAACATAATCAACGAGCAACAAGTATATGAGTGTTACCTTCGAAGAAGGGAAAGGACCCATGAAGTCAAATCCCCAACAATCAAATGGTTCAATAACAAGAGTATAATTCATAGGCATTTCATTGCGTCTAGAGATATTACCAACTCTTTGACATTCATCACAAGATAAAATAAACTTTCTTGCATCTTTAAAGAGAGTTGGCCAATAAAAATCTGACTGTAGAACCTTTTGTGCGGTTCTATCTCCGGCGTGATGTCCTCCATAAACACTACCATGACACTTACTCAATATCTCTTGTTGTTCATATTCGGGGACACATCTTCGCATAACACCATCCACTCCTTCTTTATATAAGTGTGGGTCATCCCAAAAATAATGCCTCAAGTCATAAATGAATTTCCTCCTTTGCTGAGCTGAAAAGGTTGGAGGCAAGTACTTGGAAACAATAAAGTTAGCATAATCAAGCATACCAAGGACTATCTCGCGAGCTCACCTTTATTACAGCCAATTGTTCATTTGGAAAACTATCATTAACAGGAACGAGGATCATAAGCAATATTTTCCAATCTAGACAAATTATCAAGCAACAGGATTATCAAGCACCTTTCCTATCTACAATATGTAAATCAAATTCTTGCAAAAGAAGCACCCATCTAATAAGCCTTGGCTTAGCATCTTTCTTTTCCATAAGGTACCTAATTGCAGCATGATCAGTATGAATTGTGACTTTTGAATCAACAATATAAGGTCTAAACTTGTCACAAGCAAAAAACTACAGCTAATAATTCGTTTTCAGTTGTAGCATAATTTCTTTGAGCAGCATCAAGAGTTTTACTAGCATAATGAATAACATTCAATTTTTTATCTACTCGCTGTCCAAGAACAGCACCTACAGCAAAATCACTAGCATCACACATAATTTCAAAAGGTAAATTCCAATAGGGAGGTTCAACTACAGGAGCAGTTGTTAAGGCTTTCTTTAGAGTTTCAAAAGCTTCCTTATAATCATCATCAAAAACAAAAGGTACATCTTTTTGAAGAAGATTAGTAAGAGGCTTTGAAATTTAGAGAAATCTTTAATAAATCTCCTATAGAAACCAGCATGACCAAGAATACTACGAATACCTTTAACATCCCTAGGATAGGGCATCTTCTCAATTGCTTCAACTTTAGCTCTATCAACTTCAATACCTCTCTCAGAAATTTTATGTCCCAATACAATTCCTTCATTAACCATAAAGTGCATTTCTCCCAATTAAGAATAAGGTTAGTTTCTTCACATCTCTGCATAACTTTATCAAGGATTCGCAAACAATTATCAAAAGCATTCCCGTAGATAGAAAAATCATCCATGAATACATCTACAATCTTTTCACAAAAGCCATGAAAAGAGCAGACATGCATCTTTGAAAAGTAGCAGGAGCATTACATAAACCAAAAGGCATACGCCTATTAGCATAAGTTCCATAGGGACAAGTGAAAGTGGTTTTCTCTTGATCTTTAGCTCTAACAGCAATTTGTGAAAACCCGTAATAACCATCAAGAAAGCAGAAATGAGTATTTTTAGACAATCTTTCTAGCATTTGATCAATAAAAGGTAAAGGGTAATGATCTTTCTTACTAACTTTATTAACCTTTCGAAAATCAATGCACATTCTATACCCTACAACTACTCTTTGAGGGATGAGCTCATCATTATCATTAGGTACAACAGTTATTCCTCCTTTCTTAGGAACACAATGCATAGGACTAACCCATCTACTATCAGCAATAGGATATATAATACCAGCTTCAAGAAGTTTTAATACCTCATTCCTTACCAAATCCTTCATCTTAGGAATTAGACGACGCTGATGTTCAACAACAGGCTTTGCATCGTCTTCCATGTTGATGGCATGTTGGCAAATAGAGGGAGAAATCCCCTTCAAGTCATCAAGAGTGTAGCCAATAGCTCCTCGATGTTTCTTCAATATTTCCAATAATCTTTCTTCCTCAAAATCTGAAAGCTTAGCACTAATAATAATAGGATATGTTTTCTTATCATCAATATAAGCATACTTAAGATTATCAGGCAATGGTTTCAAATCAAAAATAGGATCTTCCTTTGGCGGTGGTGTTGTACCTAGATCTTCAACAGGTAAGTCATGTTTAAGAATGGGTTGACGAAGGAAAGTTTCATCAAGCTCATTCCTTTCTTCCCTAAAGACTTCACTCTCATGATCCTCCAAATGTTGATGCAAAGGATTATTAGGAGCAAGAGCAATAGATGCAAGCTGTTCAACTCTAAAATCATCATTAGGCAATTCAGCTTCATAAGGAACTTTGGCAAATTTAGAGAAATTAAACTCATAAGATTCACCAGCAAATTTAGTCACAATTTTCTCTTTCTTGCAATCTATAATAGCTCCACAAGTATTTAGAAAAGGTCTACCAAAAATGATAGGACAAGTCTTACTAGCGGCAGAACCAAGTACCAAAAAGTCGGCAGGATATTTAATCTTACCACATAGAACTTCCACATCTCGAACAATACCAATAGGAGAGATAGTTTCTCTATTAGCTAGCCGAATAACCACATCAATATCTTCAAGTTCACAAGAACCAATTTCATGCATGATTTCCCTGTAAAGCTCATAAGGAATGGCACTAGTACTTGCACCAATATCGCATAAACCATAATAACAATGATCACCGATTCTAACAGAGAGCATAGGAACACTGGCTTTCCTAGACATACTAGGATGTGAAACAATATTAGAAGCATCTTCACAGAAAATGATGTGACCATCTTCTACATTTTCAGTCACAAGGTCTTTAACTATTGCAACAGCAGGTTCAACATTTATTTGTTCCTCAGGTTCTATAGGTTTATTTGCAATTTAGTTAACCACACAAGTTATAACAGAATACTCCTTCATTTTAGCAGGAAAAGGAATTTTTTGAATATAAGCTTCAGGAAGAATTTGATCAACAGTTTTAACTTCAATACATTTACCTATAGATGAATCAGTTTTATCTTTGTAAGGTTCATGATACTTATTAAAACTCTTCCTAGGCAATTCAAAATGAGAGGCAAAAGCTTTATAAAAATTTGCAACAACTTGATAGTCAAGACCATAAGTAGCACTCATATTTCGAAATTTATCAGTATCCATAAAAGTTTCAATGCATTCATAATCATAATTTATACCTGACTCTCTACCTTTGTCGTTCTCCCATCCTTCAGTATTCTCCTAAATCCGATCAAGAAGGTCCCATTTAAACTCTTCTTTGTTGCGTGTGAATGATCCAGAACAAGCAGTATCCAGCAAGGTTTTATCTTGAAAAGAAAGTCTTGCATAGAAATTATCAATGACGATATTACGAGGGAGCTCATGAATGGGGCATTTGAGCATTAAAGACTTCAATCTCCCCCATGCTTGGGCAATACTCTCTCCATCATGAGGCCAGAAGTTATATATGCGGTTTCGGTCTTTGTGAATTTCACTTGGAGGATAGAATTTAGAATAAAATAGAGGCACAATATCCTTCCAATCAAGAGAATTCCCATTCTTCAACAATTTATACCAATGCGCCGCTTTACCAGACAGCGACATAGAGAATAGTTTCTTCCTAACTTCATCCATAGAAATACCTGCACACTTGAATAACCCGCATAATTCATGTAAAAACACTAAATGATCTCCAGGATGGACAGTTCCATCCCCTTCATAGCGGTTATCCACAACATGTTCAATAATTTTCATAGGTATTTTATATGGAATCTCTTTCTCACCTGGCGCCTCATCCACTACCTTTGCAGTAGTAGTAGATTTTCCAAATAGGAATTCAAGAGAAGATCTCTCCATAATAAATTATAGCAGCAGGCATAAATAAAAACAGCACGTACAATAAAAGTTTTCCTTACCAATTCCACTTACCAATAGTGCTTCACTCCCCGGCAACGGCGCCAGAAAATAGTCTTGATGACCCACAAGTATAGGTGGTGTATCGTAGTACTTTCGATAAATAAGAGTGTCGAACCCAACGAGGAGCAGAAGGTGTTGACAAACAGTTTCGATGAAGGTTTTGATATAGCAGATAAATAAAATACAAGTAAGTAAAATGCGAGAATAATAATTGCAGCAAGTGGCCCAATCCTTTTTAGCACAAAGGACAAGCCGGTTTGTTTACTTATGATGAACAAACGTTTTTTAGGACACACGGGAATTTAGTCTAGTGCTTTCGCTTCATATAGTTCATTAATCTTCATTGTTTTGATAAGTGTTGTGTGGGTGAACCTATGCTAATGCACCGCCCTTCCTAGGACTAATACATACTTGTGATTAAACCCCTTGCAAGCATCCGCAAATACAAGAAAGTAATTAAGATAAATCTAACCACAGCCTTAAACTCTGAGATCCTACTATCCCTCATGCATCGATATACCAACGGGGGTTCAGGTTGCTGTCACTCCGGCAACCACACAGTTAGCAAACGAATACAAGATGCATTCCCCAAGGCCCATAAAGGTGAAGTATCATGTAGTCGATGTTCACATGACACCACTAGAAGAATAACACCACAACTTAAATATAAAACCATTAAATATTACTCAACATAGTTCACTACTAACATTTAGACTTCACCCATGTCCTCAAGAACTAAACGAACTACTCACAAGACATCTTATGGAACATGATCAGAGGTGATATGATGATGGATAACAATCTGAACATAAACCTTAATTCAACGGTTTCACTCAATAGCATCAATAACAAGGAGTAATCAACACCGGGAGAGTTTCCCCTATGAAATAATCAAGATTCAACCCTAGATGTTACAGCGGAGATGAGGTGCAGCGGTGGAGATGACGGTGTCGGTGGTGGAGATGATGATGATGATGATCCCAATGAAGTCCAGACGATGACGGTGACGATGGCGACGATTTCCCCCTCCGGGAGGGAATTTCCCCGGCAGATTTCTGCCTGCCGGAGAGCTCTTTTCTCTCTGGTGTTTTTCGCCCCGAGGAGGCGGCTATGACTATCCTCGATGTTCTGTCGCACCTCAGGGTATCTGGGAGATGAAGTACGCGAAAGGGCGATGGCTGAGGGGGTCGTGGGCCCCCTCCCCATATGGCGGCGCGCCAGCCCTGGTGGCCGCGCCGGCTGATAACCCACAAGTATAGGGGATCGCAACAGTCTTCGAGGGAAGTAAAACCCAAATTTATTGATTCGACACAAGGGGAGACAAAGAATACTTATAAGCCTTAACAACTGAGTTGTCAATTTAGCTGCACCTGGAAAAGCACTAGTAACATGGGTGATGTGAAAGCAGCGGTAATATGAGAGCAATAGTAACAGTAACACAGCAGCAGTAGCAGTAACACAGAGGCAATGGCACCAGAAAATAGTTGATACTACTTCTAATGGCATATAGGACCGAGTGAGTATTTGATGATGAAAGATGGACCTGGGTTCCCTGCTATCTACACTAGTGGTAACTCTCCAATAACAAGTGTTGGGTGAACAAATTACAGTTGGGCAATTGACATAATTATTATAGCATTAAGACAGAACATCCAGTTTATTAATCATGTAGGCATGTTTTCCATATATAGTCATACGTGCTCACAATGAGAAACTTGCATAACATCTTTTGTCCTACCAGCCCGTTTGCAGCGGGGCCTCAAGGGAATCTACTGGTAATTAAGGTACTCCTTTTAATAGAGCACCGGAGAAAAGCATTAACACTTGGTGAAAACATGTGATCCTCATATCTAAGCCATCCCCTCCAGTTATCCCAGTTGCTGTCACTCTGGGGCCTCGGGTTCCGGACATAGACATGTGCAAACAACTAGTAGATACAATCTAAGCAATAATTATAGAGCTTAAATCTAAGATCATGCCACTCGTGCACTAGTGACAAGAATTAAACACAACAAGATTGCAGCAACAATAACTTCACAAACTTTATAGATAGACTGATCATAATGTAACAATTCATCGGATCCCAACAAACACAACACCGATTACATCAGATGGATCTCAATCATGTAAGGCAGCTCATGAGATCATTGTATTGAAGTACATGGGAGAGAGTACCAACTAGCTACTGCTAGAACCCGTAGTCCATGGGGGAACTACTCACGGAGCATAATGGAGGCGGTGGCATCGATGGAGAAGGCTCCGGGGGTCGATCCCCGTCCCGGCAGGGTGCCGAAACAGGAACTTCTGACCCCTGAAACTAGGTTTCGCGATGGAGGCGACGCTTCAGGAGTCTTTCTGGAGTATGATAGATATCTCTCGGGTTTTCGCGTCGTGGGGGAACAAATAGGCAAAGGGGCGATGTCGGTGGAGTCCCGAGGTGGGCTCCCCACACGCCGGCGCGCCTGTGGGCCCGACCGCGCGACTGCATGGGGAGGAGGCCGTGGGCCTCCCCCGGGCTTGCCCTTTTGGCTCCGTGTGTCCCTCGGAAAATAGGAGGTTTGGCTTTTGTTTCGTCGAATTCCGAGAATATTGCCCGAACAGCTTTCCTGGAACCAAAAACAGCAGAAAACAGGAACTAGCACTGTGGCATCTTGTTAATAGGTTAGTCCCAGAAAATGCATAAAAACATTATAAAGTGTGAATAAAACATGTAGGTATTGTCATAAAACTAGCATGGAACATAAGAAATTATAGATACCTTGGAGACGTATCAAGCATCTCCAAGCTTAGTTCCTACTCGCCCTCGAGTAGGTAAACGATAAAAAGAATAATTTCTGAAGTGACATGCTACCAACATAATCTTGATCAATACTATTGTAAAGCATATGAGATGAATGAAGTGACTCAAAGCAATGGTATATAGTTTGCTAACAAAAAGATAATGACTAAACAACTGAATCATATAGCAAAAACTTTTCATGAATAGTACTTTCAAGACAAGCATCAAAAAGTCTTGCATAAGAGTTAACTCATAAAGCAATATATTCTTAATAAAAGGTTTTGAAGCAACACGAAGGAAGATTTAAGTTTCAGTAATTGCTTTCAACTTTCAACATGTATATCTCATGGATAATTGTCAAAACAAAGTAATATGATGAGTGCAATAAGCAAGCATGTAAGGATCAATGCACACAGTTGACACAAGTGTTTGCTTATAAGATAGAAAGAAGTAGGTAAACTGACTCAACATAAAGTAAAAGAAAGGCCCTTCGCAGAGGGAAGCAGAGATTAAATCATGTGCTAGAGCTTTTCAAGTTTTGAAATCATAAAGAGAGCATAAAAATAAAGTTTTGAGAGGTGTTTGTTGTTGTCAACGAATGGTAGTGGGCACTCCAACCCCCTTGTCAAACAGACTTTCAAAGAGCGGCTCCCATGAAGGACGTTATCTCTACCAGCAAGGTAGATCATCCCTCTTCTCTCTTGTTTACACATGTATTTTAGTTTTATTTATAGATGACACTCCTCCCAACCTTTTGCTTTCACAAGCCATGGCTAACCGAATCCTCGGGTGCCTTCCAACATTTCACATACCATGGAGGAGTGTCTATTGCAAAATTAAGTTGCTTACTGATGAATCAGGGCAAAACATGTGAAGAGAATTATTAATGAAAGTTAATTAATTAGGGCTGGGCACCCCGTTGCCAGCTCTTTTTGCAATATTATTGGATACGCGGATGTATATGCCACTAGACCATTGGTGAAAGTCTGCCCAACAAGATTGAAAGATAAAACACCACATACTTCCACATGAGCTATAAAACATTGACACAAATAAGGAGTAATAAAGTTTTGAATTGTTTAAAGGTAGCACATGAAGTATTTACTTCGAATGGCAGAAAAATACCACATAGTAGGTAGTTATTGTGGAAACAAATGGCATAGGTTTTGGCTCAAGGTTTTGGATGCACGAGAAGCATTTCCTCTCAGTACAAGGCTTTGGCTAGCAAGGTTGTTTGAAGCAAACACAAGTATAAACCGGTACAGCAAAACTTACATAAGAACATATTGCAAGTATTATAAGACTCTACACTGTATTCCTTGTTGCTCAAACACTTTTACCAGAAAATATCTAGACCTTAGAGAGACCAATCATGCAAACCAAATTTCAACAAGCTCTATGGTAGTTTTCCACTAATAGGTTTAAACTACATGATGCAAGAGCTTAAACATGATCTACTTGAGAGCTCAAAACAATTACCAAGTATCAAATTATTCAAGACAGTATACCAACTACCACATGAAGCATTTTCTGTTTCCAACCAAATAGCAATAAATGCTGCGGCTTTCAGCTTTTGCCATGAACGTTAAAAGTAAAACGAAGAACACCAGTGTTCAAATGAAAAAGCGGAGCGTGTCTCTCTCCCACACAAGCATGTTATGATCCGATTTATTCAGAGAATGAAAATAAAAAAATGAAATAAAAGCACACAGACGCTCCAAGTAAAGCACATAAGATGTGACGGAATTAAAATATAGTTTCACTAGAGGTGACCTGATAAGTTATTGATGAAGAAGGGGATGCCTTGGGCATCCCCAAGCTTAGACGCTTGAGTCTTCTCGAAATATGCAGGGATGAACCACGGGGGCATCCCCAAGCTTAGACTTTTCACTCTTCTTGATCATATTATATCATCCTCCTCTCTTGATCCTTGAAAACTTCCTTCACACCAAACTCAAAGCAATTTCATTAGAGGGTTAGTGCATAATCAAAAATTCACATGTTCAGCAAGGACACAATCATTCCCAACACTTCTGGACATTAGCCAAGGTTACTGAAATTTAATGGAGCAAAGAAACCCACTTAAACATAGTAAAAGAGGCAATGTGAAATAAAAGGCAGAATCTGTCAAAACAGAACAATCCGTAAAGATGAATTTTTTCGAGGCACTTAACATGCTCAGATGGAAAAGCTCCAGTTGAATGAAAGTTGCGTACATATCTGAGGATTACTCATGAATTTTTTCAGGATTTTTAGATTTTTCTACAGGGAGAAAAACTCAAAACAGTGACAGCTAAAAATCTGTTACTGCGCAGAAATCCAAATCTAGTATCAACTTTCTATCAAAGACTTTACTTGGCACAACAATGCAAGAAAATAAAGATAAAAAGGTATTGCTAAAGTAGTAAAAAGCACCTTGACTCAAATATGAAACAAAAATTGCAGAAATAAAATAATGGGTTATCTCCCATAAGCGCTTTTCTTTAACGCCTTTCAGCTAGGCGCAGAAGATTTTAATGATGCTGACATGAAAATAGAAAATGAAGCAAAAGAAGCATCAAGAAGCAAATTAGAAACACATTTAAGTCTAACCCGCTTCCTATGCATAGGAGTCTTGTACACAAATAAATTCATGAAGAACAAAGTGACAAGCATAGGAAGATAAAACACGAGTAACTTCAAAATTTTCAGTATGTAGAGAGGTGGTTTAGTACCATGAAAATTTCTACAACCATATTTTCCTCTCTCATAATAATTTCCAATAGCATCATGAACAAACTCAACAATATAACTATCACATACAACATGCTTTTCATGATCTACAAACACATAATTTTTATCAAGCTCAAAAATAGTGGGATCAAAAATTTCAAACCCACTTTTTAAAAATCTATAACAAGATGATTGATCATTCTCAAGAGATATGGGACTCCTAGATAAAGTCAAGACCTCTCCAATCTCATTTTCATTAGTAGTACAATTAATATTATCAAGTAACATAGGACCATCATCTAGAGCTTTATCATAAACATTTGCTAAGCAAAACTCTTTAGTACCATGCATTTCGATATCGAGCACAAACAAAGCATTATCATAAGATTTATCAAAATAGCATGGATTATCATAGATAACAGTAGCATAATTATTCTCACAAGTTTTACTCATAGGGAATATTTCAAGAGAATCCACAGGAACATAACATTCATCCTCCTTTGGTAAGCATGGAGGACAATCAAATAGTGTAAGAGATAAAGAGTTACTCTCATTAGAAGGTTGGCATGGGTAGCTAATCCATTCTTCCTCCTTTTTTTCATCACTCTCCTCCTCTTTTTCATCCAATGAGCTTTCAGGTTCATCAATTTCTTCTTTCACAGGTTCCTGCAAATTGTGAGTGCATTCTTGTGCATGAATGACTCTCTCTTTATAATCAATGATATAAGGATTATTGTTGTAATGTTCTATGCAATAATCAAGGATAGAAGAGACATAATCTTTAAGGTCCTTACAAACAATACAAGTTTCATAATTTTTAGCCATGAAGGATTTTATCTCAGAGACTCCCATAAATAAAACAAATTGTTCTACTTCTTCGAACCCAAGATGAATATAGTTATTCCAATGATAGTTCACAATTAAAACTTCTTCACTAAAGCCACATTGAAATTTAAGATGTTTAGTATCTTGTTTAGAGCAACAGTTTATATCAAGGCGTTTAAGCAAGATTTTAGCAATTGTATTCAATTTTTCTAACACGGCACTCATGACTTTACCCTTTCTTGATTCTCTATAATTCATATATAATTCTATAAGCTCCATACAGGTTGTGGGTTCTTCCATAACAACAGTTTTTAATTTTTCGGTTTTTCAAATTTTTATGGATTTTCGGGTATATAAGAAAAATGAAACAAGACAAAAACAAACTAGACAAAAGTAAACTAAACAAAATAATACTAGACATAAATAAACTAAGCACAAATAAACTAGACAAAAGTAAACTAAGAAAAACAAAATAAAATAAAAACAGAGAGAGAGGTAGAGTGTACTCCCCAGGTGAAATTATGAGTAGAGCTATGCTCCCCGGCAACGGCGCCAGAAAATAGTCTAGATAACCCACAAGTATAGGGGATCGCAACAGTCTTCGAGGGAAGTAAAACCCAAATTTATTGATTCGGCACAAGGGGAGACAAAGAATACTTATAAGCCTTAACAACTGAGTTGTCAATTCAGCTGCACCTGGAAAAGCACTAGTAACATGGGTGATGTGAAAGCAGCAGTAATATGAGAGCAATAGTAACGATGAATACGGCAGCGAGTAGCAGGTAACACAGAGGCAATGGCACCAGAAAATAGTTGATACTACTTCTAATGGCATATAGGACCGAGTGAGTATTTGATGATGAAAGATGGACCGGGTTCCCAGCTATCTACACTAGTGGTAACTCTCCAATAACAAGTGTTGGGTGAACAAATTACAGTTGGCAATTGACATAATTATTATAGCATTAAGACAGAACATCCAGTTTATTAATCATGTAGGCATGTTTTCCATATATAGTCATACGTGCTCTCAATGAGAAACTTGCATAACATCTTTTGTCCTACCAGCCCGTTTGCAGCGGGGCCTCAAGGGAATCTACTGGTAATTAAGGTACTCCTTTTAATAGAGCACCGGAGCAAAGCATTAACACTTGGTGAAAACATGTGATCCTCATATCTAAGCCATCCCCTCCAGTTATCCCAGTTGCTGTCACTCTGGGGCCTCGGGTTCCGGACATAGACATGTGCAAACAACTTGTAGATACAATCTAAGCAATAATTATAGAGCTTAAATCTAAGATCATACCACTCGTGCACTAGTGACAAGCATTAAACACAACAAGAATGCAGCAACAATAACTTCACAAACTTTATAGATAGACTGATCATAATGTAACAATTCATCGGATCCCAACAAACACAACACCGATTACATCAGATGGATCTCAATCATGTAAGGCAGCTCATGAGATCATTGTATTGAAGTACATGGGAGAGAGAGTACCAACTAGCTACTGCTAGAACCCGTAGTCCATGAGGGAACTACTCACGGAGCATAATGGAGGCGGTGGCGTCGATGGAGAAGGCTCCGGGGGTCGATCCCCGTCCCGGCAGGGTGCCGAAACAGGAACTTCTGACCCCCGAAACTAGGTTTCGCGATGGCGGCGGCGCTCCGGGAGTCTTTCTGGAGTATGATAGATATCTCTCGGGTTTTCGCGTCGTGGGGGAACAAATAGGCAAAGGGGCGATGTCGGTGGAGTCCCGAGGTGGGCTCCCCACACGCCGGCGCGCCTGTGGGCCGGCCGCGCGACTGCATATAGAGGAGGCCGTGGGCCTCCCCCGGGCTTGCCCTTCTGGCTCCGTGTGTCCCTCGGAAAAATAGGAGGTTTGGCTTTTGTTTCGTCGAATTCCGAGAATATTGCCCGAACAGCTTTCCTGGAACCAAAAACAGCAGAAAACAGGAACTGGCACTGTGGCATCTTGTTAATAGGTTAGTCCCAGAAAATGCATAAAAACATTATAAAGTGTGAATAAAACATGTAGGTATTTTCATAAAACTAGCATGGAACATAAGAAATTATAGATACGTTGGAGACGTATCACCAGCCTATGGGGAGGGCCCATGGCGGACCTCCTCGGCCTCCCCTTTTGGCTGGCTCCGTCATCTGGAAAAATAGGAGCTTCGGTATATTTTCTGTCAATTGTTGATCTTCAGAAATATTGTATCCTGACGGTGCTTTTTCCAGCAGAATCCTGACTCCGGTGAGTAATTCTCCAATAATCATGAAACATGCAAAATAGGTAAAATAACATAAGTATCATCTCTAAATATGAAATATATCAATAAATAACAGTAAATTATGATATAAAATAGTGATGCAAAATGGACGTATCAACGACATTCCACCGAGAGGGCCCAGAGTATATCTATCCGTCATCGGGATGGACAAATCCCACTCTTGATCCATATGCCTCAACTCACACTTTCCGAATACTTAATCTCATCTTTATAACCACACATTTACAGAATGGCGTCTGATGTAATGAAAGCATCCTTCCGGTGTAAGTGATTTACATGATCTCATGGTCGAAGGACTAGGTAACTATGTATCGAAAGCTTATAGAAAATTGAACTTAATGACTTGATCTCATGCTATGCTTACTATGGGTGTGTCCATGACATCATTCACCTAATGATATGATCTTGTTATTAATAACATCCGATGTTCATGATCAGGAAACCATGATCATCTATTAATCAACAAGCTAGTTAAATGAGAGGCTTACTAGGGACTCTGGTTGTTTACACAACACACATGTATCAATGTTTCCGGTTAATATAATTATAGCATGCAGTGTAAATATTTATCATGAACACTAAGATATAACAATAACTATTTTATTATTGCCTCTCGGGCATATCTCCAACAGTCTCCCACTTGCACTAGAGTCAATAATCTAGTTTACATTTGTAAAGATATAACACCTTGGCCTTCTGGTGCTTATCATGTTTTGCCCACGGGAGAGGTTTCAGTCAATGGATCTGACACGCTCAGAAACGTATGTATTTTGCAATTTGTGTCTCAACGCATCACTCATTTTCTAAATGAGTCGGCATTAATCATATATGTTCAGTCTTCTGGTGGAACCTTAATTCCGCGGTCTGAAATATGTCACTAATATTGTCACATACAATATAGCTTCAAAGTTCTGACACTATCGGAACTACACCAAGTTCTCAAAGAACTCCTCGACTTAAAACTCCTCAATCATTGTCAAAATAATGACATACTCTTCCTTCGTTTGTAGAATCCGTCACAATATTTAGAACTCATCTAAATCTAGCATAGACTTCTTCTAGCTCATTGTGCTACCTTTTAAATAACACTTAGCCTAATTGATATTGAAATTTTATTTTTTTATATGTGACCAAACTAATATCGGTGCAACACCTTAGAGCGATTTGTTTATCATTACCCATACGAAAATTATATATATATATATCCTTGGTTCTTCTAAAGCACTCAGGGATATTCTTACTGTTGTCCAATGATCATTACATGAATCATTCTGGTATATGCTCTTAACACTTTAGAGCACAGGACATCTGATTTTGTACATATTATTCGTGATCTAAAATCACTCATGTGTTTTTACTCATCAAGTGTCAAATACACTCAAGTCTTGTTAAACCTTCACATGGAAAAGAACACCTTCTTAATATTTTTATATTGAACTACTTCAATATTCATTCTATGTACTTTAACTTAAACTTATTATGTGTTTCAATCTATCTTCATAGATCTTGACACTAAATATGTTTCAGTCCATATCCTTTCATTGAAGTCGATTTTCAATGAAACCTTCTAATCATATCAAGTACATGATTACATTATTTATAATCAACGATATGTCATCTACATAAAGTATTATAAATATATCTCAGCGCTCCCACTTAATTTCTTGCAAATGCAAGCTTTTTCATCGTTTCTGATGAAATCATAACTCTTTGATCATTTCATCCGGTGAAGATTCCAACTCTGTGATACTCACTTCATCCAGTGAAGTTTGTATACCTTTTTAGTATTCTACGGACTAGCAAACTCTTTTGTTTGTATCTAGTATACATCCTTCATACACACCTCTGGTAAGGAATGTATTTCTGCCATCCTACTATCATATCTCATAAAATAAATATGTAGCGATTAGTAGAATAATCCATATAGACTATAAGCATCGCTATGGAAGATCTAATCTTATCGTAGTCAACTCTTTGAACTTTGTCATAAACAATCTTTTGACAAGTTGAGCTTCTTCAAGGATATTATACCCAAGTCTATAAATTTTATAGATCTATTTACTTTCAAAAAGTATTTATTCCCTCAAAAGGTTTATCAAGCTCCAAGCTTGATTTTAGATACTATCTTGGATTTCATGGCTCTTGGCCATTGTAACGGAGTTAGGGCCCATCATAACTTCTTTGTATGTATTTGGATTATCATTGTTCAAAACTAATCCTTTGTCCACAAATCATTTATTTGATCACAAAGTAAACCATACCTACAAGGTTTAATAGGTACTTCGATCTCCATGACTATAACACTTTGTAGAGATGGGAGCCATGATCATCGTGGCTGCTTCCGGAACCACTTCCGATGTTTTTCTACTCTGATCATCATGCTCAGGTTCATCAACCTTATCAAGTTTCATTGTCCTCCCACTCAAATACTTCGCTAGAAATAATTTCTTCGAAATGAGCAAGTAACATCGATAAACACTTTTGTCTTTGACTTCATAGTGGAAAGAATTCCTAAATTGTTCTCTGGGATAACCATCAAAGACATTCATCCGATTTTGGTTGTAAACTCATTTACTTATGCTATGCATACCAAAATTTAAGAATGGAGTATTAGGGTTTATACCCATGCCATAACTCATATGGTGTCATTTCAACGGATTTATGATGACGCTCTATTTAGTATAAAAGCGGTAGTCTCTAAAGCATAATCCACAAAATTTAAGGACATCATTTTATTTTATCTCATCATTAATCCAACAAGGTTGGATACGTCTTTTGAATACTCCATCATAACTATGGTGTTCCGAGAAACGTGAGTTGTGGAACAATTTCATAACTCTCTTACATGTTCGCTAAAAATCACAATTCAAATATTTCACCATGATCCAATCATAGATATTTGTCTTTTCTATTACGATGATTTCCACTTCGTGCTGAAATTTATTTGAATCTCTTCAAATGTTTCAAACTTCTTCCTCATCGAATAAATATATCCATATATATACGCTCAATTCATTGTTGGAAGTTTTCATGAAGTAGAAGAATCTTCCACTCACAACTATGCCCAATGAACCACATATATCATCATGTATGTTTCCACTAAGTTAGTTGCCCGTTCAACTCTTGGCCTATGAACGGTATTTCAGTCATTTTCTTTAGAAAAGATTTGCAAGTGCCAAACAATTCAAAAATCAAATGACTCCAAAAATCCATTTGCATGGAGTTTCTTCATGCGTTCCTTTCTAACATGACATAAATAGCGGTTCCACAAATAAGTGGAATTCAAATCATTTGCCTTATGACATTTTAGCGTCAGTGTTATGCATGTGTGTTTCACCATTAAGATTTATAATAACTTATCCATCGTACATGGAGTACGGTCATAACTTTGAACAACTCATTGTTTTTATTTGACCAGAGCTAAATAAAAATTATTAAGTTCTTTATTATATATCTGAAGGGCTAGGTAGAATGCCAACGACGAACATAATAACACTTTATTTTGTCCAGACATGCATTATTACCACATTCCTTACCAGTCATTTAGGCCATTGTATTCTTGTATTGTGTTGTGTTGTATGACATCTCATACCAACCAATATGGTACTTATACCCAAGAATTCCATTGTGTGACCAATCAAAGAATACATTCATCACATGTATATCATCTATATACACCTGAGCTAGACTTTCTAGTCTTTTCTTTCTTTATGCCAAAATCCTTTTGTAGTTTCTCTTTCGACTTTCCTCATATATCTGAAAACACTTCAACATCAATAACTTCTAGGCTTGTTGGTCAAATACCAATAACCTTGAGGTTCACACTTTGAAGTTGATCATCACATGACAAGTGTTCCGGATTTCACTATTAGTAACTTTTTAATGTGATGAACAATTTCACTCATAATTTTACCCATCAAATCATGAAAACTTCATGATGAAGCTACTATGGCTTACATGGATATGCGAATAATGTTAGTGCCCAACTAGTTGGAGGATCGGGACGCCTAGCGTCTTCAACCTTCGTACATTCCCATAAAACTTATGAGTTTATGTAGTCTCACTAAATTATATTCTATTATCTTGTAATAAGGTCTTAGATATCACATATATCTCATACCTTTCTCATTTCTAAAAATAAACTTTTCAGCTCCTTACTTTTCAAACGGATTTGAACATCAAGTTTTACGGAGACAATATAATTTTAGATACTAATTGAAACCATTGCTTTTCGAATCAGCAATTTGAGGATTACCAAAAGTTTGCTATAGGACTTAATCATTTCTTGATTCTTTAACAATACGGTACCACTCCGTAAAGTTTCTTGTCAGACTTAACTGTATTTCTATCTCAATTACAAGACTAGCGCATGGTAGATAACGGATGCCAATTCTACAAATTTAATTCAAAATACTATTCCGACTATGTTCATGATAATTAGTTCATGTTTTAATCTAATTACTAATGAACTCCCACTTAATACAACATCCCTCTAGTTGTTTAGTGGCACACGATCCATATCCACTACACCAAAACCTATCATCATGTGAGATGATATAGGTTCAATGGTGAACATCAACATGTTGATCATATCATCCATATGACTCGTGTTCAACCTTTCGGTTTCCTGTGTTCCGAGGCCATACATGCTAGGCTCGTCAAGCAAACCCTAGTATTTCCGCGTGTGCAACATGGCTTACATGCGTTGTATGTGAACGTAGAATCTATCACATCCGATCATCACGAGATGCTTCAAAACGACGAATTGTAGCAATGGTGCATACGACGGGAGAACACTTTATTATCTTGATATTAATGTGAGGGATCATCTTATAATGCTACCGTCGCGATCTAAGCAAGATAAGATGCATAAAGGATTAACATCACATACAATTCATAATGTGATATGATATGGCCCTTTAGTCTTTGCGTCTTTGATCTTCATCTCCAAAGAACGGACATGATTTCCATCATCAACGGGCATGATCTCCATCATCATCGGTGTAGCGTCAATGTCCATGGCACCGTCATCCTGGTTGTTCACCACATGTAGCAACTATTACAACTACTTTGAAATAATACTACTACATGAAATATAAAGACAACCATAAGGCTCCTGCCGGTTGTCACAATACAATAATGATCATCTCATACATATTCATCATCACATCATGGACATATCACATCACCAAACCCTGCAAAAACAAGTTAGACGTCTCTAATTTGGTTTGCATATTTTACGTGGTTTAAGGTTTTCGAGTAAGATCCAATCTACCTACGAACATGAACCACAACGGTGATACTAGTGTTGTCAATAGAAAGAGTAGATTGAATCTTCACTATGGTGAGAGAGACATACACCCGCAAAGCCACTTATGCAATACAAGTTGCATGTCGAGCGTGGAGCAAGTCTCATGAACGCGGTCATGTAAAGTTAGCCCGGGCCGTTTCTTCCCACCATCCCGCAAGATGCAAAGTACACTAACTAAAACAACAAAATCATCAACACCCACAAAAACCATTGTGTTCTACTCGTGCAACCAATCTATGCATAGACACGGCTCTGATACCACTGATGAGGTTTTTAGCATAGAAAACAAAAAAATTCCTACTGCTAGAACGAATAACAAGCAAGATCTAATCTAGTAGATGGTAGCAACGAGGTGAAGATGTGAGATTAACCCTCGAAGATTCCAAAGCCTACGAGATTAGATCTCGTTGTTGATGTAGTCGATCACTTGCCGCTTTCAAAAGCGCGTAGAAGATCTTGACGGTGCCACAATCGGGCAGCACCTCCGCACTCGGTCACACATTCGGTGTTGATGACGACGTCCTTCTCCCCGTTCCAGCGGGCAGCGGATGTAGTAGATCCTCCTCGGAATCCCGCCAGCACGACGGCGTGGTGACGGTGGTGGTGGAGATATCCGGCAAGGCTTCGCCGTAAGCACTGTGGGAGAAATAGGAGGAGGGAGGAGAGGGGAAGCTAGGGTTTGGGCGCAGGGTGGTGATGCGACTTGGGGAGCTAGGGCTGCAACTTGAGGTGCCCTTGGGGTGCCCCTTGGTCCCTTTAAATAGGTGGCCAAGCCCCTTGGCTCGTCCATAAACCTGCCCCCAAGTTTGACTGCGTTCCGACAGGTTTCCGGTTTCGAAAACCTACTCCTACTCGGACTCTTTTGCCGATTCCGAAATTGCATTAAGGAAAGACTTATTTTCCCTTAAGGCAACGTGGTTGCACCTATTATGGAACCCTCCGGACTTCCTTCGACATCCCGGGTCGTCCCGGACACTTCCGGAACCTTCCATAATATTCCGGACTATTCCGGTCCTTCCAAAACCTTCTAGAAGGTCTGGTCAAAACACCGGACTTTTTCCGAAACCCAAAAAATGACTTCCCATATATGAATCTTATTCTTCAGACCATTCCGAATCTCCTCGTGATGTCTCGGATCCCATTCGAGACTCCGAACAACATTCGAGCTCCATTCCATATTCCATATCTATTTAAAACGACATCAAACCTTAAGTGTGTCACCCTACGGTTCGAGAACTATGCGGACATGATCGAGACTCCTTTCCGGTCAATAACTAATAGCGGGACCTGGAGATCCATAATAGCTCCCATATATTCAACGATGACTTCGTGATCGAAAGAACCATTCACATACGATACCGATTCCCTTTGTCACGCGATACTTTACTTGTCCGAGGTTCGATCATCGGTATCTCCATACCTAGTTCAACCTCGTTACATGCAAGTACTCTTTACTCGTACCATGGTGTGTCATCTCTTGTGACCTAGTCACATACTTGCAAGCTAATTAGATGACATTCCACCGAGATGGCCCAGAGTATATCTATCCGTCATCGGGATGGACAAATCTCACTCTTGATCCATATGCCTCAACTCACACTTTTCGAATACTTAATCCCATCTTTATAACCACCCATTTACGCAATGGCGTTTGATGTAATCAAAGCATCCTTCCGGTGTAAGTGATTTACATGATCTCATGGTCGAAGGACTAGGTAACTATGTATCGAAAGCTTAGAGCAAATTGAACTTAATGACTTGATCTCATGCTATGCTTACTATGGGTGTGTCCATCACATCATTCACCTAATGATATGATCTTGTTATTAATAACATCCGATGTTGATGATCAGGAAACCATGATCATCTATTAATCAACAAGCTAGTTAAATGAGAGGCTTACTAGGGACTCTGGTTGTTTACACAACACACATGTATCAATGTTTCCGGTTAATACAATTATAGCATGGAGTGTAAACATTTATAATGAACACTAAGATATGACAATAACTATTTTATTATTGCCTCTCGGGCATATCTCCAGCACAATCAATTCCTCCTTTAATTGAGTGGAACTCTTGAGATCTAGATCTTGGAGTTATTTATTGATTTCTTCCATTGTTCTTCCACTCAAGTTTCTGCATAGCATATTTTGCTTTGGTGGGATTTGAGTGTGAAGGATTTGAGCACCCTTGCATAGATCTTGGTGCTATTGCTTTTGCATCCTTCCATAAGTGTTGAGCTCTGCATTACTATTCATTCGTGTTAGAGACCGTGCTTTTGTTATTCTTGGAGGGGTAACTGAGCGTAGGTAATGTGACCGAAACTCGTTACAAATGGTGAATTGCAGGGCCACGGAGAGGCCGATTGGTTAGCTTTTATACATGGTCTCAGATCTAGGAAGTTTGAACAGGAATGCATGCATGTAATCTCGGATATGTAGCATGGCTAAAGACGTTTGTGGAAAATGTAGAGCATCTCTCGAAAGTATACAAAATTTATCATGATACTTCCTATTTTTTGAAGGAACTACGATTGCGGCAGAAAAGAACTTTACCAAGTTCTCAGAACCCGTGCAGGCGGATCGACACAATTTTCATAAACTACAACCCTTTTCTAGAAACATGTTTTCAAAAACCCGTATATGCCCAGGATCCCCTAATCCATGGCTCTAGATATGAGACACCAACATAGAGCCCTATGTCGGGTCTTTACACATGGTAAAGGCGGAACCTGTGACGTGCTTGATCGACCAAATGGTCATTTGCCGTGATATTTGAAAGGACACATGACCAAGGTTCAGGGCTTTGCCATGTGTCTTTTTTGGCGTTGCACATGGAATGCCAGATGGATGTCGTGTACGCGCAAAATACACACGTCGCAGATTTGAATCTTTGCCGTGCGCTAGCAGAAAACACATGGCAAATAATTTTCCCATTAGCACCCAGCCGGCCGTGAAGTCAGTTTACTTTGCCGTGTCGACGGCAAAGGTTCAAAACGGCCTTTGCCGTGTCTTCTAACCACACGGCTACCCTAGCTAGTGATCGTTTGCTGAAAGCAAATTGAGCGATCGGTTTAGGACATAATTTTTTTTCCATTTTAGGAATATTTTGGACTGTAGTATATCCTATTTCAGGAAAGTTCTGCATGCATGTAGAAGGGAACAAATTTGATGACGTAAAGCGAGAATCTTTCTCAATTCGAAAATTCAAAACTTTTTATCTCACAAACGACAACTCCGATTTAAGATCTGTTTTCACCTATGAGTCGGTCTCGTCGAGATCTTCAAAACTAGCACCCATGTTTATATGTTTCGACAAACTTTTTTTCGGGCTAAAAGTTATCAACTCTCTCTATCTTGAATAATCAACCCCTCCGTACTTGAGTATCAACGGTGAATATATAAAATTATCAACATGGTGCAGGCTATTGAGGGAAAGTTCTGCATGCATGCACAAAATAGACGAATCTGCTGATGTCAGCGGAATCTTTTCCAAATTTGAAAATTCAAAACGTTTTATCTCACAAACGACAACTCCAAATTAAGATCTGTTTTCACCTATGCGTTGGTCCCGACGAGATCTTCAAAACTAGCACCCATGTTGATATGTTTCGAGAAACTTTTTTTCGGGCTAAAAGTTATCAACCCTCTCTATCTGAATAATCAACCACTCCGTACTTGAGTGATCAACGGTAAATGTATAAAATTATCAACCTGGTGCAGGCTATTGAAGGAAAGTTCTGCATGCATGCACAAATAGACGAATCTGCTGATGTCAGCGAAATCTTTTCCAAATTTGTAAATTTAAAACGTTTTAACTTTCAAACGACAACTCCAAATTAAGATTCGCTTTCACCAATAAATCCATCTCGATGAGATCTTCAAAACTAGCACCCATGTTGATATGTTTCGAGAAACTTTTTTTCGGGCTAAAAGTTATCAACCCTCTCTATCTGAATAAATCAACCCCTCCGTACTTGAGTGATCAACGGTAAATGTATAAAATTATCAACTTGATGCAGACTATTGAGAAAAAATTCTGCATGCATGCACAAAATAGACGAATCTGCGGATGTCGGCGGAATCTTTTCCAAATTTGAAAATTCAAAACGTTTTAACTTTCAAACGACAACTCCAAATTAAAATTCGCTTTCACCAATAAATCCGTCACGACGAGATCTTCAAAACTAGCACCCATGTTGATATGTTTCGAGAAACTTTTTTTCGGGCTAAAAGTTATCAATCCTCTCTGTTTGAATAATCAACCCATCCGTACTTGAGTGATCAACGGTAAATGTATAAAATTATCGACCCCAAAGTTAATTTTATTTTAAACGTTTTAGCGATTTTTTTAGTTTAGAAGCTATCAACCCGGTGTCCTATTATTTATCAACAGTAAATATAAATAACTACCAATCCTAAAAATCTAGCTTCATTTCGAATATTTTGACGACTCTTTTTAGTTTACAAGTTATCAACCCGGTGCTCAGTTATTTATTAATGGTAATTATAAATAACTACCAACCCTAAAAAAGTATTTCATTTAGAATATTTAAGCGAATATTTTTTTTATTTTACAAGCTATCAACCTGGTGCCTCGTTATTTATCAACTGTAAATATAAAATAAATAATAACCCTAAAAAGTATTTCATTTAGAATATTTTAGTGACTCTCTTTTAGTTTACAAGCTATCAACCCGGTGGGCCGCAATTTATCAATGGTAAATATAAATAAATATCAACCCTAAAAATTTAATTTAATTTAAAATATGTAGCGACTCTTTTTTTGTTTACAAGTTATCAACCCGGTGCCCCGTTATTTATCAACGGTAAATATAAATACCTAGCAACCCAAAAATCTAAATTTCATTTAGAATTTTTTTAGCAACTTTTGTTAGCTTACAACTTAAAATAGTACTTAATTTGAGTAGCAAGTGGTAGTTCATTTGAGTTGCAAGTGGATCTTCCCACCCGTTATTTTCCCCCTTAAATACCACTGGCCCGAAAAAGGGAATTGCAAAATGACCCCATTAAATATGAATTACCGTACGAAATAATAACATAAAGGAAATTGCAAAAAAAGAGAATTGTCAAAAGGGAATTGCAAATAAAGAGAATTGAAAGTATGCGTCGTGCTGAAAAAAGAGCGAGATGCTCGTGCATGAATGCATCAACTTGTGAGAGCTTGCCTCGTCGTTGAAAAGTTGGGTCATTAAATGCAAACCCATGAGATACTTTATGCATGCATGTAGTGTGAACGCTCTTGCCTATATGCAACTTGCAAGTGGGAACGTGAGTTGTTAGTGTGAATACTGAAAGCTTCATGTGAACATAATTAAACACTACAAGACAAAAAGGGAATTGATTTCGCGCATGGCGCGAGCGCTGCCGCGCCAAGGAAAGTGATCGCTCCAACGATCGATTGCCAGCGAGGGGATTTGACGGCAAAGTGCGTTCCTCCTTTGCAAACTCGCGCGACGTCATCCCTAAATTGCCAGGGTTAAACTCATGTAGGCCCTGGCAAGTTTGTATTTATTTATTTTTCTTTCGGAGAAAAACAACGCCGTTGCTTGTTATGAGGGCTGCCTAGGATGGCGTCGTGCGGTGGTGACAAAATCTGAACGTCCGCGTTCGATTTCTGTCCAAGATTTTAGATTTTTGTGGTGAGATGGACTCAAGATCGATCTGGAAAGATTTTTTTGTTGGAAACCACTGTCTGCTAATTATTGAAGCCCAGGTGATGAGTAAATTTGGTTCGTGCGTGTGTGCCAAAGCAGATATGTCACGGTCTCTTCTTATTTGTACACATGGTTTCACCTCGAGTATATTGGACGGACTACGGAAACTGAGAAGTCACGGTCTCATATATACACGTCGGTTCCCAATCTGAAGTATCAGAGTCCAGGGCCGGTGAAACAGCCATATACTCCGTATATAACACGAGCATGCACCTCCTGTTTTGCCGCACATACCTAAACCTCCTACATCTCCAATTTGCCGTCTCCTCCGTCAAACGCGGAAGCTCCCATCATGTCAATGGCGGCGCGCTTGTCCGGCCTTCGCAGCGCCGGTCGGCGGCAGGTCTCCGCTTCAACCATGGGCGTCAGGCAGGTGACCGGCTCCCACGTGCTGCGGATCGACGGATTCACGCAACTCAGCAAGACGGTGGCGAATAACACTGAGATGAGATCAGGCACGTTCAACGTTGGCGGCCACGACTGGTGTCTTGCATGCTATCCAAACGGTTGCTCCGATCTGTACAAGGGCTACGTCTCCATCTTCCTCCAGCAGGCGAGCCACGAAAAGACCGGCGCTGCCACGGCAAAGGGCCAATTGAGCATACTCGACCGGGACGGGATGCCATCCTGCACCAAACACATAACAGAGCGCACCTTCAAGGGGCCTCCCTTCGGCTGGGGCGAAATAGACTTCGTGAAACACGAGGATCTCGACAAGGACAAGCATCTCCACGACGGTTGCCTCACCGTCCTTTGTGACGTCACGGTCACGGAGCACTACACGGACGCCCATGTCGAGGTTGCCGCGCCAGCAGCGCCGCCGTTCGACCTGCGCGGGCAACTCGCAGAAGCCATGTGGAATATCAAGAAAGTAGATGTCCAGATCGAGGTCGGCGGGGAGACGTTTCCCGCGCACCGGTGGGTACTTGAGGCCCAATCGCCCGTCTTCAAGACGGAACTGTCGCTCGCCTCGACCGCCGACATGACCATCAAGCTACGCATTGATGACATGGACGCCGAGGTGTTCAAGGTTCTCCTCCGGTTCATCTACACGGACTCGCCTCCGGAGACGAGCCAGCTCCAGGAGGCGGCGATGGCGGAGAAGATTCTTGTCTCCGCGGACAGGTATAAGCTGGACAAGCTGAAACTCATCTGCGAGAAGGCGCTGTGTCAGCACATCGACATGAGCTCTCTGGCTGCCACTCTAGCGTTGGCCGAGCGGCACCGTTGCTCCGTGCTGACCGCAGCATGCATCAAGTTCCTCTCCTCCCCTGGTAATCTCGAAGCGTTCATCGCGGCGGATGGGATCAAACAGCTAAAGGAACATTGCCCCTCTGCTCTGTTGGATCTCGCGGTGAAGAACGGAAGATCATGGCGCTACAGAAGCATTATGGGCGGCATCGTGTAAAAGGCTGCTAGATGGATAATTACAGTAGTTTGGCCCCAACTCCCCATAGTATTACTAATAAGCAGGATTCTAGTGCTAGAGATATTATAATACATGTGCGCATTGGTTAGATGAAATGTCGTCGAGTAGTTGTTCTCCAACAAATAGAGGGCTTGATTCAGTATGTTTTTTTTTTGGAATATGAATGGAAGACTACAGCATTACCTCTAGAAGATGCATATAGTTGCAGCATTTGATTCTAGCCCTGCTTCAAGAAAAACTCAGAAGAAAAAAAACAGACAAACATTAAATTGTTTTCTTTTTTTCGACAAAGAGTATATATTAATATCAGAGATACCAATTACACAGCCTCTGCAACAACGCACTGCCCTAGCGATATTACGGATGCACACAGCCAAAAAAAGAAGAAGAATTACCAAAAAAGAAAAGCCCCGCTACAGTGATCTAATCCTTTAAACAACAACACTAACACCACCATGATAGCACCAGAAGTTCAGCTTCTCCAAAAGCGACGCCTCCAAGAAGGTAACAGTGCACCAGCGCTATCGTCGCCCGATCATAGATCTTAGGTTTTCACCCTGAAGAAAATCCTCACTCTCAAAACAATGCCTTCAACAAGAACATTGCCAGGCACAACCAATTAAGGACAGACCTTGGATTTTCACCATGAAAGGTAAGATTTTGAACTTCTCCTGTGCAGTCGCCCCCACTCGCATGCCGCTGCTCCAAAGACACCAATCATGAAGCCAATTCCTCCTCGCCACCCAGACTCGAGCCACCATTGCAAGACCACGGATCTCGGCTTCCATGTCATTCTCCGGCCAGCACCACGGAGCGAAAACGTGCTCCATGATAATAACCGCCAGCAGAGCTTCGAAACGCTCCCTCTGAAACCAAACGGCCAGAGTAAAAACATGGGTGCGCTCGACCGAATTCCACCCGATTCGGCAACCTCCAGGCTTGAATCGCCCAATGGAGCGCCGTCGGAGCCTTCCAGAACACGACACATCCGCCGGATCGATGAGGACAGGCACCGGCAGATCTGCATCTTGGCGCGAGAAGAAATCTAAGGACCACCGCCATTATTCGCAAGACTAGCAGGTCCCCACACCGCTGGTCGTCTCCAAAGCTGAGAAGGCGAAAGAGGAACAAGGGGATCCAGTGCAGAGCACCGGTCTAACCCCACGATTACCAGATCGGGCCGCAGCCTCCACCGGATCTCGCAGGTCAGGGCACCTCCATGGGCGCCACAGCCCTCCTCCTCAATGCCTCCCGCCGGAGAACCTCATGCGCCGGCCATGAAGAGCCCCGCCGCCCTGCGCCCCGGATCGACCTCCCACCTCCTCCCGTGAGGAGCCGCCGGGAAACGCCTCCCCTGCCCACGCCATCAGTCGAGGGGATGGGCGCCGCCACCGCCGCCAGGGAGGGCAGCAACGGCGGCCAGGATGGTGGCGTACGGCGGCGGGCGGTGGTGGACTAGGGTTCCCCCGGAGTCGCTCGGGAGAGGAGCGACTCGGGAGGGGTCGCGACTCTAAGTAAATTGTTTTCTTAGGGAAATAGGTCCGACTTTGTTGAACAATCTTAGTGTTTAGGCGTAAAAATGAACTATCCTTCGGTGTATTGTGCTCATATGTGTTGAATAAGCGATTCTCATATGGTGAAAGTTAACAACATCAAAGGATTGGATCCTTCTCCTGGGTAATTTTACTACACGATTCTAGCACCAGATGTATCTTAAATATGTTCAGCTTATGAAATCACCGTATAAAAATGGAAAATGAAAGTTGTTTGTGAATATGAGATTAATGTGCTTGAGCCAACTCCAGACAGCACTTGCAGAATTAGTTAACAGTAAAACTTGCCTACCTAAGAGGCTCCACAGCGTTTTGAAGTTCTTAACCGTCCAATCAGATCATCTAATGGTCTGGACGTACTTACCTGTCCTGAACTGGGGTTACGAGAGCGTTACGATTTTTTGATCGCGTTAAGAAGGCTCTTTTTCATTACAGGGCTGCTACTCCCTAAATGGGTTTAGGCCTTACCAGATTGCCTGGGCCTCGAACTGCTCAAATGGGCCAATCGCTTCGGCCTTTAAACATCTTTACTCACGTATTGGTCAAACTAAGAAAAGAAGGCCTCGTTGTAGCTTCTATTTCGTTCTGCTTTCCTCCGCTTGCGCCGCCAGTCCACGTTCGCTCGGAGGGATCCGAAAATATGCGGCGCAACTCCCGCATCTGCCTTAACCGCGAAGGTAGTTTACGAAGTCCGTATCTTGTTTCCCAAGTGCTAAAAAGTGCTTGGATGCCCGTTGTCGTTTGGAGCACTCGATTTCTGTCCAGCCGATCTGCCTGATCGACCCGATCACGAAGTTACTTTCCGACCAAATCTCCCCTGACGACGACATATCTTATCTGCCTTCTTCCTCTTCAGCACTGAAACACCCCACCTCTAGGTCCTCTACCTCTCGCCGCCGGGGACCAGCACCCGCACCGCGCGCCGCCGGCAGGCAACCCACCTCTGCACTGAGCTCCGCCAGGAACACCCCCACCTCGCCGGAGGCCCCCCACCTCTGCGCCGCGCGCCGCCGCACGCCGCCGCACGCCGCCGGGAGGCCACGCACGTCTGCATCACGCGCCGCCGCACGCCGCCAGGAACACCCCCACATCACCGCGCGCCGCCAGGAAAACCTCCACCTCGCCGCACACCTCGGTCCTCGGGGTAGCCTCCCCACCTTGAACGAGCATCCCCGGAACCCCAACATCCACAAATCGAGTGCCCCGACCCACTTCGCACCTCCTACGCGGCGCAATTCGGCCACCGCATCGTCCGCCCGGGACCCCGGCCCACCACCGCATCGCTTGTGCCGGGACTCCGGCCGACCACCGCGCCTTCCTCCGCAACAAGTTCCTCCCGCTGCGACCGCCGGCGTCGGCGAAGGAGGCCGAGCCGGAGGTGCTCGGGAGCTCCGGGATGGGCTGGAAGAGGCGGCGTTTCTCTAGAGAAGAAGAGGTGCGGTAGGGCGCGGTTCGCGTGTGGACGGAGCGAGGCCAGGAGGGGGCGCCGGAGCATCGAGGTGGTGGGGCGGAAGCAAGCACGGAGAAAAGGAGTACCTCGCGAGGAAGAAGACTAGGCGGCGCGATGGGGATCGAGCGATGGGGTGGAATACCAATTTGCACGGGTGTGTTAGGATAAGGTCGGGGTGGAGTACCAATTTGCAGACAACAATAAATTGATTTCTCCAACATTTTGCTAAGTTGTGTTTGTATACATCAATTTGTTGTGTCATACTTGTGTTAAGTTGCATACCCATCATCGCAAAGTTGTATAAGGGATGAAAAGGGTGTGATCGTAGTCAGGCGGGGAGGTTGGGAGACGACGAATCGAGGGCGGCAAGAGGCGCTCGACATCGGGGAAGAAAACTTCGTAGAGGTTGTGTGGCACTTGCAGGAAGGTGGCTGGGAGGGACGGGGTTGTGCATGGAAGACCCAGCGAGGCCAAAATCGGCGCGAGGCCACACAGTTCATCACGAATCTATTTGGGAGAGAGAAGATCTTATCTCTTCATTTGTTTTGCAATTTATTCCTCTAACTTCAAGGATTTTAGGCACAAATACATGTGGTTCCTATTGGGTCCTTGTTCGGCTCAGTTGGATGTTAGTTGGATGTTGCTTTTTAGTCTCGATGTCGCATCCTCTCCTCATCTTGCTCGCTTCGGTCTTGTCACGGACGGTTCGTCCATCCTCTCGCATTCCCCAACGTCATAGGGCCTATATTAATCGAGGTGGAGTTGTACTTCATAACGGCCGCTGCCAAGAAGATATCAAATTGTTTTCTCATACATGTGGTAAGTTCTATTTTTAGCGGTGGTATTATTGGATCCAGAAATAAGCAAAGTTGTTTTTTGCACATAATAAGTTGCTCTCTCACACATTTTCCTAAGTTGTGTTTATAGATAGATTTGCATACCCATTATTGCTAAGTTGTATACCCCTAATGCTAAGTTGAACATTCATATTCATTATTGTTAAGTCTTATACCTCCTAGTGCAAAGCTTCATGCCCATTATTCATAAGTTGTATCCCCCTAGTTCTAAGTTGCACATCCATTATTTTTAAGTTGTATACCTCGTAGTGCTAAGTTTCATACCATTATTGCTAAGTTGTACACTTGTTATCACCAGAATTTGACCGGATCAGAAGTGGGCCGCGATTGGAGATGGGCTTGAAGATATATACATAGAAGAAATACATGAATCGGCCTTGTGTACCAAGTTTGGGCTAATTGCCCGTGTATCTGTACCATAGTAGGATATGTGTCGGTTAGGAGTTAGAGTTTTACCCGTGCACGATTAGGTGCACGCCTGAATTAGAAAGTCCCCCGGACTATAAATATGTATCTAGGGTTTATGGAATAAACAACAACCAACGTTCACCATAAATCAATCTCGGCGCATCGCCAACTCCTTCGTCTCGAGGGTTTCTTCCGGTAAGCACCATGCTGCCTAGATCGCATCTTGCGATCTAGGCAGCATAAGCTTATTACGTTGTTCATGCGTTGCTCGTCATCTGAAGCCTTTTTGATGGCGAGCAACGTAGTTATCTTAGATGTGTTAGGGTTAGCATTGTTCTTCGTATCATATGCTTGTCGTAGTGCAACCCTTATACATCTAGCCGCCCTTACACCTATCTTAGGTGTAGGGGCGGCACCCCGCTTGATCATTGTTTAGTAGATCCGATTCGTTACGGTTGCTCCTTGTTCTTCAAGGATTAGTTTAATATCCGCAATAGTTAGGCCTTACAAAGGGTTGGAGGATCCAGCGGCGTGTAGGGTGTAGTTTGCTAGCCCTAGACGGGATGTTCCGGGGATCAACCTCGTGTTGGTTTTTAGGCCCTGTCTAGGATCGGCTTACGATCACCGTACGCGAGCGCGAGGCCCAATCGTGAGTAGGATGATCCGATTATGCGGTGAAAACCCTAAATCGTCGTAGATCGCTTTAGCTTTATCTTGATCAAGCAGGACCACCATATATTCGTACACCTCGTACGAATCATGGGTGGATCGGCTCTTTGAGCCGATTCACGGGATAACCCGAGAGCCGATCGAGGCTCGTATTTAACGTTTACGTGTATGCCATGCAGGAAACTAAGCGAGGCATCATCCAACACCTTCCCGACCAGGTATAGGTCAGGTGGCACGCCCTTGCGACAGCATCGGACGTGTGACCGGAAGGCTTTGCGGGCCGTTGCTGCGAGGGACCGGGGCCGGCCGCAGCCACCGAGTTGTTCCCGGCTCTACGGTGTTGCCCGTCGCTGCCCGCCGGTGGGTTTCTGACCGCAACACATTCTGGCACGCCCGGTGGGACAATCTTCGACATCCACCGCATCGCCATCTACGTCCGAGATGGCGGAAGGCACTCCGGTCAAGTACGAGGATCTGACTGACGAGCTCAAGAAGAAGCATGACGAGATCAAATCAGTCCTCGAAGCCGACCTCATCGGCTCTTTCCACAGAACCCGCTCCCATGGCATCGGGTGGAAGGGGTTCTCACCGAAGGCGCGCTCGATGGAGTGGACCTGTCCTCCCCGTCGAAGAACGCACTAGGTCGCTGCGTCGGAGATCAACTTCATGGTGGCTCATTCGCCGCACCGCCACTCGAGAGCCCGGTAAACACTTTGGAGCGTGTCGCTCGCGCGTGATCCAGGAAATCATGAGCCATCGAGTATTCTCCGTCGGGACCAGCTGCGGGGACTTACCAAGGAGAGATGCCACTCCAGTCCCGTCCACCGCTGCCGTTCGCGTTGGCAGCACCGAAGTGCCGAACTCATCGGCATACGTCGTCTACAAGATTGGTGGTGACCCTAGTGACTACCAATTCCTACATGAGGCGCCCAAGGAGATCCCGCACGGATACACGTGCGCATACGTGCCGGATCGCAGCAAGTCGGGCACTCTCGAACCGAGGCTGCGACGGCAGGGACTTCGGAACAGCGGGGAGGAACGTCGGCAACGGATCTTGAGAAGCGGACGTGGCTAGCTAAGTACGCCACCCCGACAAACCTCCGGAGCTCAGCTCCTGCGGTTGGCTCAGAAGCTGGAAAAGCAAGCATGGCTGGCTAAGTATGCCACCCCGACGAATCATCGGGGTTCGACACCTTCGAGCCATCACCGCGGATCAGATTTGTACAATTCGAAAGACCAATTCGGCATGATGCCGAAAAGGAGGACAATCGGCTATACCAAGCCGTACCCCAACGAGTACGAATTGATCCCGCTACCACCCAAATATCGGCTCCACGACTTCACAAAGTTTAGTGGATCGGATGGTTCCAGCTCCATCGAGCATGTGAGCCGATATTTGGCACAGTCGGGCACGATCTCAGCCTCGGACGAGCTGCGTGTGAGGTTCTTCGCACGATCCCTCACGGGATCGGCTTTCGGGTGGTACACATCGCTGCCACCGAACTCAATCCGGACTTGGAAGCGATTGGAAGAGCGGTTCCATGAGCGAGTATCACTCGGAGGCTTCCGAGGCTGGCATTGCCGATCTAGCACAAGTACGACGAAGCGTGGGGAAACAGGTGTCGGAATACATCCAGCGCTTCGGGACCATTAGGAACCGATGCTATTCGGTTCACGTAAGTGAAAAGAAGCGATCGAGTTGGCGGTGGTGGGTCTCTCATCATCGATCAAGGACGTGGCCTCCCGAGCGAGACTACCCTTCATGGCGCACATGGTGCGGAAGGCGTCGGCATATGAACAGCGCCACCCGGATGTTTACCAGGACAAATTCAAGCGTGCGGTGGTCCTGGTTGAGGCGGACGAGGATGAAGGTGTCTGCGGGAGATCGAGGAGGTAGCGAGTGGCTGAATGGGCTCGGGCGGCAAGCCCCGTGTCCTGTAAGTGGGTTAAGCCACAAGGTCCTCCAAAAGGGTTCGACTTCGACGTGACCAAAGCTGAGCAGATTTTCGACCTCTTACTCACGGAGAAGCAGCTAAAGGTACCCGAAGGCCACAAGATCCCCACGGTGCAAGAGCTGAACGGAAAGCCATACTGCAAGTGGCATAACACGTTCACCCACGCCACCAACGACTGCAGGGTGTGGCGTCAGCAGATCCAAATGGCGATAGAAAAAGGGCGGCTAATTTTCAACCAGTACGCCATGAAGGTCGACACACACCCCTTCCCCGCCGTTAATATGGTGGAGTATACTTACCATGGAGGGTGCCAGCCAGATTTCTCGTGCAATATCAACATGGTGGGATCCGGGCACCACTGCGGTAAGGACGGAGATGAGGGCAGCTGCTCTCATAGCAAAGACACAGAGGAAGCCGCTCCACGCGATCGGCTCCGCCACGACGGCAAGCGCTACGTCACAGAGGGAGAAGTGAAGAACATAAGATATCAGTGACCTCTCTCTGATCACCTCCTCAACAAGTATGTGAGTCAGTATGACCAACGCCGACGATACAACGACGATGATGAAAAAGATCGTCTGGCTAGGGACGACAGGAGACGTCGTCGGCATGATCGCGACGAGGAGCGATATGAGCGCCACGCCAAGGAAAAGTCAAGGGAGCAAGACGACGAGGATAGGCACTGGGACTGCCCCTTCTTCAGACACTGCTGGGATTCAGGAATGAGCCGATTGCCAACAATCGGCAACTGCCCAGAATGCAAACAAAAGAAGAAGGATGCAGCTAACGTGTCCGTGTTCAAGCGTCTAGGGCCTCTCCCGCCTCGAAGCAAACGTGCTGAGTCCCCTCGGATGGAAGATCTTGAGGATTTGGAAGACGAGGGAGAAGAAGAAGAAGACAGGTACCACCGGCCAAGGTGGTGCCCTGATGGACTCAGCCGTTCCCAAAAGCGAAGGGTTCAGCGTCTACGTGGGTTGGAGGAAGCTGAAAGGTTATACCTGCACACGTTGAGGAAGGCGCGGCCTGATCTGGCCGCCAAAATTCAGCGAACCCTGGACGAAGAAGGTCGGCCACAAAGGAAAGAGTGGCGCCCCAGACAAAAGAAAGCCGATGATGAGACATCGGCTGGCACAAACATGGTCTTCATCCTTCCAACGGAGTTTTGCGCTCCGAGATTAGACGAAGCACATGTGGCACAATCGGATCGCGGCCCACGGCCGATCATCTTTGAGAAGCCACGAGAGAGAAGCTACAGGCATCTGAAGGCCCTGTACTTGCGAGGTTACATCAATGGGCAGCCTGTCAACAAGATGTTGGTGGACACCGGAGCGGCAGTTAACCTTATGCCATACTCCATGCTACGTCGGTTGGGACGCTCCAGCTCGGATCCGATCAAGACCAATGTAACACCGAGCGATTTCAACGGCCAAGCATCCGACGCACAAGGTGTTATGAATGTGGATCTGACCGTAGGAAGGAAAACTGTCCCTACGACGTTCTTTATTGTCGACAGCAAGAGCTCCTATGCTGTCCTACTAGGGAGAGATTGGATCCACGCCAACTGTTGCATTCCATCCACGATGCACCAATGCCTAATACAGTGGGATGGAGATGAAGTAGAAGTCGTCCACGCAAGATGATTCAGCCGAGATTTCAACGGCTGGCATGAACGTTTGGGAGACATCAGGCCAAGAGCCACTCTCAGGCATCAATTTGGACGACTGCGAGCGCATCGACGTGACAAAGAACGGGGTCAGGCTGGTTTTATCCACCGGCCTGACCGTGTAACAAGAGCAACATCGATAGACAAATGTGGCGATGCCGATCCAAGTGATCGACCCCAAGGATTTATGGAGGAACGTTACAAAACCTTCATCGAGCAAACAACATGGAGGCCGATTCCAGGAATCGGCCAAAATTATCCTCACCATCCATTCTGCCTGGGTTCAACGCCAATCTAATAGGAAATGGGGTTACGTCGGCTAATGAGCTGGAAGAAGTCCACACTGGTCCTAATCAAGCCGACGTTCGCATAGAGTGCCTTGGCTAATCACAGAGCCAATTTCAGTAGTTACCTGGCAGAATCGGCTCGGGGGGCATATAATCAGATGAACATGGGCAGATGTACATGTGTGCAGTGAAATGTTAGGGGCCGATAGGAAAAATCGGCCGGTAAATTTTTTTTTTTCGCATGATATGCAAGGAACAAAGCCGATGCATAGCTATCGACTCTAGCACAATGACACAGGAGCTACCCGCTACGTGTTCAGGGCACAAGGCAATGCTGTCCGATGAGTTAGGCCGTTGGTGAGTATCTGCATATCGGCTTTCAACGGAGGAAGGTGATGGCGTGTATTTCACACGTTCGTTGGGCAACCCCAAGAGGAAGGTATGATGCGCACAGCAGCAAGTTTTCCCTCAGAAAGAAACCAAGGTTTATCGAACCAGGAGGAGCCAAGAAGCACGTTGAAGGTTGATGGCGGCGGGATGTAGTGCGGCGCAACACCAGAGATTCCGGCTCCAACGTGGAACCTGCACAACACAACCAAAGTACTTTGCCCCAACGAAACAGTGAGGTTGTCAATCTCACCGGCTTGCTGTAACAAAGGATTAACCGTATTGTGTGGAAGATGATTGTTTGCAGAGAAAACAGTAAAAACAAGTATTGCGGTAGATTGTATTTCGAGTAAAGAGAATTGGACCGGGGTCCACAGTTCACTAGAGGTGTCTCTCCCATAAGACGAACAGCATGTTGGGTGAACAAATTACGGTTGGGCAATTGACAAATAAAGAGAGCATGACCATGCACATACATATCATGATGAGTATAGTGAGATTTAATTGGGCATTACGACAAAGTACATAGACCGCCATCCAACCGCATCTATGCCTAAAAAGTCCACCTTCGAGGTTATCATCCGAACCCCTCCAGTATTAAGTTGCAAAGCAACAGACAATTGCATTAAGTATGGTGCGTAATGTAATCAACAACTACATCCTTAGACATAGCATCAATGTTTTATCCCTAGTGGCAACAGACACAACACAACCTTAGAACTTTCTCGTCACTCGTCCCGGTGTCAATGCGAGGCATGAACCCACTATCGAGCATAAGTACTCCCTCTTGGAGTTAAAAGCATCTACTTGGCCAGAGCATCTACTAATAACGGAGAGCATGCAAGATCATAAACAACACATGTATAACTTTGATAATCAACATAACAAGTATTCTCTATATTCATCGGATCCCAACAAACGCAACATATAGAATTACATATAGATGATCTTGATCATGATAGGCAGCTCACAAGATCCGACAATGATAGCACAATGGGGAGAAGACAACCATCTAGCTACTGCTATGGACCCATAGTCCAGGGGTAGACTACTCACTCATCACTCCGGAGGCGACCATGGCGGTGTAGAGTCCTCCGGGAGATGATTCCCCTCTCCGGCGGGGTGCCGGAGGCGATCTCCAGGATCCCCCGAGATGGGATCGGCGGCGACGGCGTCTCGGTAATGTTTTCCGTATCGTGGCTCTCGGTATCGGGGGTTTCGTCACGGAGGCTTTAAGTAGGCGGAAGGGCAAGTCGAGAGGCGGCACGGGGGCCCGCACCACAGGCCGGCGCGGCCGGGGGTGGGGCCGCGCCGCCCTAGGGTTTGGCCACCCCGTGGCCCCTCTCCGTCTCGTCTTCGGTCTTCCGGAAGCTTCGTGAGAAAATAGGCCTCCGGGCTTTTATTTCGTCCAATTCCGAGAATATTTCTTTACTAGGATTTCTGAAACCAAAAACAGCGAGAAAACGAGCAAGCGGCACTTCGGCATCTTGTTAATAGGTTAGTTCCGGAAAATGCACGAATATGACATAAAGTGTGCATAAAACATGTAGATAACATCAATAATGTGGCATGGAACACAAGAAATTATCGATACGTTGGAGACGTATCAGCATCCCCAAGCTTAGTTACTGCTCGTCCCGAGCGGGTAAAACGATAACAAAGATAATTTACGGAGTGACATGCCATCATAAACTTGATCATACTATTTGTAAAGCATATGTAGTGAATGCAGCGATCAAAACAATGTGTATGACATGAGTAAACAAGTGAATCATAAAGCAAAGACTTTTCATGAATAGCACTTCAAGACAAGCATCAATAAGTCTTGCATAAGAGTTAACTCATAAAGTAATAATTCAAAGTAAAGGTATTGAAGCAACACAAAGGAAGATGAAGTTTCAGCGGTTGCTTTCAACTTGTAACATGTATATCTCATGGATATTGTCAACATAGAGTAATATAATAAGTGCAATAAGCAAGTATGTAGGAATCAATGCACAGTTCACACAAGTGTTTGCTTCTTGAGGTGGAGAGAAATAGGTGAACTGACTCAAAAATAAAAGTAAAAGAATGGTCCTTCAAAGAGGAAAGCATCGATTGCTATATTTGTGCTAGAGCTTTGATTTTGAAAACATAAAGAGAGCATAAAAATAAAGTTTTGAGAGGTGTATGTTGTTGTCAACGAATGGTAGCGGGTACTCTAACCCCCTTGCCAGACAAACCTTCAAAGAGCGGCTCCCATCTTATTTTATTTTTGGATGGCACTCCTTCCAACCTTTCTTTCACAAACCATGGCTAACCGAATCCTCGGGTGCCTGCCAACAATCTCATACCATGAAGGAGTGCCTTTTTATTTTAGTTTTATTATGATGACACTCCTCCCAACCTTTGCTTACACAAGCCATGGCTAACCGAATCCTTCGGGTGCCGTCCAACAATCACATACCATGGAGGAGTGTCTATTTTTAGTTTGTTAATTTGGGACTGGGAATCCCATTGCCGGCTCTTTTTGCAAAATTATTGGATAAGCGGATGAAGCCACTAGTCCATTGGTGAAAGTTGCCCAACAAGATTGAAAGATAAACACCACATACTTCCTCATGAGCTATAAAACATTGACACAAATAAGAGGTAATAAATTTTGAATTGTTTAAAGGTAGCACTCAAGCAATTTACTTTGGAATGGCGGAGAAATACCATGTAGTAGGTAGGTATGGTGGACACAAATGGCATAGTGTTGGCTCAAGTATTTGGATGCATGAGAAGTATTCCCTCTCGATACAAGGTTTAGGCTAGCAAGGCTTATTTGAAACAAACACAAGGATGAACGGTACAGCAAAACTCACATAAAAGACATATTGTAAACATTATAAGACTCTACACCGTCTTCCTTGTTGTTCAAACTCAAAACTAGAAATTATCTAGACCTTAGAGAAACCAAATATGCAAACCAAATTTTAGCATGCTCTATGTATTCTTCACTAATAGGTGCAAAGTATATAATGCAAGAGCTTAAACATGAGCACAACAATTGCCAAGTATCACATTACCCAAGACATTATAGCAATTACTACATGTATCATTTTCCAATTCCAACCATATAACAATTTAACGAAGAGGAAACTTCGCCATGAATATTATGAGCTAAGAACACATGTGTTCATACGAACCAGCGGAGCGTGTCTCTCTCCCACACAAGCATGATGTAATCCAATTTATTCAAACACAAACAAAAACAAAAGCAAACAACCAGACGCTCCAAGAAAAAGCACATAAGATGTGGCCGAATAAAAATATAGTTTCAGGGGAGGAACCTGATAATTTGTCGATGAAGAAGGGGATGCCTTGGGCATCCCCAAGCTTAGACGCTTGAGTTTTCTTGATATATGCAGGGGTGAACCACCGGGTGCATCCCCAAGCTTAGAGCTTTCACTCTCCTTGATCATGTTGCATCATACTCCTCTCTTGATCCTTGAAAACTTCCTCCACACCAAACTCGAAACAACTCATTAGAGGGTTAGTGCACAATATAAATTGACATATTCAGAGGTGACACAATCATTCTTAACACTTCTGGACATTGCATAATGCTACTGGACATTAGTGGATCAAAGAAATTCATCCAACTTAGCGAAAGAGGCAATGCGAAATAAAAGGCAGAATCTGTCAAAACAGAACAGTTCGTATTGACGAATTTTAAAATGGCACCAGACTTGCTCAAATGAAAATGCTCAAATTGAATGAAAGTTGCGTACATATCTGAGGATCATGCACGTAAATTGGCATAATTTTCTGAGCTTCCTGCAGGGCAGTGGGCTCAGATTCGTGACAGCAAAGAAATCTGGAACTGCGCAGTAATCCAAATCTAGTACTTACTTTTCTATCAACGGCTTAACTTGGCACAACAAAACTCAAAACTAAGATAAGGAGAGGTTGCTACAGTAGTAAACAACTTCCAAGACACAAAATAAAAACAAAGTACTGTAGGTAAAAACATGGGTTGTCTCCCATAAGCGCTTTTCTTAACGCCTTTCAGCTAGGCGCAGAAAGTGTGTATCAAGTAACATCAAGAGATGAAGCATCAACATCATAATTTGTTCTAATGATAGAATCATAAGGTACCTTTATTCTCTTTCTAGGGAAGTGTTCCATACCTTTCTTGAGAGGAAATTGATATTTTATATTACCTTCCCTCATATCAATAATAGCACCAACAGTTCGAAGAAAAGGTCTTCCCAATATAATTGGACAAGATGCATTGCATTCAATATCCAAGACAACAAAATCAACGGGAACAAGATTATTGTTAACGGTAATGCGAACATTATCAACTTTACCCAAAGGTTTCTTTGTAGAATGATCAGCAAGATTAACATCCAAATAACAATTTTTCAGCGGTGGCAAGTCAAGCATATTATAAATTTTCTTAGGCATAACGGAAATACTTGCACCAAGATCACATAAAGCATTACAATCAAAATCTTTAACCTTCATCTTAATGATGGGCTCCCAACCATCTTCTAGCTTTTTAGGAATAGAGGCTTCGCGCTCTAGTTTCTCTTCTCTAGCTTTTGTGAGAGCATTTGTAATATGATGCGTGAAAGCCAAATTTATAGCACTAGCATTAGGACTTTTAGCAAGTTTTTGCAAGAACTTTATAACTTCAGAGATGTGGCAATCATCAAAATTCAAACCATTATAATCTAAAGCAATGGGATCATCATCCCCAATGTTGGAAAAAATTTCAGCAGCTTTATCACAGTGCAGTTTCAGCAGTTTTAGCGAGTTTCGAGCGGTTTTCGCGCTTTGCATTAGAAGTGGAAACATTGCTAACACCAATTCTTTTATTAGTATGAGTAGGAGGTGCAGCAACATGTGTAGCATTAGCATTACTAGTGGTGGTAATAGTCCAAACTTTAGCTATATTCTTCTCTTTAGCTAGTTTTTCATTTTCTTCTCTATCCCACCTAGCACGCAGTTCAGCCATTAATCTTATATTCTCATTAATTCTAACTTGGATGGCATTTGCTGTAGTAACAATTTTATTTTCAATATCACTATTAGGCATAACTTTCGATTTCAAAAGATCAACATCAGAGGCAAGACTATCAACTCTAGAAACAAGAATATCAATTTTATTGAGCTTTTCCTCAACAGATTTGTTAAAAGCAGTTTGTGTACTAATAAATTCTTTAAGCATGGCTTCAAGTCCAGGGGGTGAATTCCTATTATTGTTGTAAGAATTTCCATAAGAATTACCATAGCCGTTGCCATTATTATAAGGATATGGCCTATAGTTATTACTAGAATTGTTCCGGTAAGCATTGTTGTTGAAATTATTATTTTTAATGAAGTTTACATCAACATGTTCTTCTTGTGCAACCAATGAAGCTAACGGAACATTATTAGGATCAACATTAGTCCTATCATTCGCAAGCATAGACATAATAGCATCAACCTTATCATTCAAGGAAAAGGATTCTTCAACAGAATTTACCTTCTTACCTTGTGGAGCTCTTTCCGTGTGCCATTCAGAGTAGTTGATCATCATATTATCAAGAAGCTTTGTTGCTTCACCAAGAGTGATGGACATAAAGGTACCTCCAGCAGCTGAATCCAATAGGTTCCGCGAGGAAAAATTTAGTCCTGCATAGAAGGTTTGGATGATCATCCAAGTAGTCAGTCCATGGGTTGGGCAATTTTTAACCAGAGATTTCATTCTTTCCCAAGCTTGAGCAACATGTTCAGTATCTAATTGTTTAAAATTCATTATGCTACTCCTCAAAGATATAATTTTAGCAGGGGGATAATATCTACCAATAAAAGCATCCTTGCATTTAGTCCATGAATCAATACTATTCTTAGGCGGAGATAGCAGCCTAATCTTTAGCTCTTCCTCTTAATGAGAAAGGGAACAATTTTAGTTTAATAATATCACCATCTACATCTTTATATTTTTGCATTTCGCATAGTTCAACAAAATTATTAAGATGGGCAGCAGCATCATCGAACTAATTCCAGAAAATTGATTGTTCATAACAAGATTCAAGAAAGCAGTGTTTAATTTCAAAGAATTCTGCTCGTAGTAGCAGGTGGAGCAATAGGTGTGCATAAGAAATCATTATTATTTGTGCTAGTGAAGTCACACAACTTAGTATTTTCAGGGTTGGCCATTTTAGCAATAGTAAATAAAGCAAACTAGATAAAGTAAATGCAAGTAAACTAATTTTTTTGTGTTTTTGATATAGAGTGCAAGACAGTAAATAAAGTAAAACTAGCAACTAATTTTTTTTGTGTTTTGATTAGTGCAGCAAACAAAGTAGTAAATAAAATAAAGCAAGACAAAAACAAAGTAAAGAGATTGAGAAGTGGAGACTCCCCTTGCAGCGTGTCTTGATCTCCCCGGCAACGGCGCCAGAAAAAGAGCTTGATGGCGTGTATTTCACACGTTCGTTGGGCAACCCCAAGAGGAAGGTATGATGCGCACAGCAGCAAGTTTTCCCTCGAAAGAAACCAAGGTTTATCGAACCAGGAGGAGCCAAGAAGCACGTTGAAGGTTGATGGCGGCGGGATGTAGTGCGGCGCAACACCGGAGATTCCGGCGCCAACGTGGAACCCGCACAACACAACCAAAGTACTTTGCCCCAACGAAACGAGTGAGGTTGTCAATCTCACCGGCTTGCTGTAACAAAGGATTAACCGTATTGTGTGGAAGATGATTGTTTGCAGAGAAAAAAGTAAAAACAAGTATTGCAGTAGATTGTATTTCAGTAAAGAGAATTGGACCGGGGTCCACAGTTCACTAGAGGTGTCTCTCCCATAAGACGAACAGCATGTTGGGTGAACAAATTACAGTTGGGCAATTGACAAATAAAGAGAGCATGACCATGCACATACATATCATGATGAGTATAGTGAGATTTAATTGGGCATTACGACAAAGTACATAGACCGCCATCCAACCGCATCTATGCCTAAAAAGTCCACCTTCAGAGTTATCATCCGAACCCCCTCCAGCATTAAGTTGCAAAGCAACGGACAATTGCATTAAGTATGGTGCGTAATGTAATCAACAACTACATCCTTAGACATAGCATCAATGTTTTATCCCTAGTGGCAACAAGCACAACACAACCTTAGAACTTTCTCGTCATCGTCCCAGTGTCAATGCAGCATGAACCCACTATCGCGCATAAGTACTCCCTCTTGGAGTTAAAAGCATCTACTTGGCCAGAGCATCTACTAATAACGGAGAGCATGCAAGATCATAAACAACACATGTATAACTTTGATAATCAACATAACAAGTATTATCTATATTCATCGGATCCCAACAAACGCAACATATAGAATTACATATAGATGATCTTGATCATGATAGGCAGCTCACAAGATCCGACAATGATAGCACAATGGGGAGAAGACAACCATCTAGCTACTGCTATGGACCCATAGTCCAGGGGTAGACTACTCACTCATCACTCCGGAGGCGACCATGGCGGTGTAGAGTCCTCCGGGAGATGATTCCCCTCTCCGGCAGGGTGCCGGAGGCGATCTCCGTGATCCCCCGAGATGGGATCGGCGGCGACGGCATCTCGGCAATGTTTTCCGTATCGTGGCTCTCGGCATCGGGGGTTTCGTCACGGAGGCTTTAAGTAGGCGGAAGGGCAAGTCGAGAGGCGGCACGGGGGCCCGCACCACAGGCCGGCGCGGCCGGGGTGGGGCCGCGCCGCCCTAGGGTTTGGCCACCCCGTGGCCCCTCTCCGTCTCGTCTTCGGTCTTCCGGAAGCTTCGTGAGAAAATAGGCCTCCGGGCTTTTATTTCGTCCAATTCCGAGAATATTTCTTTACTAGGATTTCTGAAACCAAAAACAACAGAAAACAAAGAATCGGCACTTCGGCATCTTGTTAATAGGTTAGTTCCAGAAAATGCACGAATATGACATAAAGTGTGCATAAAACATGTAGATAACATCAATAATGTGGCATGGAACACAAGAAATTATCGATACGTTGGAGACGTATCAGAAGGGTGATCGGCTTTGGCTGGCTCTGCACGGAAGTTCTCTCAGACATGAGTGAACCTAGGTCCATTTGTCTGAATTGCGTGTCCTCGTCTCTATTTCGCCTTGACTGAGACTCGGGGGGCAGCTGGCCTGGTGGATGCTCTTTTTTGAAAGCCGATTGGGTGGCCATCGGCTAGTCCTGCGTCGTGATTTTCGTCAAGGGTGGTGATCCAGCAGAGCTCAAACTCATTGATCGAAATGATGAAGGATAGTTCATGAAGGCTTGATGCGCTGACATCGGCTTATTGAGCTTTGACCAAGATTGCAATCACCCCGTGGTCGAAGAGATGAAGGGCGGATTATGAGAGACCGATGCGTTGCCATCGGCTCATTGAGAATCGGTTTAAAAGAAATCGGCAAAATCAAATTGGGGAAACTTCTTCATTAATGAACAGGATTTCTTACAAAGAAAGAGCCGATTGCTCAAAGAAGGAAGAACAAAAGAAGGGCCTATTGACCAATCTACTACTACTAGGCCTACACTAGTAGATCCTAATCTACGGGCCATCGCTGCCCTCGTCGTCATCTTCGGAGCTCTCATCGGCACTACTGCCGATGGGCTCCTCGTCGCTGCTCCCGTAGCCCTCTACGGGAGCTTCATCCTCCTCTCCATCATCACTGCTGTCGTCGTCCCACCACATGCGGAGGCGTTTCGCCGGCGGGTAGCCCTCGAGGGAGTCGTCGTCGTCGTCTTCCTCTTCCTCTTCTTCAGAGGAGGGGCAGCCGTCCCAGGGGAACTGGTCATCCTCGCTTTCGATTCCAGTTCCCCGTCGGCGAGGAACTCGTAGATCTTCATCCCCGCTGGTCAAGGACTGGTCGTCCTCGGACCGGATGGAGGAGGCGTGGTCTTCCTGGTCCCATTCTTCTGGTGCGCGGATGTCCTCCGGCGTCTCGCGGGAGGAGGAAGACCCGTAGGAAAGACCGGAAGAGGAGGAGGAGGAAGAAGACATGGTGGCGCAGGAGGGTTTTGGGTGCTAATGCGAGGAGGATGAAGGAGAAGCAAACTGTTTAGAACGGTTAAATAAAAGGGGATATGAGGGAGATTCAATGCCACAGCAGTTTCCGAGGAAGTGGTGCCCAACGTAAAAATTTCGCGAGGCCACGTGGAGAAGTGGAAAGGGCAGGGCATCATGATGAAGGATTCTGCGGCGGGTTCTGCTCTGCCACGACATGACCCGACGAAAGAAAGCGTGATGATTTTGGAAATGTCATTTCCAAAACCAGGGGGGCATGTGTTATCACCAGAATTTGACCGGATTAGAAGTGGGCCGCGATTGGAGATGGGCTTGAAGATATATACATAGAAGAAATACATGAATCGGCCTTGTGTACCAAGTTTGGGCTAATTGCCCGTGTATCTGTACCATAGTAGGATACGTGTCGGTTAGGAGTTAGAGTTTTACCCGTGCACGATTAGGTGCACGCTCGAATTAGAAAGTCCCCCGGACTATAAATATGTATCTAGGGTTTATGGAATAAACAACAACCAACGTTCACCACAAATCAATCTCGGCGCATCGCCAACTCCTTCGTCTCGAGGGTTTCTTTCGGTAAGCACCATGCTGCCTAGATCGCATCTTGCGATCTAGGCAGCATAAGCTTATTACGTTGTTCATGCGTTGCTCGTACTGAAGCCTTTTTGATGGCGAGCAACGTAGTTATCTTAGATGTGTTAGGGTTAGCATTGTTCTTCGTATCATATGCTGTCGTAGTGCAACCCTTATACATCTAGCCGCCCTTACACCTATCTTAGGTGTAGGGGCGGCACCCCGCTTGATCATTGTTTAGTAGATCCGATCCGTTACGGTTGCTCCTTGTTCTTCAAGGATTAGTTTAATATCCGCAATAGTTAGGCCTTACAAAGGGTTGGAGGATCCAGCGGCGTGTAGGGTGTAGTTTGCTAGCCCTAGACAGGATGTTCCGGGGATCAACCTCGTGTTGGTTTTTCGGCCCTGTCTAGGATCGGCTTACGATCACCGTACGCGAGCGCGAGGCCCGAGCCGTGAGTAGGATGATCCGATTATGCGGTGAAAACCCTAAATCGTCGTAGATCGCTTTAGCTTTATCTTGATCAAGCAGGACCACCATATATTCGTACACCTCGTACGAATCATGGGTGGATCGGCTCTTTGAGCCGATTCACATGATAACCTGAGAGCCGATCGAGGCTCGTATTTAACATTTACGTGTATGCCATGCAGGAAACTAAGCGAGGCATCATCCAACACCTTCCTGACCAGGTATAGGTCAGGTGGCACGCCCTTGCGACAGCATCGGACGTGTGACCAGAAGGCTTTGCGGACCGTCGCTCTGAGGGACCGGGGCCAGCCGCAGCCCTGAGTTGTTCCCGGCTCTACGGTGTTGCCCGTCGCTGCCCGCCGGTGGGTTTCTGACCGCAACAACACTTTAGTGCTAAGTTGCATACCCCATATGTGAAGTTGCATCTGGCGTAATTTGCCAACGGTGGGGATGATTACCACGGCATTGAAGTTGCTTACCACTAGTACTAAGTTGGCTAACACCACGGCTAAGTTCCCTAGCACCGGCACTAAGTCTGCTAGCACCACACGTAAGTTGTGTACCACTAGTACTGAGTTGTCTAGCACTAATATGGTGAAGTTGGGCTCCATTATCATTAACTTGTGTATCACCGTGTCTAAGTTGTCTACCAGCTAGTGTTAATAGCTGTTAACTTGTTAACTTAACTTCGTATCTCAAAAATAAAGTTGTTACAAAATATAAATAAGAAGTGGTGTAACCAATTCTTTATACGAAATTGCTTCACCACAACACTAGAGTTGCTTTTCGGTAATAACTGAGTTGGTTTTCAAAAAAAAGTTTATCAAAATATATACAAATGGGATTTAGTTTCAAAGATCTTGTTGTGAGAGACCTAACGATGAAAACGAAATGTAATTCTGACACACGGTTTAAAAGTTATGTCTTTTTAAAATTTTATTCGTCTGAAATTAAATGCACATGCAACGTTTACCGGGTGATCTCTATGTATTGTCATAAACATTCCCTTTTTGGACGGGAGGACTTTCCTTTTTAGTACGAATACTAGGAATGACAAACGGGCACCCGGATGGGGTGGATGCTGCCTAGCCACGTCCAAAATCTAAAATCTTGGACGGAAATCGCACGCGGACGTTCAAATTTTGTCACCGCCGCATGACGCCATCCCAGCCAGCCCTCAAAACCAGCAACAGCGTTGGTTTTCTCCGAAAGAAAAATAAATAAATAAAAACTTGCCAGGGCTACACGAGTTTAACCTGGCAACTTAGGGATGGCATCGCGCGAGTTTGCGAAGGAGGTCAGGGCCGGCTCTGACCCAGGGCAAGAAGTGCGACGGTCCGGGGTCCAACCAAAACGGGGGCCCATTATTTTTGACATAGTGCATATAGAAAAAGGTAGAAGAAAAAAAATTAAGCCCATCTAACATGCACACAGTTTAAATTAGGTCCATTTATAGAACTAGTAAATATGCCCGTGCGTTGCCACGGACGAGCGACATCACACATAAACAAATCAAAAGTGTGGTTAAAATACAAAGATTATGGTTCTTTTGATGAGGAAGGAAGGGCTAGTACAGGTATGGTACTGAGAGACTCAAATGGATCAATTATCTTCTCAGCTCACCGTTGCCTGCAACATTGCAATGATACCATGGAAACAGAAGTAAGTACCATGATGGAGGGTTTAGTTCTAGCTCATAAGTGGTCGGAGGAACCAATCATCATTCAAACCGATTGTGCATTGGTGGTATCGGCTGTGAGAGAGAATAACCGCAACAAATCGGCGTATGGTCATCTTTTCAAGAAAGTTAAGTGATTGATTAATATTCGTGAAGCAAGATGCGTCAAGATTACTCAAAAGCAAAATAGGGTTGCTCATAGTTTAGAAAATTTGGATAGAACTTGAGGAAGTACTGACTATTGGGTACGTCTATATCACACCTACTGCTAGCTGATTGTCACAAAGCAGAGTAGCGACATCCATAGTAGGCAAACAGATGAAAAGAAAGCAATTGTGTTGTCTCACAAGCCTTATTTTTAAAATTTGCACGTGAGACATGCATAGCTTCAACACGTGCACGTGCAAGTGAAGCATGGATGCGAAGAGTAATTCTGTTGTGAGCAGGCAACTTTTAGAAAGAAAAAAAAAGCACATTCAAATTGTAATGAATAAGTACATCATTTTTAAAAATATTCTTGAAACATCAACCTAATTATTTCAATTGCATTTTTAAACCATACACACACAAATGAAGAACTTATTTGAACAATTAATATAAATCCAAAAAGAAGATTAAAAAAACCATACAAGGAATTTTTCATATCAGATCGCACCGTGCCCTGACTCCTGAAATAAAGAAAATGTTTCAAGTGAAGTAAATAGCTACATGCAGATTATAGTGCTCCTCAATACAATAGTGTTTTTATTTTATTTTTAAAGGGAACACATTAATAGCCAGCTTCCCTTCTTCGTGGAGGGGAGATCATCAAGGAGACATTGCGCTGCTGACGGGATCAAAAGGAGAGACCACGAAGAACTACAAGGGTGTTAAAAATTAATAAACTAAAACTCCAGGTGCCGCGCATCTCGGTAACTAAATGACCGCGGATCATAGTTTGGTACCCGGACATCTATTTTTAATGCCATGTCCATTTTATCACCTTAACATGTTGCCAAAATAATAGCATTAGCTTACATATCACAATCCAAATTTCAGAACAGATAGTACACTTTCCGCATTATCTAGAATCACTTTCAACCCCTGGGCAAACCGAAAATGATTACAATGCCATTTTTCTTGTGCAGATGGCGTTTCAGGTTTAAGTAAGGTACAGAGATAGAAATACAACAATCAAATCAGCAGTAGAAGAAAAAGGATTGTATGCTAGACTTTACAGATCCTGTATAGTATACAATGTACGCCAGCACGTCTAGATCACCACAGTCCACAGCTAGATCACCAAGTTCCGTACTCTTCTTTTTTTTTGAAGAGTTCAAAACGACACCCAAGACATTGGTTGTTGGTGCCAAATGTGGCACTACAGGTGGTAACACCTTTTCTACCATTTAAAGAATATAAGAATGATCAAGAGAAATGCACAAGGTCAGTAAATAACTCACTTGCATGTATACAACTGGGTATGACACTTCTTTGGCATACCTTCATATATGATAAAACTTGGTCTGACACTTCTTTGGCAAATCTTCAGATATGATATAACTTGGTCTGACACTTGGAATTTTAGAGGTTAGAATATGTATTAGTACTCTTATCTTTCTAGCTAATTTGTGTCCAAAGAAACGACAGATTAGTCCACACGTTGTGCTATTAGTATGCTAGCCCTCCCACCCCTTGAGTTTTCTCGTGGAAAGCACTTCGTTATACTCAGCCAACATAACATATACTATAACTCAGCATGAACCTGAAAGAAAGAAGCAAGGGGCTGCTATTATGATCCATCAAACATGCATATGAGATCTTAATATTGTTGAAATCACTCGTGTGAATAGAATATAGGAGAATTGGCCTAGAGCTGTACCTGGCAAATGGGGCTATCTCTGGTTCTAAAAAAATCAGTTTCTTTGACTGAAAGATGATAAATTCAAGACAATGCAGATATATGAGGACCGAAAAAATGATGCAATCGCAATACTCTTTTCATAGACAAGAATGATACAAGGTAGTCATCACATCGCATCTCCCTGATTATTCTTTCTGAAAAATAAATGACCCTCCCCAGTTAAGCAAAGGAAAAAAAGGTAACTGTTATGACGTGAATGGCAGACAAAGCCGACCTATTTTCACGTGCTCCAATATTGTTTGTTGAACTGTAACACTACTAATTATAGCATACTATTTTATATAGTGTTTTCAAATTTTGACGTTTAGTTTAGTTAAGTCTCTGACCAATTCTTTTTTACCTTGTTGTGTTAACCCTGGCCTCAATGCAGAAAATGCTATGTCCTTGTGAAATGATAGAACTGTATGGCATTTAGGAGACATGATGGTGCACACCATGAACTCAAATGTTCATAATCTACCTAAATGACCCCAGGACCACTTCAGGATCCCACTATACATATAGCCTATTACGGAAAAGGGATTGATAAACATGTGGATACATATACTTACTAAAACTCCGATGAATCTGCTCAAGGAAATGTATAACTGCACCAATTCTCGGAAATGTCACTTGATCCTGAAGTTATTATTTTGTAAACATCCTGTTGTACACAAGAAAAGGGAGAGTAGTCAAATGTATAGCCTGGGTTAATATAACTGCACCAATTCTAGTCGGAAAGTCCAAATAGATAGCTCATTGATAAGTTGTCGATCACAACACCAGTGATCGCATTATCACTCCACAACGAATAGCTGTGGATCACAACACCAGTGATCGCATTAGCAGTCCACACCGAATTTTCAACCCGGAAGTGTTAGTACCACATGTTCGGTAATCCGTGGAGGAGACAGAAAACATGCAGCAACCGACCGGCCTATTCCCCCCCCCCCCCACGAAGCCGTCAACAAGCAGGCATGACTAAACTCTCTAATTAAGTACGTATTTTTTTAGGAAATCACCGGGAAGAATCACCCCAAATGTTGGCATGAAACTCAGAAAATCCAAAACACATTACCCCCAAATGTTGGCATGAAACTAAGTTCTAATCTAGTATGAACGTGTAATTTAAAACAGTGTGAGCAGAGTACCTTGAGGAGCTTGTGCTTCATTCCCACCTTCATATGCGGATCCTTCCGAGATCATGCTCTTAACAACAACAAAAAAGTTCAACATTACACGATCCGACAGATGACGAAGATGAAGCTGAAGCTGAATTTGCAGGTAAAATCCTTGACGTGTATAAAAGGGCAGTGTACAGTAGTTGGTGGAAATGAGATATATTTATGTACCTACGCATAATGTGAGAATTCTATTGTCCAGCAGCAAAACGATATAAAGGCAAGATCACAACACATGCATGCATCTGGGCCTGCCGCTGTTGACAAGTACTACTGATGGAGATCATCCTCGTCCCATACTCTCCTCTGTTTAACAATCTTGAAGCAACTTCCCGTGCAGTGTTTGAATCAACATCAGTCTGGTTCTCATCGAGATTTGGTGATACATAATCAAAATGGGCTAATCTCAGAGGGGATCACAAATGCTTTTTGTTATCTCATTTAAACTTACCACTAATTATTTACATAAATCCAGTCTAATACATGAAGGAAAGATATATAAATTTAAAGAATTACACAAATCACGAAAGAGAGAAACCAAGAAACGAAGTAATAAAGCTAGACCTGTCCCTGAAAACGATAACTTTATGCCTCCGAGGAAACCACCATAAATTGCCACGGTGAGTTGGCTGGAAGCCTACAAACTAAGTTTTTTTAGAACAACAATCTTTACTGGGGTATAGATGAACAACACCACAAACCATTTCGAAATGATATAAATGGTGAACTGCACATCACTATCGAGAGGCAGTGAAAAGAACGTGTATAAGTGTGTAGGCTAGATAACATTTCCCAGATGAAAAACAGTGAAGAACCATCTAATTTTCTCAACCCAATCAGGCAATGTGGCAAAAGTATAGAATATCATCATATATTCTCTCGCACTCTGCTACAAATTTATTATCAATCAAATTACATATCTTTTTTTTTTGAAAGGAATACGGTAGGGGAAGCCCCTACAGTGATTTTTGTTTTTAAATAATAAGAACCCAAATTCGCGTCCCTGGGGATTTGAACCTGGGTGGCTGGGTTGTACATCCACTTCCCTAACCGAGTGAGCTAGGCTCACTTCTTCAAAGTACATATCTTGAATGGTGATCATACCATAGCTACCAATAATCCCAACTCATGATTTTACTTCGTTCATAAAATCAGAATATCTCTAAAAACACAACTATACTTGTCGACCTTCAACCTGAGAAGCTGTGTGAACTATCCATGATAGCAATGATCATAAATCTATTAGAAAGCATTTTACATCAAGTATAGCCGCAGTCAGAATATGACATAATGAATGGCGATCGTATAGCTACCAATAATGAACAGATAATGTTACTTCATAGATAAATTCAGAGTATCTCTATAGCACAACTGTACTTGTTAGGCTTCAACCTAACAAGCTGTTTGAACTATCCAAGATAGCAATGATCATAAATCTAGAAAGATATATGTACATTTGCTATAAGTAATATGAGATGGAATGTTTAAACAGAAATAACCATGGTGCTCCAATAAACAGTTTTTCCAGCAAACTGCACTGGTGGAAACTAAATACACAAAAACTTCTATGTTGCAGATACTGACAGTTAAGGCATGAACTTCTATCGCATCTACCAAATAATACACCCATAAAATTGAAACTATAGTCCACATGCCACCCCATAACAACAATAAATATGAATGCTCCAACAACATTGACATTGATGCCACTCCGAGGAACACCACTGCGTCAAATCAAAATCGACATTGACGCCACTCCGAGGTCATCAACCAAATAGAAATTGATCTAGCCAAATACTCCTTCTCCTTCCCATATTATTGATTTGGATAGCGATGGCTAGGCACACCACACACAACACAACTGCCCTCTGTATTCTGATGATTTGGTAAAGCAAATTCCGATAATCACCGGCCTCATCCGCTGAGTTTCAGCAGGAAACGCTTCGAACAGACAATTTGAAGGAGGCGAACTTATTCATACCTTCATAAGAAGAAGCCGCTGATGTCCTGGCCTGATCTGGAAGGAAGACGGATGCGGCGTCGATCTTCGGCCACGGCAAGAGGACGAATTGCAGCGTGGAGGAGGCCATCTCCCGAGCGCGTGCATGTTTCTCTTGCTGCCCACGAGCTCGACCTGCGACAGCACGATGGTGCGGTGAATCCGTGCGCCTAGTGGGAGATCGCATATGAAGGGCATACGCCGTGTTCGTCGCCGAGGAGGGACATCCGGAGCCAGGAGACCAGCCTGAGGCGCATGCGCGTGAGCCGTGCATCGAGCCCGAGCCCCACGGCTAGGGTTTCGCGGGCGCGTCCGCGTGGGTGCTGGAGAGCGCCACAACGACGAGGATCCCAAGGCGCGGGGACGTCGGAACCATGTGCCAGCGAGCCCGAGCTGATGCGGCTAGGGTTTTCCGCGGGGAGCCCAAGGGCCAAGGCGCGGCGACGCCGGAACCATGCCGGCGAGCCCAAGCTGATGCGGCTAGGGTTTGTCGCGGGTGTGCGCTGGGGCATAGAGAGGATGCGTCGGTGGGGATTCGGTGACGGAGGTGGCATCCAAGTTCTCGTGGGTGGCGGCGTGTAGATGGAAGGGAAGGCGAGCGACTTAGGGCGGCCCATGTTGACGCGGCCCACGTAGGCGCGGGCGGAATGGTAGCGCGACGAGAACGACGAAAGTTAGCTGTAGTGGGATGCAGGCAGAATAGGGAACGCATTCGTCCTTTTTAAGTAGTGTAGATTTGCCTAGGGTCCTCCAAATCGTAGAGCCGACCTGAAAGAGGAACGCACTTTTCCGTGTGGTTAATTAAAGAACACGGCAAAGGCCGTCTGAACCTTTGTCGTCAAAACCTTTGCCGTCAACACGGCAAAGTAAACTGACTTCACGGCCGGCTCGGTGCTAACGGAAAAATTATTTGCCGTGTGTTTTCTGCTAGCGCACGGCAAAGATTCAAATCTGTGACGTGTATTTTGTGCGTACATGGCAGTTAGCCCTGAACCTTTGTCGTGTGCATGACTAGTGAAGACACGGAACCTTCGTCGTGTGTCTTTCCAAATATCACGGCAAATGACCATTTGGTCGGCCAAGCGCATCACAGGTTCACAGTATGGTGCTACATGTCGCCTTTACCACTTGTAAATTGAGAACAAGCAAGTACGTATCCCCCTCACGCATGAAAGACCCAGTGTCGCACGATAAAGGACCTGGTCCGCAGCGCAAAAGACCTCTTTTTACTGTGCCGACGCATCTAAGGGTTATCAGCCGTTCAATCTGAGAACGAGCTCCGCGACGATCCGAACCGTTCGTTAGCGATGGCGCATCCTGAGACAAAAACCCCCGATGGAAACCCTAGCCGCCGCACCCCCCTTGCCCGCACTCTCATTTTCCATCCTCTCCCAGCTTGCCTTCTCCTACGGGGCTCTCTCGCGGCGGAACGAGGGCTGGGAGGCCGAGTCGTTCACTCCACCGCTGGGTCGAGGTAGTTATGCAAAGCGTACAGCCGAAGGGGACGTCGACGAAGGCGGGTAGCGGAAGGGTCTAGCAGGCGGCGAGGAGGAAAAGCTTGAAATCGGTGAGCCAGGCAGGAAGAAGCCGGAGATGGCGCGTGGGTGCACAACCTTGAAGGCGAGGGGGAGGTATGCGAGGACGGCGAGCACCGGGAGTAACGTGGCGAGGCCTCCCTCCTTCCCCCCATCTCATGCCACCTCTCCCCTCCTCACGGTGTCAATTTCCGGCCCATTCACCGTCTCGCCTTGCCCTCTCCGTCTCCGGCCTCGCGGGGGGACCACTGTAGATGACCGCTCGGCCTAGAGCATCAGCGCTACTTCTGGAGACATGGCTGCAGGATGGGAGCGCGATGGATCGGAGGGAGACAGAGCAGGCTGCATAGCCGACCTTACGGGGTAAGCACCCTCGACCTCATTTGCCCGCTTCGTGCGATGGGAAGAGAGACGCGACAATCGCCCCTATCCGCCTTGATTTGCTTCTTGTCTTTTGGCAGCAGATGATGCCTTGTAGGAGATCGCCACAATGAGCGGCGACCACGACAGCGACTGCGGAGCACCTCGCGCATCACTTTGCTTATGGGTGTGCTTCTCACGGGGACGAAGAAGAAACCCATGAAGAACACAAGCAGCGGTAGTACCATCAACGAGTAGAAAGGCCTGTCTTTTTTCTCCCTTCTCTCCCTATTTCTTGTGGAGTACGTGCTTGCCTTGATTGGATTGGGATCTGGCCATCATCGCGTTATATATTGTTCTTGATGTTGTTGCAGGTGGATTTAGTCACGGAAACAGAGGAGGACCTCATCTTTTGGCTGAGATGCGTGTTGGCTGGCTCGAATTGAGCAACTCCCCTCCTCCGAGAGTGCTGATTAACCGGATTGTTTCAGAATTTCAAGCAAGTACTTATATTTTGGCTCAGATGCATGTTGGCTGCCTAGAATTGAGCAACTACCCTCCTCCAAGAGTGCTAATTAACCGGATTGTTTCAGAATTTCAAGTAAGTACTTACCTTTTAGACCAAAGGATATGATTCAGAACTTGCCACATTCTTTGCGTGTACTCATAAATATATTTTTCTTGTGAACTTGATTGGGGATGCTCTGGTCAGGGCATCTCACTATGAACATCCTCGCCATAATAAGTTTCAGTGATAGGTGCATGTGATTTTGATTTGTTTTGCCTAACGCAGATGAGAATTATCACATGACAAACTATGCTTTCGACAAGTTTGTCTCCATCATCACGCAGATGGAGACCTTGCAAGAGCTCGGTATGGTCACGTTTATTTTTCACTATCAGAGATGTAGTCAATGATTTGTCGGTAAGAAAAATAATAACCTTTGTTTGTTATTCTGTCTAAATCAGCTGGTGCAGTTAAAAGTCAATCTCTGAGAAGTAAAACAAATGGAGATTTCAGTATCTAATGGATCAATATATATTATTCATGTTTCATGAAATCAACATAGCTTTATTTTTCAAATTGTATGAGGTTGTCCATTTGTATCTTGTGAAACAAACAGTGTCCAGTTAAAATTCCCATATATGTTTGTCCTTTGCAATTCTCTTGTTCTTATTTTTATGCAATTAGTACATCCATTTCATAAAATCAGAAGGTCCACACTATCTAGGCCCGTGTTCACTGTCATCTGCCATGTATGTAATTTGGGTTGGATCTATGGCACTTGCTTACAGAATTTTTTCATGAGATCTGGAAAATCCTATGCTTCTGATTATACCGAGCGATGTAGTTAATGTGTTGGCTTTATTTTTTTTGCTATAACTGGAAACCTGAAACTCCAAATTGTTACAATATAGCTTTGTTTGAATTCCCGAAAAAGAGAAAACATCAGTATATTATTTATGCCGATCAAATTCAGTCTTGTTCCTTTAAATGTGGTTTGATTGATTCTTTTTTCACTATATATCGTGAAGAATATGTTCACATTTTTCATTTGTTCTCTATTAATAAAGCCGCCAACTCACCAGCACTGGAGAGAAAAAAATGACGATGAAGGTTATAGACGAAGAGTTTATTGCCTTTCCCCTATCTGTTTCCAATGATAAAGTTGATATATCACTGTTCTTATGATTATCCTACCCTCACATTTGTGTGAGCTTCTGGTTCAGTTTGAAATACGCAGTGCATAAATTAAGATTATGCATCTGATGTTTTGGGTGGATAAACTATTCTCGGAACAGATTTTGTACTTTCTATTTTCGCAGACAACTTAGAGTGACTCTTTTCTTGCAGATGATTCCTTGCTAGACAACAAACTATCTTACTGTTAGTGTACCAATTTTAGGAGTTATTATCATACTTTTTAATTTCCTATTTTTACAGAAATGTGTTTCCTTGCTTTTTTGTTTTGGCATTGCATATATTATGAGCTTTTGTACTAGGTATCGAGTCCAATTTGTAAAGAGCACAATGGCGTTATGCCATTTTGTTAATACCATCTGGTGAACAATGGTAGCTGGAATTTGCATATGAAACTGTGAGTGCTCTGGTGGCCCTTCTCATTTTAAATTAGAATTGGGTTGCAAAATTTTGTACACTTAAGGCATTTGAGCTTATAGTTTACAAGCCACATTGATACAACTACGGGCACTACTCAAACTTTTCTTTTGGTAGCATGATAGATTCTTGACGTAGTCCTGATGGCGTCCTCTTGAGTGGTCGTTACTGCTAGAGGTTGGCATGAAAAAATACATGGCAGCACTGTTGAAATATTGGGCCCACTTTTAGTGGCCCAAATTAGATTTCAGTTTTTCCTATAAATCTCAAAGCCCACATAGTGGCAGCCTTGTGAGTTTGAGCCCAAGTTGGTGGCAGCTCACTAAGGAGTGGCAAGAGGTGGGAAGTTTAGTCCCACATGGAAAGTTGGGAGGAAGTTAGACCACCTTATAAGGTGGGTTGTTCCACCACTAGTAAGTGAGTGAGAAGAGGAGTGCTACACGAGCGCTCCTCCTCCTCCTCGCTCGCTCGTCTCGACACGACACGACACGACACGTCACGACGCGCGCCGCGCTCGTGGTGAGTGGATTGAGCCTCGAGCCGAGACTTTCCTTACTTTTTGCAGCTCAGAAAAACGAACAGAGTCCTAGACGGACGCGTCGCAGTTAGTCGGTTCGGGTCGCTCCCGGATCGTGGGCTATCTGTAACCGACTCGAAACGTTCGTGCGACGTAGGTTTCCCGAGCCTATATAATCTCCTGCCCGGCTACCGCAGAAACACATCCAATACACGAGTTAGGGTTTCCACCTCTCTCTGCTTGAGCCGCCATCGTAGTCTACTCCATCCCGCGAGCCGACGTGCATCGGCGAACGGGAGAGCAGGTCTCCGGAACCGATCGTCCTTGCGATCCCGTACGGGAGAGGGCGAATTAGGTTTTTGGGAAGCGCTCCGCGCGACCGCTCAAGCTCTTCATCACGGGTCGCCTTCCGTCCAAGTCGGGCGGTGCTGCCTACCGTCGTCTTCAACGCCGTCTACTTCGACCCGTCGTCCCCGTCGTCAACAACGTTGTCATCAACAATGTTACTGCTGCGACATCGTCTGCTACACCTCCACCGCCACCACCACCAGATCGGTACGTGCGACATATCTTGATCTGTTTAGCGATGGATGCTTTACCGTTTGCGCTGCTGCTACTCATGTTGATTAATGCATCTAGTATGTTCGAGTTTCACATGTTAGTAGTTGCTGTCATCATGTTTTATATTCTGGAATTAATCATGGAAATTGTGCCTAATTATCCAACAATCCAAAAACCTAATTGTAGGCAATTTCCTGAGTTAACAATGGCTGGTTTTTCCGATGCACCGAGGCCGGATAAGTTTACCGGTGTGCACTTTAAGAGGTGGCAGTATAAGGCCATGCTCCGGCTTACTCATCCGAAAGTGTTCGAAGTTACCGATGGTTTACCCGAAGGAACTATATCTGACCAAGATCAGAACAAGTTCAAGGAAAACAATACTCTCTTCGTCGGATGCGTTCTAAGTATTCTTGCTGATCGTCCGTGTGATGTGTACATGCACTTAACGGATGGTAAAGAGCTCCGGGATGCACCGAATGCTAAATTCGGTGCAACCGATGCAGTGCAGTGAACCGTACATCATGGAGAGCTTCCATGACATCGGGATGGTTAACAACCGTTCGTAGTCGAACAAGCTCATGAGATACGAGTGCATTGCGAAAGAGCTTGAACTCCTTAAGTGTGCCTTACCCGACAAGTTTGTGGCTGGATGCATCATCGCTAAGTTGCCCCCTTCATGGAGGAACTTTGCCACAACTCTCAAACACAAGAGACAAGGAGATATCGGTTGAAAATCTGATAGCATCTCTTGATGTTGAGGAGAAAGCTCGGGCTAAGGATAATACCGAGAAAGGAGAGGGTCAGTCTAGCGCCAACATGGTGCGGAAGAAACCCTACAACGAAGAACAAAGGGAATAACAAGCCCTCCTTCAATAAGCCTATGAAGACTACAACCTTCAAGAAGAAGAAGATGATAAACAAAGCAGATCCGAGCTGCTTTACGTGTGGAGAGACTGGCCACTTTTCTAAGGACTCGTCCGGAGAGGGCAGACCGCAAGAAAAAGGCAAGGCAAGTCAACACGGTGACCGCTAGCAATGCTGATGGGTACGGTAATCTCTTTACTCGTTCTTTTCGGTATTTCAATCTCCATGTTGGTGGATTGATACAGATGCTAATGTTCATGTGTGTGCTGACATCTCCATGTTCACTTCTTACCAGGTCGCCCGGGATTCTTCCGTCTTGATGGGGAATGGGTCACATGCTTCGTTCGTGGTGTTGGCACGGTAGATCTGAAGTTCACTTCGGGGAAGATCGTGCAGCGGAGGAACGTGCAGCATGTCCCTACTATGAACAAGAATCTCGTTAGCGGCTCCCTTCTATGCAGAGATGGGTTTAAGGTTGTTTTAGAGTCGAATAAAGTAGTTGTTTCCAAGTTTGGACAATTTATTGGTAAAGGCTATGAGTGCGGAGGCTTGTTCCGCTTTTCGCTTTCCGATTTCAAGTAATAAGTCCGTGAACCATATTTGTGGCAATGTTAGTGATGATACCAAGTGTTTGGCATTCTCGTTTATGTCACATTAATTTTGGTTTAATGTCTCGGCTATCCAGTTTAAGTTTAATTCCAAATTTCACCATTGCCAAAGGTTCAAAGTGCCATAGTTGTGTGCAATCAAAGCAACCTCGGAAGCCTCACAAGGCGGCCGAGGAGAGAAACTTGGCACCTCTAGAACTCATACATTCTGATCTATGCGAGATGAATGGTGTGTTGACAAAAGGTGGAAAGAGATATTTCATGACATTGATTGATGATGCGACTAGATTTTGCTATGTTTATTTGTTGCGAACTAAAGATGAAGCTTTAGACTACTTTAAAATTTATAAGGCCGAAGTTGAAAATCAACTAGAGAGAAAGATCAAGCGTCTTAGGTCGGATCGTGGTGGTGAATATTTTCCTAAAATCTTTGATGAATTCTGTGAGGAACATGGCATTATTCATGAGAGGACGCCTCCCTATTCGCCCCAATCAAACGGGGTTGCCGAGAGGAAAAACCGCACGCAAACCATCACTTTCGTATTTGCGCACATGGGGATGTTTGGCGAAAGTCAATATTCCAATCACCAAGAAGCGCAAACTCGGACCAAAGACAGTGGATTGTATCTTTCTAGGTTATGCTCCGCGGAGTGTAGGATATAGATTTTTAGTAGTTCAATCCGAGGTACCTGATATGCATGTTGATACTATTATGGAATCTCGTGATGCAACATTTTTTGAGAATATGTTTCCTATGAAAGATATGCATAGCATTGCTAGAATTTCTACTAAGATAATTCCTGAGTCTAGTACATCTAATGAGTACTTTGAACAATCACATGAGATTGTTACTGAGAAGGATGACAATGAAGCTCCTAAACGGAGCAAGAGACGAAGGATTGAAAAATCCTTTGGTGATGATTTCATTGTGTACCTTGTGGATGATACTCCCACGTCCATTGCAGAGGCATATGCATCTCCAGATGCAGATGACTGGAAAGAAGCTGTCCATAACGAGATGGACTCGATTCTTTCTAATGGAACTTGGGAGCTATCAGAACGACCCCATGGATGCAAGCCTGTGGGCTGCAAATGGGTGTTCAAGAAGAAGCTAAGACCTGATGGTACTATTGAGAAGTACAAGGCGCGGCTTGTAGCTAAAGGCTACACACAGAGAGAAGGCGAAGATTACTTCGACACCTATTCACTCTGTCGCTAGACTTACCACCATTCGAGTACTACCGTCCATGGCTGCCTCCTATGGTCTTATCGTTCATCAAATGGACGTAAAGACAGCTTTTCTTAATGGAGAGTTGGAAGAGGAAATCTATATGGATCAGCCTCGATAGGTTCGTAGTAAAAGGTGAAGAAAGAAAGGTGTGCAAGTTGCTGAAATCTTTATATGGCCCGAAACAAGCACCTAAGCAATGGCATGAGAAGTTTGACAGAACTTTGACTTCTGTAGGCTTTGTTGTCAATGAGGCTGACAAGTGTGTTTACTATCGCCATGGTGGGGGCGAAGGCGTTATACTATGTTTGTATGTGGATGATATTCTGATATTTGGTACAAACATGAAAGTAATACACGAGGTCAAGTCTTTCTTGTCAAAGAGCTTTGATATGAAAGATCTGGGAGAAGCTGATGTGATTCTGAACATCAAGCTGATTAAGAACGAGAGTGGGATTACTCTAACGCAATCCCATTATGTTGAGAAGATCTTGAGCCGGTTCGGCTATATTGATAGCAAGCCTTCTTCAACACCTTATGATCCCAGTGTGACACTACGCAAGAACCGGAGGATTGCCATAGATCAATTGAGATATTCTCAGATCGTTGGCTCACTCATGTACTTAGCGAGCGCGACTAGACCCGACATCTCTTTTGCCGTTAGCAAGTTGAGTAGGTTCATGTCAAACCCGGGTACTGATCATTGGCATGTACTTGATAGGGTCATGCGCTACCTATGTGGTACAATGAGTTATGGGATTCACTATTCAGGGCACCCGGCTGTGCTTGAAGGATATAGTGATTCAAATTGGATCTCGTATGTAGCTGATCCGTACGCCACAAGTGGGTATGTATTTACCTTTGGAGGTGGCGCAGTTGTCATGGAGATCTTGTAAGCAAACCATATTGACGAGGTCAACTATGGAAGCAGTAACTTACTCCTTTAGACACAACCACCGTTGAATCGGAATGGTTGCGTGAGCTCTTGATGGACTTGCCCGTGGTTGAAAAACCTGTTCCGGCAATCCTTCTGAATTGTGACAATCAAACCGTAATTGTCAAAGTGAACAATTCTAAGGATAACGCGAAGTCATCAAGACACGTCAAGAGACGTTTGAAGTCTCGTCAGAAATTGCGAAACTCCGGAGTAATAACTGTTACATATATTCAAACAGACAAAAACCTGGCAGATCCCTTTACAAAGGGACTATCACGTAATGTGATAGAGAGTGCATCGAGGGAGATGGGTTTGAGACCCGTTGATGTTACGCCATAGTGGTAACCCAACCTTTGTGATCGGAGATCCCGTGAATTAGGACCTGGAAAGAACAAACTAGTGGTTTAATTGAGGAGAGTATTATGTAACCCTCTCTATGTGAAGATGCACAACTCTCAGTTGCGGTAAGGCAGGTTGGCAACAAGCCTTAATGTGTTTATGTTGGCTATTTTAGCAAAGATGCTGTCCTACAGAGCATTCTTGAAATAACACACCTATATGAGTCCGATTGTTAAACGTCGCAATCTATGAGATTTGGGTGATCTCTAGTAAACTCATGAAGAGACCATGAAGTATGACGCATATGCTTCACCCACGGGGTAGGCTACTGGCAGCCATGTACTGGTCATGACTTTGAGTGAAACCCTGTTCACGCAAAACTTGCAATTCAAGGCTTAGTCCATTGTTCAAGTGTGAGTGGATGTAGCTTAAGGTTCTAGGCGGAAGTTCAACTTAACGAGTCTCCGCTGAAACACTCGGTATATAAACAAGCAGCGAGTATTGGTAAATCTCTAAATGGGATTTGAGATCCGGTGGGGGATTGTTGAAATATTGGGCCCACTTTTAGTGGCCCAAATTAGATTTCAGTTTTTCCTATAAATCTCAAAGCCCACATAGTGGCAGCCTTGTGAGTTTGAGCCCAAGTTGGTGGCAGCTCACTAGGGAGTGGCAAGAGGTGGGAAGTTTAGTCCCACATGGAAAGTTGGGAGGAAGTTAGACCACCTTATAAGGTGGGTTGTTCCACCACTAGTAAGTGAGTGAGAAGAGGAGTGCTACACGAGCGCTCCTCCTCCTCCTCGCTCGCTCGTCTCGACACGACACGACACGACACGTCACGACGCGCGCCGCGCTCGTGGTGAGTGGATTGAGCCTCGAGCCGAGACTTTCCTTACTTTTGCAGCTCGGAAAAACGAACGGAGTCCTAGACGGACGCGTCGCAGTTAGTCGGTTCGGGTCGCTCCCGGATCTTGGGCTATCTGTAACCGACTCGAAACGTTCATGCGACGTGGGCGTGGCCCACGTTGCCTAGGGTTTCCCGAGCCTATATAATCTCCTGCCCGGCTACCGCGTAAACACATCCAATACACGAGTTAGGGTTTCCACCTCTCTCTGCTTGAGCCGCCATCGTAGTCTACTCCATCCCGCGAGCCGACGTGCATCGGCGAACGGGAGAGCAGGTCTCCGGAACCGATCGTCCTTGCGATCCTGTACGGGAGAGGGCGAATTAGGTTTTTGGGAAGCGCTCTGCGCGACTGCTCAAGCTCTTCATCACGGGTCGCCTTCCGTCCAAGTCGGGCGGTGCTGCCTACCGTCGTCTTCAACGCCGTCTACTTCGACCCGTCGTCCCCGTCGTCAACAACGTTGTCATCAACAACGTTACTGCTGCGACATCGTCTGCTACACCTCCATCGCCACCACCACCAGATCGGTACGTGCGACATATCTTGATCTGTTTAGCGATGGATGCTTTACCGTTTGCGCTGCTGCTACTCATGTTGATTAATGCATCTAGTATGTTCGAGTTTCACATGTTAGTAGTTGCTGTCATCATGTTTTATATTCTGGAATTAATCATGGAAATTGTGCCTAATTATCCAACAAGCACAGGGTCTGCAATTGCCAGGTTCTGTGTTTTTGGAAATGTCAGTATAATCTTTTTTACTTTTTATTAAACATTGAACTTAGAACAATGAGAAGTAACTTGAAAAACTGTTTGTAATTTCATTCTTGTAAATTAATCAATCACTTGAGATGAGTACTTTCTCTTAAACTGTTCAGTTGACTTTGTGCGCTCATGTTATTACTAATATTATTTTGACAAGATATTATCTTTATCTATGATATAGGAAAAAAATAGGATACATAGTGATAAAAAATTTCAGGACTCTAGATCGTTTAACTTGAATATCTGGAATATGCCTTTTCTATTATGGTATATACGGTACCACAACAATAATGATATGCCATTGGGTCAGTTTCCATGTTCTGTTGCTTCTTCCATTCTGCCGCACACTTCTTTTTTGTGAATGCTTTGTTTTAGGACTGATAATGAAATTTTCAACTCTGGTTGTTCCTTCCCTGATACATGTTTTTAAATTGGTGTATCTGACTAGATACATCATTTTTCAGTGTTATGTTCTGCATGTGGATAGGATCCCGCAATGTTGCAGCCTGGCTGCAACTCGCCTCATCGTGGATGATTGAGCCGCCTAAGAAGTTTTTGTTCACTAACAGTTTGGTGATGTCTTGTGCCACTATTGGTATTATGCTGCAACATGTGAATTCTAAGCTTATTTATTTCTCTGTCAATCAAAATGTGTAGTTTTGGCTCTGATTTGCCTTATATATAATGTTGAGATGATATTTGGGTTCTGCATCAAGATATTGACAGTTCTTGCTTTGGCAAAAGCATGTGTTCTTGATGCACTCTATTGTTTTCCTTGTCATTTATGTATGGCTTAATAGAAATGTTTTGAATGAAATATCCCACTGTTCCTAGAGTGTCATTTGTAAGTATAAAAAATTGTTCAAGTTCAGACTGTTTTTTGGTCTTATGCTTGAGCAGGATTCTGTGATAAGGGCGCATAGCATTAGCCATCAGGTATCATGATTGGCATGCACCTAACCAGCGAGGAGGCGCCCCATGGGGCGCCCCAACCACTAGTACCAGACAAAGGGCATTAGCTCTATGTAGGTGTCTCATATCTAGAGCCATGGATATGGGGTCCTAGGCATATGCGGGTTTTTGAAAACGGGTTTTTATTAAAGGGTTGTAGCTTATGAAAACGTGTTTAGCCACAAACGTGTTTAGAAATAGGAAGTATCGTGACACACACATTCTGTATACTTTCGAGAGGTGCTCTACTTTTTCCACAAACGTGTTTAGCCATGCTATATATCCGAGATTGCATGCATGCATTCCCGTTCAAACTTCCTAGATCTGAGGCCATGTATAAAAGCTAACCAATCGGCCTCTCCGTGACGTCGCAATTCACCTTTTGCAACGAGTTTCGATCACAATACATATGATCAGTTGCCCCTCTAAGAGTAACAAGTGTACGGTCTCTCACTCAAACAAATCTTAATAGAGAGATCAACACTTATGCAAGGATGCAAAAGCAAGAGCACAAGGGTGCTCAAATCCTTCACATTCAAATCCCACCAAAGCAACAAATGCTATGGAGAAACTTGAGTGGAAGAACAATGGAAGAAACTAACAAATGACTCCATGATCTAGATCCAAAGAGTTCCCCTCAATTAGAGGAGAAATTGATTGGTGGAGGTTGTAGATCTAGATCTCCTCTTTCAAATCCCTCAAGAGGATACAAGAATTATGGGAGGGATGGAGAGGAACCAAGCTTTTGAAGTTCAACAATGGAGTAGAAGAGAGAGAGGGAGAGAGAGAGAGAGAGAGAGAGAGAGAGAGGGGAGGGAGGGAGTGAGAGAGAGAGAGAGAGCAAATAGTGTGGCATGCCGGGTCAAGGGCTGGACTACCCGGCAGCAGCACCCGGTAAGCTGGGCTATATGTCGGTCTACCCGGTAGTAGCACCCGGTAGGCCAGGCTCTATGCTGGGTTGCTAGAATTTTCTCAAAAGACCATTTTCTCCGAGAACTAAAAGCACTTCTCACGTAGTTCCCGAACTCCGATTAAGATAAAACTAATTTTGTTGGAAATATAACAACGAATAGAACCCAACGTCAAATTTTGTTGAAAAGATAATGACGAATATTTTGTTGGAAATACGAAGACTCCTCACGGAAAGTTTTTATATGATTTTAGAGATGGAGCCTCTCATCGTCATGAAACGGTAAAGACGTTCAAACGCGAAAACGCACCAAAAGATGCATACATATTCCGTTTTCGATGAACTTGGGCATGTTGAAAAACTAGCAACAAGCTCAAGAACCTCACACATAGAAACACCAAGAAGCAGCAAGAATATAGAGATGCATAGTATGTAATGGATTGAGCTTCCTAAGACGGTGCGATCAAGTTACCCAACCGACAGCCCCTCTTGATAGTGCGGCTATCTATCCTATAACCCGGTCTCCCAACAATCACCATGAGACCGGTAAAAGGAAAACCTAGCAAGGTCATAACTTTTTCTTGTGCATCCTGCTTGATCTTGATGATAGCGCTTCAAGCTCCACTCAAGTTGAAATGCCTCACTTTATTTTTGTTTTCTTCGTGAAGACTCGCAAATGCTCCCCCATACACCATGATGGGATAGATTCACTGAGACACATCTTCACATGTCCATTGTCACCAAATGGATCGCAAGCTTTAAGCATGATATCTTCGATATGCTCGCCTTGAACTTTCCTTTCTCAACCTTGATAACATCCATACTTCATGCCATCCTCACATGGGCGGTATGAGATCATATTCTTGATGCAAGACCATGGCAAGATACCTAATTCACATAGACAACAGAAATGCACACACATGATCCAAAGTGGTACGCTCTTTATGCTTCATGTGTTAACTAATTTAAATTCAATCTTCACTTTTAGTCTTGGTCAAACTTGTATCTTTTCAAAACGATGATCTTGATGCTAATAACAAAGGTACATATATCAATCTTCATGGCATCCACACTTAAATACAATACATGGACTACAAGCAATACCTATGGAACATTCATTCATACAAACACAATAAAAACATTACTCCATAGAGGATTGTCATTAATTTCCAAAAACACACTTAGGGCAATGTATCCTTACAGTGGTGCACTAGTAGATAAGAACAGACAAAAATATGCTATATAAACGGATTGTAGGTTCTTATTGTATTGCTACTAGAGAAAACATGGTTTGTAGCTTTAGTATTGTGTTATACTACTGCAGATAGTGTGATGGTTTGTTCTTAGCAGGAAGTGCTTTTAATCCTATATAGTTCCTACTTCGCTGGATGTATATAAGCATTTGGTACTCCGCTCATGATTTTGTTTGCTCTATTGTAATGTGAACTATTAGGCTTGGTGTTGTTATATTTCTTTGTAATTGTAGTATTTGGTGCCCTGGCAGTGAAATATTCTGGTTATCGAATACTTTAGTTTTGAGGAAAGTGAACTGTCAAAACCGGGCCTGAACAACTAAGACCAAAAATACAAACATAAAAAAAATGCACAATTTTATTTCGAGGGGTCATGCAAATTGATGATTAGAGTGTGATGATATTGATTTAAATCGACACACAAAGCATAAGCCAATCATTGTTTTCCCACGTGTTTTGGCAGCATTATACAAAATGTAAACATGTGCGCCATGATCTTCAGTTTTTTCCCAGGAGCTTAAGCAGAGTAGAGGGGAAACGTCCCTTTAGCTGATTGATCCCATCCGCCGCGACGAATGCTTTCAGATTACTTGAATTATAGAGGAACTGCATGCAAGCCGCCGTCAACACGGTGCAACGGTGCCGCTCGGCCAACTCTAGAGTGGCAGCCAAAGAGCTGATGTCGATGTGCTTGCACAGCGCCTCCTCGCATATGCGTTTCAGTTTCTCAACCCCATACCGATCCGCCGCGACGAGCAGCTTCTCGGCAGTCGGTGCGGCCTCGAGCAGCGGAGGCGAGTCAGTGTAGATAAACTGGAGCAAGGTCCTGAACATCTCGGCATCCATGTCGTCGACGCGTAGCTCTGCGGTGCCGGTGGCCATTGAGGCGAGCGATAGTTCCTTTTTGAAGACGGGTGATCGGGCCTCAAGTACCCACCGGTGCGCGTGGAAGGTCTCTCCTCCGGCCTCGATCTTCACGTCCACGGGCAAGTCGAACGACGTCGGGGCCACGGGCGCAGGTTCCAGCGCTGCTGCAACCTCGATGTACTCGTCGGCATCGGTGTGCAGTCTTGTGACGGTGGCGTCGCACAGAAGGGTCAGGCAGTCGTCCTTGAGGTGACTCTCCTCGTCCAGATCCTCGTGTTTCATGAAGTCGCTCCATCCCAGACTAAGAGGATTGGTACTCGAGAAGCTGTGCTCCGTAATGGGTTCAGTACTGGACGACGGCATACTGGACCCCGTGTTGTCTAGTATACTCAACTGAAACTGTACCATAGCGTCGATGGTTTTGGCGTGGCTGGCATGTTCCAGGAAGAGGGAGATGTAGCCGTCGTGTCCCGCGGACCCGTTTGGATAGCACTTGATACGCCAGTCGTGGCCGCCGACGGTGAACGTGCTAGATCTCACCCCCTTCCCATTGGACACCATCTTCCTGACTTGCGTGAACCCTTCGATCCGGAGCACATGGGAGAAGGTCGCCATCTTGGCGGAGACGATTGAAGCGGAGAGGTTCGGCCGGCTGGCCCCGCGGAGGGCGGACAAGAGAGCGGACATGGACATGATGGGGTAGCGCGTCGATGAAGGAGACCACCGCGGCTTGCAGATGAACTATATGTGCGGAAAATCAGGGAGTGGATGGATGCTCAATGCCTATTTGTGCTATATATAGGTAAATACTAGTGGTGCCCTTATATATATGGCTGTTTAACGAGGCTGGTATGTGCAGATATAGAGATCTTTTGCCGTGATGGCCGATGATTGTAAGTCGGCCACTGTGCGCTTTAGCCCCTACAGGAATTCAGAAATCATTCCGTCTCCCTATCCGTGGCAAATAATAGAGGTTCCCAGTAATATGTGTGGTAAATTATAAAATTCCCCTACCCGCACACCACCCAATCCCCTGCCTCCTCCGAGTGACGGTGAAATGCAGCGGCCGCCGCGGTGAAGCCCCAAGGAAACCACCTCTACTTTTGTTTATAAAGAAAATATATTAATATCAGAAGATACCAATTATATCCAGCAATTCTCTACTAGTCTAGCTAGTTTGCTAGAACACAATACCAGCCTTAATTATTGAGTCATTTCTCCAGTTTTACCATCCTCTTCACGACAAGCTCTAGCAAGGCAGAGGAGCAGTCTTTCTTTAGCTGCCCAAACCCATCCATTTGCATTGCCATGATCGTTTCGGCCAGATTCCCAGCAGAGGACAGGAACCGCATGCACGCCTCCCTGAGGACGGGGCAACGATGCCGCTCTGCCAATGCTAGACATGAGGCCACGGAGCTCATACCGATGTGCCGGCACAATTCCTCCTCACACATGAGCTTCAGCTTCTCCAGCTCATACTTGTCCGCCGCGACGAGCAGCTTCTCGGCGGTTATAGGCGCGTCCAGCAGGGTAGTCGAGTCGGTGTAGATGAACTGGAGCAGAGCCTTGAACTCGTCGGCGTCCATGTCGTCGACGCGTAGTTCGACGGTGGCGCCGTCCTCGCCGGTGGTTGCCGTGGAGGCGAGCGAGAGGTCGGTCTTGAATACGGGTGATCGGGCCTCGAGCACCCACCGGTGCGCGGCGAGCGTCTCTCCGCCGACCAGGAGCTGCACGTCCGGCCGTTCCCTATTCCAGATGGCTTCTGTGAGTTGCCCTTGCAGATTGAACGGCGCCGGCGGCCAGGGAACCTCTACGCGGTCGTCGGTTCCCGTGACGACCACGGTGAGGTCGCAGAGCACGGTGAGGCAGTCGTCCATGAGATAGTTGCCCTTGTAGAGATCCTCGTGGCTGATGAAGTCGGCGTAGGCACCCCAGGTGCGGGCATAGTGGATGTCTTCTTCGCTGGCTCGAGTGTAGGATGGCTTCATGGCCTGGTCGAGTATACTGAACTGGACATGTTGGATGATATGCGGGGGCCATTTCTGGCCAGCATGTTCCCACGACAGGGCGACGTGCTCCTCCTCCGACCACCAATTGCCGTTTGGGTAGCAACACATGCGCCAGTCCTGGCCGCCGACGGCAAACGTGCTTGATCTCACCGCCTCCCCGGGTTTCACCGTGTTCCTGGCTTTGGTGAACTCAGGGATCCGGAGCAGGTGGGAGCCGGTTGAACGCCTCGGGACGATGGCTGACGCGGAGAGCTTCTGGCAGCCGGCGCGGCGCAGGGTGGACAGGACAGTGGACATCGACATGATGGGTGGTGTACTCGCGAACGCCTTCGCGAAAGAAGATGACAGACGCGCTTTGGCTGGTATGTGCACAGAATACCAGAACCGAATGATATGCATGCAAAAAAACAGATCGTAATATATCAGCCTTGATACACAAATACTAACACCCAGATATTGAAGATTCTATGGCTTGGTCAACAATTAATCAAAAGATATTGTGTGTTCTGGGCATCTAAATAATCACTCCCTGAAATAGTGTTCGATTCCATATTTGTTACCCGAGATCTCTTGTTGTGGATCCTAAAATTTTGATATCAGACCATATATATGAACCCTGACCTCTCAACCAAAGGGTTATTAATTCCTCATAACGTCGCCATGATTTCACAGAGGCAGCTAGCGCAAACAGGGCATGTGCAATGGTTGATAAGACCGTCTTATCACAATTCTGACACGTAATCTAGATATAGCAATAAAATATAATGTACAATGGGTTATTTTTTAGTCTTATCTGTGATAACAAAACATCCTAAATATGTGGTGAGAGAGATTGTGATAAGAAATCATTTCTTAGCTAAAAGAAGGCGAAGTCTTTTTTCATCTTTCTCTTTCATCCACCTCAACGTTTATCTTACGTGGCACTTAGTGCCACCATTGTACATGCCATAAGAAAGAAAGACATGTTAAGAAAATAAACATGTTTTAAGGAACTAGTGAGATTTTTTTTCTTTCTTTCTTGCTAATTAAAGGACTTTACTGATTAATCGTCAGAATTGCAATCACTCTTTAGAGTGTCAGTGCGAAAACCCGGGTTATAATTAATCCACATGCAGCTCCTCCTATCTGTACTAGCTTTCTTAGGACATAAATCCATAGGAGTTTCCTCGTATTTCCTCGTATATGTACGAGTGAGCTTTATTGATTAGGTAGGAATGTTATTACAATGAATGATCGCTGCCAACACGCAGGGAGGGGACATAACTCATGCCACTCTAAGATACGCCGCAATGTCTCAAGTTTATTGGAAACCTGGTGATTCACATTTTTGGGCTGGACTTATGGCGATGAAGAAGGTATTCTTCCCATATGGTTCTTTCTCTATTAAAGATGGATCTCATATAAGGTTATGAGAGGATAAATGGTTAGGCAATACCACTCTCCAAGAATAATATCCTGCTCTATATAACATTGTGCGTCATAAGAGCGATACTTTAGCTAAGATGATGGAGTCTTCCCTGCTGAATGTGATGTTCAGGCAACATCCCATTGGGCTCCGACTTGCCTCTTGAAATGTGCACTACTAGAAAAAGGCCTATAGCCACATGGGTTACCGCTGGCGCACTCCATTTTAGGTACGCCAGTGCTATTTACCGGTTACGCGCCTCTACATAGGGGCGCCGGTGATGCAACGATAACACCGGCACACGACAAATTTGGTGCGCCGAGGGTAATGGTCGACCAGGTTCGGGGTCGGGGGAAAATCGCACCTCCTCTTACCGCCGGCGCACCACCATATTGGTTCGCCGGAGGTAACTTGATTACCACCGGCGCACCACCATATTGGTGCGCCGGGAGTAAGAGGAGCTGTGGTTTTTTCCCCCCCCCCCCCCCCCCCCCATGGTTCGCCTTTCTAGTTTTTTTAAAAAAAATTGATAGAAAATTAAAAAAATAAAATCCTTCGAGATGTCATCTAGCTGCAAGAGAAATTAACATACATGAGTTTAGACTTTTTATGCAAAATGGCGTCATCTATCGGTAAAATGGCTTTTCTGGTTCCATACGACCTCGGATGAAAATATTTTTTATATGAAAATCTATCGACGCGAAATTTATGAAAATTCAAAACAGAAACAGGACTTTTTCAGCTTTTAGATATTGATGAAAAAATAAAAAATTTCTACCCCCAGCGCACCACCATATTACGTGCGCCGGTGGTAAGATAGACTACATATGCAAAACTCGCACTCTCCTTCTTCTCCTTCCTCACTTCTCCCCCTTCTCCTCTTTCCCTCCTCATCCTCTTCTCATTCCTTCTCCTTTTCTCCTCACCAACCGCCTACTCTCCTTCCTCCTCCTCATCCTCCCCCCCGACGACCTCCTCCTACTCCTCCTCCTCCTCCTCCTCCTCCTCGTCCTCCGGTGACCCCTCCTCCCTGACGGCCTCCTCCTCCGGTGACCTCCTCCTCCCTGATGGCCTCCTCCTCGGGTGACCTCCTGCTCCACCTCCGGACTCCTTCTCCTGCTCCAACTCCGGACTCCTTATCCTCCTCCACTTCCAGTTCCACCTCCGTCCTCCTCCTCCTCCTCCTCCTACTACATCGGCGTGGCAACGAGGCGGCCCATGGCCACGGTATTCAAGGACAAACCTGAGCCAGACGAACCCGAGCTAGATCTAGATCGGCCTTTTTTGAATTTTGAAAACATACCGCCGGCGCACTAGGCCTGGTGCGCCGGGGATAACTTGCGTTACCACCGGCGCACCAAATGGTGTGCCAGCTGTAAGCCATTGCCACCAGCCTGTTCCCACTGGCGGGGTCTGGTGCGCCCGCGATAACATTTTTTGGTGCACCAACAATAAGGTTTTTCCTAGTAGTGATGTTTCTTCAGTGTATGGCTTATGTTCAATTGATGCAAGGGACTGATGAGTTTCGATGGAATCTTTCGGAGAGTGGTAAATTCCCTATAGATTAAATGTATGGAGTTTTGATTCAACCAATTGTGTCGGTAGTTAATAATAAGTTATTATGGAAAATGTAGATACCATTGAAGACTAAGTTTTCGCCTGGTACCTTTGGAGGGAGGTTACTCACAAAGGATAATCTCGCTAAACGTAATTGGTAGGGAAGTAGGATGTGTGTATTTTGTTATCAGGATGGGACAATAAAACTGTAGGGATTCGTGGCATAGAAAACAAAAAATATCCTACTGCAAGAACGAATAACAAGCCAAGATCTAATCTAGTAGATGGTAGCAACGAGGTGAAGATCAACATACCCTCGAAGATCGCTAAGCGTTAACGAGATAAATCTCATGGTGCATGTAGTCGATCACTTGCCGCTTTCAAAAGCGCGTAGAAGATCTTGACGGTGCCACAATCCGGCAGCACCTCCGCACTCGGTCACACGTACGGTGTTGATGACGACGTCCTTCTCCCCGTTCCAGCGGGCAGCGTGATGACCCACAAGTATAGGGGGTTTATCGTAGTACTTTCGATAAATAAGAGTGTCGAACCCAACGAGGAGCAGAAGGTGTTGACAAGCAGTTTCGATGAAGGATTCACTGTAAATGCTCACAGAAAAGTTTTCAGGGGGTTTTGATATAGCAGATAAATAAAGTACAAGTAAGTAAAATGCGAGAGTAATAATTGCAGCGAGTGGCCCAATCCTTTTAGGCACAAAGGACAAGCCAGTTTGTTTACTTATGATGACCAAACGTTCTTGAGGACACACGGGAATTTAGTCTAGTGCTTTCGCTTCATATAGTTGATTAATCTTCATTGTTTTGATAAGTGTTGTGTGGGTGAACCTATGCTAATGCACCGCCCTTCCTAGGACTAATACATACTTGTGATTAAACCCCTTGCAAGCATCCGCAAATACAAGAAAGTAATTAAGATAAATCTAACCACAGACCTTAAACTACGAGATCCTGCTATCCCTCATGCATCGATATACCAACGGGGTTTCAGGTTGCTGTCACTCCGGCAACCCCACAATTGGCAAACGAATACAAGATGCATTCCCCTAGGCCAATAAAGGTGAAGTATCATGTAGTCGACGTTCACATGACACCACTAGAAGAATAACACCACAACTTAAGTATCAAACCATTAAATATTACTCAACATAGTTCACTACTAACATTTAGACTCACCCATGTCCTCAAGAACTAAACGAACTACTCACAAGACATCATATGTAATATGATCAGAGGTGATATAATGATGAATAAAAATCTGAACATAAACCTTGGTTCAATGGTTTCACTCAATAGCATCAATAACAAGGAGTAATCAACACCGGGAGAGTTTCCCCTATGAAATAACAAGATTCAACCCTAGATGTTACAGCGGAGACGAGGTGCAGAGGTGGAGATGATGGTGTCGGCGGTGGAGATGATGATGATGATGATGATCCCAATGAAGTCCAGCTCGATGACGGTGATGATGGCGACAATTTCCCCCTCCGGGAGGGAATTTCCCCGGCAGATTTCAGCCTGCCGGAGAGCTCTTTTCTCTCTGGTTTTTTTCCGCCCCGCAGAGGCGGCTGTGTCTATCCTCGATGATTCTCCCGACCTTAGGGTTTCTGATAGATGAAGTACGCGAAAGGGCGATGGCCGAGGGGGGTCGTGGGCCCCCTCCCCACATGGCGGCGCGCCAGGCCTGGTGGCCGCGCCGGCCTATGGGGGGGCCATGGTGGCCCTCCTCGGCCTCCCCTTTTGGCTGGCTCCGTCATCTGGAAAAATAGGAGCTTCGGTATATTTTCCGTCAATTGTTGATCTTCAGAAATATTGTATCCTGACGGTGCTTTTTCCAGCAGAATCCTGACTCCGGTGAGTAATTCTCCAATAATCATGAAACATGCAAAATAGGTGAAATAACATAAGTATCATCTCTAAATATGAAATATATCAATGAATAACAGTAAATTATGATATAAAATAGTGATGCAAAATGGACGTATCAACTCCCCCAAGCTTAGACCTCGCTTGTCCCCAAGCGAAACCGAACTCAGTAAACAAGACCACATGTTTATGGAGTGAAGAGTCGATACATAAAATACGGACAAGAAGCATCACATTTATTAATTCACACAAGACATTCTAGTAAATAACTTCCTCATATAACTCAACTTGAAACAAGTAAAGGGAAATCACAAATAAAGGTACATAGGAAATCATAATTGGTGATGGCAAACTTCGTTCTTGGTCAAAGAACAATTAACAGATTGTACTTATTTTTTGAGCATAGATAACCTTCAAAGTCATATTCATTTAGATAAAATTTGTACTAAACAAGGAAGAATAAAAGACATGATTAAATAGATCACAATATAAATGGTTGGATCACAACAACTCAATTGCTTGCTTGAGATAGAGGGAAATCGGTTTACTGACTCAACATAAAAGTAAAAGATAGGCCCTTCACAGAGGGAAGCAGGGATTAAATCATGAGCTAGAGCTTTTTAAGTTTTGAAATCATATAGAGAGCATAAAAGTAAAGTTTTGAGAGGTGTTTGTTGTTGTCAACGAATGGTAGTGGGCACTCTAACCCCCTTGTTAAACAGACTTTCAAAGAGCGGCTCCCATGAAGGACGTTATCTCTACCAGCAAGGTAGACCATCCCTCTTCTCTTTTGTTTACACATGTACTTTTGTTTTATTTATGGACAACACTCCTCCCAACCTTTGCTTTCACAAGCCATGGAGGAGTGTCTATTTGCAAAATTAAGTTGCTTACTGATGAATCAGGGCAAACCATGTGAAGAGAATTATTAATGAAAGTTAATTAACTGGGGCTGGGAACCCCGTTGCCAGCTCTTATTGCAAAATTATTGGATAATCGGATGTGCCACTAGTCCATTGGTGAGAGTCTGCCCAACAAGATTGAAAGATAAAACACCACATACTTCCTCATGAGCTATAAAACATTGACACAAGTAAGGATAATAACTTTTGAATTGTTTTAAAGGTAGCACATGAAATATTTACTTGGAGTGGCGCAAAATACCACATAATAGGTAGTTATGGTGGACACAAATGGCATGGGTTTGGTTTAAAGCTTTGGATGCACGAGAAGCATTCCCTCTCAGTACATGTCTTTGGCTAGAAAGGTTGGTTAGCAAGCATAAGAGTTGAGGGAAACAAACAAATATACATGTGATAGAAACAATCATGCATCTTCCTTGTAAGCACAAACAATTTTAACTTCAGAATACTAAGCTCATTAGCTAACAAGAAAGAAAGATAATGAAATAATATATCTACATGTACTTCCCTCTTTTCTACTTAAGCCTCAAAGTATTGTTGCTATTGACCAATGCTAAGTTTGCCAAAACCAAATAGATTGACTTGATGCTCCCAAAGTGATATCAATACTAACAACAAGATCAATCATATAACAGAAATTGCAAACTAAAATAAGATGTGCAAAAAGTAAATGATAAAACTTCTCATTAATATTCCATAACGATAACTCACACCAAGGGATACATAGATAACCAACTAAAAGAGAGATACTTCCACACTGCAAACCATCTTATATGATAACTTCCCTACTCATGATATGACACTACTTGACAGTAAAAAGGTAAAAGATAGTGATGATGTGATACCGCGGCACTCCCCCCAAGCTTGGAACAAGCCAAGGGGATGCCAATACCAATGATGAATTACTCCTTCGGTGGTGATGGTGGTAAATTCTTCCCGTCATCAGACTTCCAAGGAAGAGGCTCTCCATCAACAAACGACGTCTTGGTCTCGGGAATCCTGAAACCGGCAGCATAGCTTATGTGTTTAAACCTGTTTTCATACTCACAGTTTTGATTCTGAACATCATAAAGTTGCGCTTGAAGTTGGTTGGTAGTGTTGTGAAGTGAGAGGATATCGTCCCACAGCTTTGTAGTCTCCTTCTTGTGTTCATCAACAAGTTCGGACACAATTATGTGGAAGATGTCCACTTCACGTTCAGCCATCTTCTTGTAGGCGAAGACCTCTTGTTCTAGTTTCTCCATCCTGTCCTCCAAGCTTCCTTCTCCTTTAGGACCTCGGACATCTTCTATCTGCAACTCTCCATCTACAAGCAGCAATTCCTTGGGATGCATCTTCAGCTTGTTCATGTACGGGTTGACAACGTTCTCAAAGAAGCTGTCCTTCGGAGTTCCCGACGAAGACATGGTGGCTCTAGATCTGAAAACAATATCTGGCAGAAAACGGCCCGAAACAAGACACGACGAGAAGACGATATACGGACCTTGGAGGGTCCGGGGGATTATATATCAAGAATTTTCACGACGAAAGGAAAGTACCAGGTCGAACACGAGTGGGAGAGGGACACCGAGGAGCCGTCCCCATATGGCGGCGCGGCCAGGGTGGGGCCCGCGCCACCACGTGGGGACGCGCCCTTATGCGTCTCCTCCACTCCGATTCGATCTCGTAATTTTTCATATTTCCTGAAAATAGCAAAAATATTGTTCAGAAAGTTAAACGCGGACTTTTTACTACCAAAACTGTTACCTATTCCAAGTTGAACTCTGCAGAACTATCAATTTTATCTTTGATGAAGGTTTCCGGAGTCACCACTCGAATAACATCAACATCTTCATTATAAGAATCTCCAGAAATATAATGCTTGAGTCTTTGTCCATTCACCACTTGTGTGGCATCATCGTTCAGCGAAGCGATTTTTATTGCCCCTGAACGATACACCTCCACAATGACATATGGTCCTTCCCATTTTGAGAGTAATTTTCCTGCAAAAAATCTGAGACGAGACCGATACAATAGGACTTTATCTCCAACATTAAATTCTCTTTTAATAATTCTTCTATCATGCCATTTATTAACTTTCTCCTCAAAAAGTTTAGCATTTTCATAAGCTTCACTTCTCCATTCATCTAAAGAACTCAATTGTAGCAACCTTTTCTTACCGGCAAGTTTAAAATCTTTATTAAGTTCTCTTACAGCCCAATAAGCTTTGTGCTCTAGTTCTAAAGGTAAATGACAAGCCTTTCCATAAACCATTTTATAAGGGGACATACCCATAGGATTTTTATAAGCAGTTCTATAAGCCCACAACGCTTCCTTTAACTTACTAGCCCAATTTTTTCTAGATTTATTAACAGTCTTTTGCAGGATAGATTTAATTTCTCTATTTGATAATTCTACTTGCCCACTAGTCTGAGGATGATAAGCTGAAGCAATTCTATGATTAATACCATATCTAGCAAGAGTTTTTCTAAAACCACCATGAATAAAATGAGAACCTCCATCAGTCATAAGATATTTGGGTACTCCAAACCTAGGAAAGATAACATCTAAAAGCATTTTTAAAGAGGTCTCACCATCAGCACTTTTTGTGGGTATGGCTTCCACCCATTTAGTAACATAATCAACAGCAACAAGTATATGAGTGTTACCTTCTGAAGAAGGGAAAGGACCCATGAAGTCAAATCCCCAACAATCAAATGGTTCAATAACAAGAGTATAATTCATAGGCATTTCGTTGCGCCTAGAGATATTACCAACTCTTTGACATTCATCACAAGATAAAATAAACTTCCTTGCATCTTTAAAGAGAGTTGGCCAATAAAATCCCGACTGTAGAACCTTTTGCGCGGTTCTATCTCCGGCGTGATGTCCTCCATAAACACTACCATGACACTTACTCAATATCTCTTGTTGTTCATATTCGGGGACACATCTTCGCATAATACTATCCACTCCTTCTTTATATAAGTGTGGGTCATCCTAAAAATAATGCCTCAAGTCATAAAAGAATTTCCTCCTTTCCTGAGCTGAAAAGGTTGGAGGCAAGTACTTGCAAACAATAAAGTTAGCATAATCAGCATACCAAGGACTATCTCACGAGCTCACCTTTATTACAGCCAATTGTTCATTTGGAAAACTATCATTAACAGGAACAGGATTATATGTAGGATAACGTTGCATAGAAAACAAAAAAATTTCCTACCGCGAACACGCAATCCAAGCCAAGATGCAATCTAGAAGACGGTAGCAACGAGGGGGTATCGAGTCTCACCCTTGAAGAGATTCCAAAGCCTACAAGATGAGGCTCTTGTTGCTGCGGTAGACGTTCACTTTCCGCTTGCAAAAGCGCGTAGAAGATCTTGATCACGATCGCTTCCGGCGCCACGAACGGGCAGCACCTCCGTACTCGGTCACACGTTCGGTTGTTGATGAAGACGACGTCCACCTCCCCGTTCCAGCGGGCAGCGGAAGTAGTAGCTCCTCTTGAATCCGACAGCACGACGGCATGGTGTCGGTGGTGGTGGAGAAGTCCGGCGGAGCTTCGCTAAGCGTGCGGGAAGTGGAGGAGCGGGGCGGCTAGGGTTTGGGGAGAGGGGGGGGCGCCGGCCACTATGGGGTGTGGCCACCTTGGTGGTGTTTGAGGTGGCCGGCCCCCTCCCCTTTGGCCCTCATTATATAGGTGGAACCCCAAGAGTTGGTCTCCAAGTCTTCGAATAAGACCCGAACCAAAAACCTTCCATATGGAGGGAAACCTAGCCAAGCTAGGACTCCCACTAGAGGTGGGAGTTCCACCTCCCATATGGGGGGTGGCCGGCCCCTAAGGGGAGTCCACTTGGGACTCCTCCCCCACTAGGGTTGGCCGGTCCATGGAGGTGGAGTCCCATGTGGACTCCACCTTCCTTGGTGGTTTCTTCCGACTTTTCTAGAACCTTCCATAGAACCTTCCGCGACATTTTAATTCACATAAAATGACATCCTATATATGAATCTTATTCTCCGGACCATTCCGAACTCCTCGTGATGTCCGGGATCTCATCCGGGACTCCGAACAAATATTCGAACTCCATTCCATATTCAAGTTCTACCATTTCAACATCCAACTTTAAGTGTGTCACCCTACGGTTCGTGAACTATGCGGACATGGTTGAGTACTCACTCCGACCAATAACCAATAGCGGGATCCGGAGATCCATAATGGCTCCCACATATTCAACGATGACTTTAGTGATCGAATGAACCATTCACATACGATACCAATTCCCTTTGTCACGCGATATTTTACTTGTCCGAGGTTTGATCTTCGGTATCACTCTATACCTTGTTCATCCTCGTCTCCTGACAAGTACTCTTTACTCGTACCGTGGTATGTGGTCTCTTATGAACTTATTCATATGCTTTCAAGACATTAGACGACATTCCACCGAGAGGGCCCGGAGTATATCTATCCGTCATCGGGATGGACAAATCCCACTCGTTGATCCATATGCCTCAACTCATACTTTCCGGATACTTAATCCCACCTTTATAACCACCCATTTACGCAAGTGGCGTTTGATGTAATCAAAGTACCTTTCCGGTATAAGTGATTTACATGATCTCATGGTCATAAGGACTAGGTAACTATGTATCGAAAGCTTATAGCAAATAACTTAATGACGAGATCTTATGCTACTCTTAATTGGGTGTGTCCATTACATCATTCATACAATGATATAACCTTGTTATTAATAACATCCAATGTTCATGATTATGAAACTAATCATCCATTAATCAACAAGCTAGTTAAGAGGCATACTAGGGACTTCTTTGTTTGTCTACATATCACACATGTACTAATGTTTCGGTTAATACAATTATAGCATGATATATAAACATTTATCATAAACATAAAGATATATAATAATAACCACTTTATTATTGCCTCTAGGGCATATCTCCTTCAGTCTCCCACTTGCACTAGAGTCAATAATCTAGTTTACATTTGTAAATATATAACACCTTGGCCTTCTGGTGCTTTATCATGTTTTGCTCACGGGAGAGGTTTTAGTCAACGGATCTGACATGCTCAGAACTGTATGTATTTTGTAATTCATTTGTGTCTTCAACGCATTACTCATTTCCAAATGAGTCGGCATTAAATATGTTTGATCTTCTCGTGGAACCTTAATTCCGCGGTTTGAAATATGTCACTAATATTGTCACACACAATATAGCTTCAAAGTTCTGACACTATCGGAACTACACCAAGTTCTCAAAGAACTTCTTGACTTAACATCCTCAGTCATTGTCAAAACAATGACATACTCTGCCTTTCGTTTGTAGAATCTGTCACAATATTTAGAACTTTTCTAAATCTAATATAGAAAACTTCTAACTTATTGTGCTACCTTTTAAATAACACTTAGTCAAATTTGAGATTGAAATTATATTTTATATGTGACAAAACCAATATCGATGTAACACCTTACAATGATTTGTTTGTCATTTCTCCATACAAAATTATATATATATCCTTGGTTCTTCTAAAGTACTCAAGGATACTCTTACTGTCGTCCAATGATCATCTCATGAATCATTCTGGTATATACTCATAACATTTTAGAGCACAGGATATCTGATTGTGTACATATTATTCGTGATCCATAATCACTCATGTGTTTTTACTCATTGAGTATCAGATATACTCAAGTCTTGTTAAAACTTCACATGACAAGAACATATTCTTAATATTTCTATATTGAACTATTTCAATATCCATTCTATGTACTTTGACTTAAACTTATTTTGTGTTTCAATCTATCTTCATAGATCTTGACACTAGATATGTTTCAGTCCATATTCTTTCATTGAAATTAATTTCTCAATGAAACCTTTTAATCAAGTATATAATTACATCATTTATAACCAACTATATGTCACCTACATAAAGTATTATAAATGTGTCTTAGCGCTCCCACTTAATTTCTTGCAAGTGCAAGCCTCTTCATCGTCTCTGATGAAATCAAAAAAAAAAACTCTTTGACTATTTCATCTGGTGAAGATTCTAACTCCGCGATACTTACTTCATCCAATTGAAGTTCGTATACCTATCTAGTATTCCACAGACCAGCAAAACTCTTGGTTGTATCTTGTATACACCTTTAATACATACTTCTGATAAGTAATGTATTTTGCCATCCTACTAGCATATCTCATAAAAGAAATATGTAGTGATTACTAGAATAATCCACATAGACTATAAGCATTGCTACGGAAGATCTAATCTTATCGTAGTCAACTCTTTGAACTTTGTCGTAAACAATTTTTCAACAAGTCGAGCTTCTTCAAAGATATTTCATCTAAGTCTATAGATCCATTTACTTTCAAAAAGTATTCATCTATTATGGATTTCATGGTGCATGGACATTTTAACGGAGTCAGGGCCCATCATAAATTCTTTGCTTGTAGTTGGTTTATCATTGTTCAAAATCAATCCTTTGTCCACAAATCATTTATTTGATCACAAAGTAAACCATACCTACAAGGTTCAATATGTACTTCGATCTCCATGGCTAAAACACTTTGTAGTCATAGGAGCCATGATCGTCGTGGCCGCTTCCGAACCAATTCCGATGCTGCGCTACTTTGATCATTATGATCAGGTTCATAAACCTTATCAAGTTCTATTGTCCTCCCACTCAAAAACTTCGCTAGAAACAATTTCTTGGAAATAAGAAACATTGACAAACACTTTTGTCTTTGTCTCCATTGTGGGAAGAATTCCCAATCAATTCTCTGGGGATAACCAACAAAGACATTCATCCGATTTTGGTTGTAAACTTATTTACTCATGCTATGCATACCAAAATTTAAGAAAAGACTATTAGGGTTTATACCCATGTCATAACTCGTATGATGTCATTTCAACGGATCATGATGATGCTCTATTCAGTGTAAAGCGGTAGTCTCTAAAGCATAATTTACAAAAATATAATGGCATTAATATTTTATCTCATCATTGACCCAACTAGGTTTGGATACATCTCTCGGATACTTCATCATCACTATGATACTCCAAGAAATGTGAGTTGTAGAACAATTTCATAACTCTCTTAGATGTTCGCTAAAACTAGTAATTCAAATATTTCCACTATGATCCAATCATAGATATTTGACTTTTCTATTACGATGATTTCTACTTCATGCTGAAATTTATTTGAATCCATTCAAATGTTTCAAACTTCTTCCTTATCGAATATATCCACATATATATACTCAATTCATTGTTTGAAGTTTTCATGAAGTATAAGAATCTTCCGCACACAACTATGCCCAGTGATCCATATACATCATCATGTATGTTTCCACTAAGTTAGTTGCCCTTCAAAACTTGGCCTATGAACGGTATTTTAGTCATTCTCTTTTAGAAAAGATTTGTAAGCGCCAAACGATTCAAAAAATCAAATGACTCCAAAAATCCATTTGCATGGAGTTTCTTCATGCGTTCCTTTCCAACATGACCTAAATGGCGGTTCCACAAATAAGTGGAATTCAAATCATTTGCCTTATGGCATTTTTAGCGTCAGTGTTATGTATGTGTGTTTCACCATTAAGATTTATAATAACTTATCCATTGTACATGGAGTAATGTCATAATTTAAACAACTCATTGTTTTCATTTGACCAGAGCAAAATAACAATTATTAAGTTCTTTATTATAAATTCTAAGGGCTAGATAGAATGCTAACGACGAACATAATAACATTTTATTTTGTTCCAGGCGTGCATTCTTATCATATTCCTTGTCAGTCACTTAGGCCATTGTATTCTTGTATTGCGTTGTTTTGTATGACACTTCATACCAACCAATATAGTACTAATACCCAAGAATTTCATTGTGTGACTTAACTAGGAATACAACCATAACATGTATATCATTTATATACACCCGAGCTAGACTTTCTAGTTTTTTCTTATCTTTTTGCCAGAATATCTTTTGCGGTTTCTCTTTAGCTTTCCTCATTATTCGAAAAACACTTCAACATCAATAACTTCTAGGTTTGTTGGTCAAATACCAATAATCTTGAGGTTCTTACTTTGAAGTTGATCATCATATGACAAGTGTTCTAGATTTCACTTATTAGTAACTTTGTAATATGATGAACAATTTCACTCATAATTTTATCCATCATATCATGACGACTTTCCGAGACCATGTCTGTACATGCTAGGCTCGTAAAGTTTTAACCTTGGTATTTGCATGTGCAAATCTAGCTTGCACCCGTTGTATGCACACGTAGAATCTATCACACCCGATCATCACGTGATGCTTCGAAACGACGAGTCTTAGCAACGGTGCATATTAAGGATGGTCACTTCATGGATATGCGAATATCGTTAGTGCCCCAATAGTTGGAGGATTGTGACGCCTGGCGTCTTCAACCTTCATACATTCCCATAAAACTTATGAGTTTATGTAGTCTCACCAAATTTATATTCTATCATCTTTAGATATCACATATATCTCATACCTTGATTATTTCTGAAAACTAAATTTTCAGCTCCTTACTTTTCAAACAAATTTGAACTTCAAGTTTCACGGAGACAAGATAACTTTAGGTACTAATTGAAACCATAGCTCTTTGAATCAACAATGTGAGGTTTACTAAAAGTTTGCAATAGGACTTAATCAATTCTTGATTCTTTAACAATACGGTACCAATCCGTAAAGTTTCTTATCAGATTTTAACATAATTTCTATCTCAATTACAAGACTAGCGCATAGTAGTAAACGGATGCCAATACTACAAAATTAATTCAAAATACTACCCAGACTATGTTTATGATAATTAGTTCATGTTTTAATCTAATTACTAATGAACTCCCACTTAATACAACATCCCTCATAGTTGTTAAGTGGTACACGATCCAAATCCACTACACCAAAACCGATCATCACGTGAGATGATGTAGCTTCAATGGTGAACATCAACATGTTGATCATATCATCCATATGACTCGTGTTCAACCTTTCGGTTTCCGTTGTCCCGAGGCCATGTCCGTACATGCTAGGCTCGTCAAGCAAACCCAAGTATTCCGCGTGTGCAACATGGCTTACACCCGTTGTATGTGAACGTTGAATCTATCACATCCGATCATCACGAGATGCTTCGAAACGACGAACCGTACAACGGTGCATACGAGGGGAGAACACTTTATTATCTTGATATTAATGTGAGGGATCATCTTATAATGCTACCGTCGCGTTCTAAGCAAAATAAGATGCATAAAGGATTAACATCACATGCAATTCATATGTGATATGATATGGCCCTTTAGTCTTTGCGCCTTCGATCTTCATCTCCAAAGCACGGACATGATCTCCATCATCAACGGGCATGATCTCCATCATCGTCGGCGTAGCGTCAAGGTTCATGGCGCCGTCTTCATGGTTGTTCACCTCATGTAGCAACTATTACAACTACTTTGAAATACTACTCAACATGAAAATTAAAGACAACCATAAGGCTCCTGCCGGTTGCCACAATACAATAATGATCATCTCATACATATTCATCATCACATTATGGCCATATCACATCACCAAACCCCGCAAAAACAAGTTAGACGTCTCTAATTTGGTTTGCATATTTTACGTGGTTTAGGGTTTTCGAGAGAGATCTAATCTACCTACGAACATGAACCACAACGGTGATACTAATGTTGTCAATAGAAGAGTAAATTGAATCTTCACTATAGTAGGAGAGACAGACACCCGCAAAGCCTCTTATGCAATACAAGTTGCATGTCGAACGAGGAACAAGTCTCATGAACGCGGTCATGTAAAGTTAGTCCGAGCCGCTTCATCCCACTATGCCACAAAGATGCAAAGTACTCAAACTAAAGATAACAAGAGCATCAACGCCCACAAAACCATTGTGTTCTACTCGTGCAACCATCTATGCATAGACACGGCTCGATACTCGTGGTGACCCCGCATACCACCGCATGTTGTAGTATGCCGGCCGTTGATATAACATTCGCGAAGTACCATTCCGCAAATATCACATCCCTCGAGTAGTACAACAGAACATAGCAAGGTCCATAACTCATTCACATATTATTAGA
>NC_061508.1:342264913-342278308 GCF_022539505.1 Lolium rigidum
CCCTCCCAAACCGGTACCAAAGCTCCTCGCCCACCTGAGCCCTCAAACCGGTACAAATGGCCCCATTGGTACCGGTTCGTAAGGGAACCGGTACCAATGGCTTAGATGGATGAGAGGTTTTCTACTAGTGGCAGCAGGTGGACGTGAAGATCGAGGTCGGCGGGGAGACGTTCCCGGCGCACCGGTGGATGCTCGAGGCCCGGTCACCCGTCCTCAAGGCGGATCTCTTGCTCGCATCCACAACCGGCGACGGCGCGACCTTACTACGGGTAAACGACATGGATGCCCAAGTGTTCAAGGCCATGCTCCAGTTCATCTACACGGATTCGCCTCCGGCGCTTGAGTCGGCCACGGCGGCGGAGAGGATGCTCGTCGCGGCGGACAGGTACGAGCTGGAAGAGCTCAAACTCCTCTGCGAGGAGGTACTGTCCCGGCACGTCGACATGGGCTCCGTGGCTGACACTCTAGCGTTGGCCGAGCGGCACCATTGTTCCTTGCTGAGGACGGCGTGCATCAAGTTCCTCACTTCTCCTGGTAATATCAAAGCATTCGTCGCAACAGATGGGTTTGCGCAGCTCAAGAGAGATTGCCCCTCTGCTGTCTCAGACCTCGTGGTGAACAAGATGCCGTGATTCACGTTAGAGCAATTTTTTATTATATGATACTTAATTAGATGATGTGTCATTCTCGATTAGTTTGTCCTGGAACAAAGAGATTTATTCGGAAGTTTTTAATCTACATCTATGTGTGTTTAGTCTATGTTAATTACTTTTTAGATTTGCTGTCTTAGACTATAAGAACTTAAGAAGCAAGCAACCATGTACCCAGATATCTATTGTTGGCTTCAGATCAGAAGTAGCAAAAAGTACCACCGCCCAATGTGCATGTATTCTAGAAAAGAATGAAATAGCGGTGGCCTCCTTCAAATGCTATAGACACTCTGTCCTGGGTATTCTGTCTCCCCTTCCGGTGCGCAGGAAAAAATCAGAATTAGCCCTATACGTGGACGATGCAGTTTTCTTTCTCAATTCCATCGCCGAGGAGATGGAGGTGGTCTTACGCATCCTTCGTTGCTTCGGTCAGGCGACAGGGCAGCAGATCAACATAGCCAAATGCTCCGTGGCTCCGATCCGTTGCGACAATATGGACATGGACGCGGTGCTCGCTTCCTTCGCGGGTGAGCAAGTGAACTTCCCCATCCGCTACTTAGGACTTCCGCTGTGCCTGGGTAGGATTCACCACGTTCATCTGCAGCACACCATGGATCGGGCGAGATCTCACCTTGCTTCATGGAAAGGACGATGGATCTACGCGGGCGGGCGCAAGGCCCTTGTCTCTTCGGTGCTCAGTACCCTTCCTATTTTTGCGCTGACAGTACTCAAAATCCCATCAAGCTTTCTGAAGGAGTTCGACAAGCTAAGACGCAACTTCATCTGGGACATCGAGGACAACACGACAACGGGAGGGAAGTGCAAGGTCAGTTGGAAGAAGATTTGCTCGCCATTGCAGCACGGAGGGCTAGGACTCCCCAACCTTCCCCTCTTCGCCCGCGCTCTTCGTCTCCGTTGGCTCTGGATGGAGTGGAGCGATGAGCCTCGACCATGGGTCGGTTCGCCAACGCCATGCGATGAGGGGAATCGGGCTCTTTTCCACGCGGCTACTAGGGTTTCAATTGGCGACGGCAAACGAGCCCTTTTCTAGCGCTCTTCCTGGCTTGGAACGGCTCCCCTCGATCAGCAGTTTCCAGGGCTGTACGCTGCCCTCCGTCGGAAGAACAAGACTGTCGCCGCTGCCATGCACAACAACAGCTGGGTCCTTGACCTTGGCAGAAACTTCCCTTCGCATCTCCTCCACGATTTCATCAGACTGTGGAGGTTGGTCCAGGCGATGACGCTACGGCAGGATACACCAGACTCCATCACCTGCATGCTATCCAAGGGAGGTTCCTATACCACCAGTTCCGCGTACAAGATTCACTTCGAGGGTCAGGTCCGATCAGAGGCTCCTGTAATCGTCTGGCAACAATGGGCGCCGACCAAGTGCAAGCTCTTCCTTTGGCTGCTGCTCCAAGACCGTCTTTGGTGCGCCGATCGTCTCCAACATCGACAGTGCCCAAACGAGTACTTCTGCCCGCTCTGTGTGAGGAATCTAGAAACTTCATGGCACCTCTTCTTCGAGTGTCCCTTTGCCTAACAAATCTGGGGAGGCGTGGCGTCTTGGACGAATTACGGCCCCTTGGCTCCGACAGTTTGGGCAAATGAGAAGAACATCTCACCAGTTTGGCACCAGATCATGGCGAAGGCGTAGCCACGACACATGAAAGGACCAAGTCCCTCTTCACCCTTGTCTGCTGGGGCATCTGGAGGGAACACAATTCTCGTATTTTCAAGGGCAAGCTTTCGCCAAAGACGGCCATAACTGCATGCATTCGGGATGAGGCTAGGGAATGGGAATTTGCCAATGCCAAAGCGCTTAGAGAGCTCAGCTCCTTTTCCTTTCCTCCTTTTTAGTTCTCTCCCTTTTCCGCCTGTCCCGTGATGAAATTTCATCTTCGGGCACGCACCTATAAAGTTTCCCCCTGCTTATCAATGGAAGCCAGTAATTGCTAGGTCTTTTTAAAAAAATGCTATAGACGCTATATTGTGCTAATAGCGTGTTATATTTCAAATAATATTTTGAAAAAATACCATACATAGTCTAAAAATAAATCTTTTCCGTAAAAATGAAGAATATATAGTCTAAAAGTGACTGAACCATACATTCATAACCACATACAAATATAGTTCTCCAATTTTTAGAAGGCTAAGATAAGCATTCCACAAGGCAACAACCTATATAAATTATTTAATTATATTAAGAATCATCAACATTAGTCATATTATCTTCGATTTAAAAGAGGAACCAACAAATTTGAGTTCACCCCCACGAAAAAGTGAAAGCTACTTCTTATTTTATTAAAGAGGAAAACTCATGTCCTTGGACCAATAGGCTGAAAAATAGGACGCTAACGCTATGAAGTTTTAGCGCGATATAGCATGCTATTTCTTTAATAGCGCCATAGCGAGAAAAATTGGTAAAATTTAGCGTGAACCCTCCAGATATGCTATAGCGCACTATTAACGCAGAAATAACGTACTATTTTAAACCTTAATTCTAGACAAGAAAGGACCACTTGACACCTGCATGCAATGAACATGGCACCCTGTATATATAACAAGATCTCTCGTGCAAAAACTATCTAACTCAAACATCATCGATCATTAATGTCAAATATTACCATGCAACATGAAAATTGTGATAACGACGAACCCACCTTCAATGAGTGCAACTACTGATCTGCAAACCCACAGTTCACCACGCAAAAAACAAGTGCAAAAGTAGCAAACACTATACTGAAATAAACTGTATAACTGCAAACTGAACTAAATTGAACACTCAATTGTCCACTAAAATATGAAGGAAAACCAAACCCTCTTATCAAACATGTGAGCACACCATCATATTAACCTGAAATTCAACAAAAAGCCTAAAATATCGACAAGCTTTGGCACCAAATTAAACCTAAAGTAAGGGAAGCACACAAAGCCATGCATTCGAAGGGACCGACCTGGTTGAGGATGAACTAACTAACTCCAAAATCAAAGAACTCCAATTACATCTGCCATGCTACATCCCAAAATACGAGCTACTGCCACCGCGAAGAATAGATAAGTAAATTATCAGATCTAGCGTCCGAGAAAACAATACAACAGTACCATCCACAACAAAAAGCCAGCACACAAACAAGCTATAATGGATCGAAATCAGAGAGCAGACTAGGGAGGGAGAATGTTGGAGCAGTACCTATCTCTCCAGCGACACACATGCCTTCCACGCTCGCAAATCGCTGATCTCTTTGCCGTTGAATGAAGAGGGACGTGAGCAACACTTCTCCCCATTGCAGCTCCCCTTCTCACGAAGCACCCGCCCCCTCGGACACCGGCCAAGCTGGCTCTAGCATAGATGTTACCCTCTACGGCACGACTTCCGCCTTTCTCCCCCTAACAAGACGAGACAGACCGGTGGCTCCTCATCGAGTTAATGAATTAAAAAAATTCAAATAGGTACCAGTTAACTGAGATAGAGAGGAATGAAATAAAGCACACGCTGAGATTCGACAAGATCCGACGGCCCAAAATCTTACCGTGGAGCAATTACAAAACAGCTATTTGTTTATTAGGAAAAGTGTTAATTTATCTTTGAACTGTTCAAGCTTGGGGTTTATTTTGAACTATTTCCGTTTGAGGCTGCCTACTAGTTTTGCCACGAGTCGTACGGCTAGACCGAGACATGGGAGAGCACCACGCACGGCTCCCCAGTGTGAAGGAAAAGTCATCAATAAGAGCAAGAACAATAGAAGAGTTAGCAAGTTGGCTAGTATATTTTTGCCATGTCATCTATAGCCTATTTGTAGTTAGCTAATACAATAGTTAGATATAAGTATGGATTACTTTTTATGCATATGTCCCACCTTGCAATGTCACAAAGTGCCTAGGAGCACGCGCTGCAGCTGGCTATTATCTTGTAGCCTGCTTCTCTTCCCTCTCATCCAACTCAGCAAAACTATAGTATTTTAAGTCTTATAGCCTGTTGATTACTATACCTTATTATACTTGCTCTAATGTGCGGATGGTATTCACGTGATTAAAAAATGCAAATGCAGATGCAAATGACAAATTAATTTATCATCGGAAAATGGTGTAAGGAGTTCTTGCATTTTCTTCTTTTATTCTATTGCAGCCCAATAACGCTCTACTAGTCATTTTTTTTTTGAATTTAACGCTCTACTAGTCTTGGTAGTACACAGTACCCAGCCTGATCGAGTCATTGCTCCATTTCTATCATCTTCTTCGTGACAAGCTCCAGCAAAGAAGAGGAGTAGTCTCTCTTTAGCTCACCAAACCCATCCTTTTGCATCGCCATGATGGTTTCCAGATTCCCAGCGCAAGACAAGAACCGCATGCACGCCTCCCTCAGGACGGGGCAACGATGCCGCTCTGCCAATGCTAGAGTGGACGCCACGGAGCCCATACCGATGTGCCGGCACAACGCCTCCTCGCACATGAGCTTCAGCTTCTCCAGCTCATACTTGTCGGCCGCGACAAGCAGCCTCTCGGCGGTTGTAGGCGCGTCCAGCAGCGGAGGCGCGTCGGTGTAGATGAACTGGAGGAGAGCCTTGAACACCTCGGCGTCCATGTCGTCGATGCGTAGTTCGATGGTGTTCTCGTCCTTGCCAGTGGTTGCCTTGGCGAGCGAGAGCGAGAGGTCCGTCTTGAAGACGGGGGAGCGGGCCTCGAGCACCCACCGGTGCGCGTCGAACGCCTCTCCGTCGACCTCGATCCTCACGTCCGGTCGTTCCTTGTTCCAGATGGCTTCGGTAAGTTGCCCTGCTTGCAAGTCGAACGGCGCCGGCAGCGATGGAACCTCCATGCGGTCGTTGGTGCCGGTGACGGCGACAGTGAGGTCGCACAGGATGGTGAGGCAGTCGTCGTTGAGATGCTTCACCTTGTCGAGATCCTCGTGCCTGATGAAGTCATCGCAGTCGCCCCATTTGAGGCCGCCGTAGACGCGCTCCAGTTTCGTGGTTCGGGTGTAGCATGGCTTCAAGGCCTGGTCGAGTAGACTAAACTGAACCTTGGCCATGATATCTCCAGTCATTTGGTGGCGAGTATTGCTGCCACAATCATGATGGAGGTAGAGGGAGACGTAATCTTCGGACGGATAAGAGCGGCCGTTTGGACAGCAACATATACGCCAGTCTTGGCCGCCGACGGCGAACGTGCTTGATCTCATCTCCACCCCATGGTACACCATGTTCCTGACCTGCGTGAACTCGTGGATCCGGAGCACGTGGGAGCCCGTCCAATGCCTCACGGCGAAGGTTGAAGCCGAGAGCTTCTGCCGGCCGGCGCCGCGCAGGGCGGACATGACAGTGGACATTGACATGATGGGTGGTACCAGCGCTTTGACAAAGGAGAGACGACCACGGTTGCAAGGTCGGGACGATATGTATGTGCCGCAAATCACGAAGTGCAGACGCTAGGATGTTCAGGGAATATGGGAATTAATGGACGAATCATTGACATCCAGGTCGTAATATATCTGCCTTGATACACAAGCATATACAAACCAAATATAGTCATGACTTAGCTACAATTATTCTAAAATGATTTTCAATTTTTTCGATAAAGGGAATATATTATAATATTAAAAGATACCAAATACGCCTCTGCAACAACGCAACAACTTAATAACAGTACATATGCATACAACAACAAAAAAACGAAAACTAAAAGTCCTGCTATATCCCAGACCTAGCAACTACAATACATCCACCATCAAGACAACACCTGGAATACAGACTCTCTAAAAGCGACACCCTTCACGAAGGGAACGGTGCATCAGTGCCGTCGTCGCCCAATCAAAGATCTTAGGTTTTCACCATGAAGATAGTTCCCACTCTCAAAACAATGCCTCAACAAGGTCATTGCCATGCACAACCAGTTAAGGCCAGACCTGGGGTTTTCACCCTGAAAGGTAGAACTCTGAACTTCACATGTGTTGCCGCCCCCACTTTCATACCACTGCCGCGGATTCCGGAACGCCAAGCAAGTCCCTCAACATCGAGGAGACTTGAACCTCCCTTAGAGCATCTCTAGCAGAGCCCGTAAAAGGTCCAAAACCGAAAAATAACCGTCAGTTTACGGATTCGGCCGAAAAATGGTGCCGACCAGTGACCGTAAACGAGGCAAAACTGAAAATATTTTTTCGGGCTGCGTTCGGTTCTCTCCGTCGGCCTGTATTTGTAGGGGCCGGTGGAACCGAACGCAGCCGGAACACAATCCCTACTTTGCGCGCGAGGGAACTTTCAGCTCCTCCCAACCGCCGACGATGCCGATCTGTGCGCCCTCACCTTCTTCTGCGCCGCCACCCTCCGATTTCTCCCTGATGAGTCTCGAATCGACCCCGCCGGCCACCGTTGCTACCTCGCAGGCGCCGCCACCATCTCCAGTGGTCGTCGGAGCTTCCGCCGCTCCACCAACCACCCCGTCGACCCCTGCCACCCATGTGACCCCCGCGGAGGTAGCAACGACGGTCTCGTCGACGAGCGGGGTGAAGCGATGGCGCGCGGAAACGCATGTGGTCCTGCAATCTAGTGCTGCGAAGGCCACAGGTGATGTCTCGGCAGTGGCAACAAAGCCGAAGGCAGCCCGTGCGAGATCGAAGAATTCGGCCCCAAAAAGGACGAAAGTGAAGGCGTCGATGAGCCGTGGCGCCCCGCCTCCGTTGCCCTCCCCGCCAACGCCGCCGCTGCCACCACCGGAAACCACCGCGAACGTCGCCCAGGACATGCTCGACGAGGGGTCAACAAGGTACACATCAACTCTTCCTCCCTTTTTTTGATTGCTAGTAGATACTGAGGCCTCGTACGATTAGGAACGAGAACGCCTCGTACATGGAGATGTTGGAGGAGGTGAACATTAACCCACTCCCTCCGTTGGGCACTGGGATGGGCGGAGATGAGAACGACGGCGGGGACGAAGTGGAAGAAGGGGAAGAGCTTCACCATGCGTCATTGCTTTGATGTGCTTTAGCACCTCCCCAAGTGGAAATTGAGGGATGAAGAAGTAGCACCGAATAAAGATGCAATGGTTGCGCTCGACGACATCGAGGATGAGAAGGAGGGCCGGAACGCTAACAAGCCAGAGGGGAACAAGAAGGCGAAGGAAAGGCTCAGGCTCGAGGGTGAGGCTGCATTGTTGAGGGACAAGTTTGATCAAATTATGAAGTCTAAGGAGTTGATAGTATCCAAGACTTTGGAGACCAAGCTTGTCATCATCCAGACGAAGAAGGAGGTGAGCCTTGCAAAGCTTGAAGCCAGCCGAGAGGAAGCAAGGAACAAGGCCAAGTTGGAGGAGATGAGGATCAATGTGAAGAAGGCCAAAGCAATGAAGCAACTTTTGGCCGAAGAGAGGGAGATCATGATGATGAACACCAAGGACATGAATGAGCAACAAACTGGAGTGGTGGAAGGAGGCCTCGACGGAGATCACGACAAGACAAAGACTAGCTCGTCAAGAGGCAACTGGTGGTGGTGATGTGACTCCAGGAGGTGGTGGCGATGGTGTTGACGGCGGGCCAACCTCGGTTTGATGCCAGCGGTGAGAGGAGATGGGGAACTATGAACTGTTTGCTTTGATTGTGTCATTTGGTGTCTGCAGTATGAACTATGCATGAATTGTTTGCATTTTTTTTGTCGTTTGTTCGATCATATGCAAAAAAAATCATAAACCCTGTTTTTATGGGTTCGGAAGCTGCTGGCGTAGAACAGAGCCCGTGAACCAAAACTGTAAAAACAGAGCCCGTGAACCAAAACTGTAAAACAGAATATTCTATTTTACAGTTTTGGTTTACGGGGTCTATTCTGCGCCAGCCATTTTAGGACCCAAATACGTGAGTTCGGTGAAATGAACTCCACTTTTCAGTTCGCGTTTTTACGGGCTCTGCTAGAGATGCTCTTAGCTAGTCCTTCAATCCGACCTTCATGATATTCCTTCTTTTGACTTCACCATGGACCAAAAAGTCAATTGGTGTCAACACATAATAGAGCTTTACGCCGCTCCCTCCAGAACCAAACGGCCGGAATAAAAACATGGTTGCGTGCGACTGAATACCACCCGATCCAGCAAACTCCAGGCAAAAGATGCACTGTTTCATTCGCCGGTGGCACCTTTCGGAAGTCATCACTCCAGCCAGATCAAGGCAGATGATACGTCTCAAACATATCTATAATTTTTGATGCTCCATGCTTGTTTTATACCAATTCATATATGTTTTGCTTACACTTCATTGCACTTTTACATGATTTCCGACACTAACCTATTAATAAGATGCCACAGTGCTAGTTCCCTGTTTTTTGTTGTTTTTGTATTTCGGAAAAGTTGTACAGAAAATATTCTCGGAATTGGACGAAACAAAAGCCTAAGTCAATATTTTACTGAAACGAAGACAGAGTCCATAGGGGAGACGAAGATGAGCCACAGGGGGCCAAACCACCCCTTGGCGCAACCAGGTCTGGGCCCGCGCCAAAGCATGGTGTGGCCCTGATGACCCACAACTATAGGGGATCGCAACAGTCTTCGAGGGAAGTAAAACCCAAATTTATTGATTCGACACAAGGGGAGGTAAAGAATACTTATAAGCCTTAACAACTGAGTTGTCAATTCAGCTGCACCTGGAAAAGCACTAGCAACAGGGGTGATGTGAAAGTAGCAGTGATATGAGAGCAGTAGTAACATTAACACGGCAGCGAGTAATAGTAACACGAGAGCAATGGCACCGGAAGATAGTTGATACTACTTCCAATGACATGTAGAACAAGTATATGATGATGAAATATGGACCGGGGTTCCCAGCTATCTACACTAGTGGTAACTCTCCAATAACAAGTGTTGGGTGAACAAATTACGGTCGGGCAATTGATAGGATTGAAATAGCATTAAGACAGAATATCAAGATCATTAATCATGTAGGCATGTTTCCCAATAATAGTCGTACGTGCTCGCAATGAGAAACTTGTACAACATCTTTTGTCCTACCAGCCCGGTGGCAGCCGGGCCTCAAGGGAAACTATCGGATATTAAGGTACTCCTTTTAATAGAGTACCGGAGCAAAGCATTAACACTCCGTGAAAACATGTGTCCCTCACATCACCGCCATCCCCTCCGGTTGTCCCGATTTCGTCACTTCGGGGCCTTTGGTTCCGGACGGTGACATGTGCATACAACTTGTAGATACAATCTAAGCAATAAGTATAGAGCTCAAATCTAAGATCATGCCACTCGGGCCCTAGTGACAAGCATTAAGCATAACAAGATTGCAGCAACAATAACTTCATAAACTTTGTAGATAGACAATCATAATGTAACAATCCATCGGATCCCGACAAACACAACACCGATTACATCAGATGAATCTCAATCATGTAAGGCAGCTCATGAGATCATTGTATTGAAGTACATGGGGGAGAGAATACCAACTAGCTACAGCTAGAACCCGTAGTCCATGGGGGAACTACTCACGGAGCATGATGGAGGCGATGGCGTTGATGGAGATGGCTTCCGGGGCACTTCCCCGCCCGGCGGGTGCCGGGACAGAGACTTCTGTCCCCCGAATTGGAGTTTCGCGATGGTGGCGGCGCCCACGGAGTCTTTCCGGAGTTTCGTCAAGAGTTACGGTGTTTTTAGGTCGAAAGGGATTTTATAGGCGAAGAGGCGGCGCGGGGGGGCACCTGGGGGCTCCCCACCACAGGCCGGCGCGGGCCCAGGCCAGGCCGCGCCGCCCTATGGTGTGGTGGCCCTCTGGCCCCTCTCCGACTCTTCTTCGGTGTTCTGGAGCCTTCCGGGAAAAATAGGAGGTTTGGTCTTCGTTTCGTCGAATTCCGAGAATATTGCCCGAACAGCCTTTCTGGAACCAAAAACAGCAGAAAACAGGAACTGGCACTGTGGCATCTTGTTAATAGGTTAGTTCCGGAAAACGCATAAAATCATCATAAAGTGCAAGCAAAACATGTAAGTATTGTCATAAAACAAGCATGGAACGACAGAAATTATGGATACGTCGGGGACGTATCAGCATCCCCAAGCTTAGTTCCTGCTCGTCCGAGCGAGTAAACGATAAAAAGAATAATTTCTCGTAGTGACATGCTACTTACATAACCTTGATCATACTATTACAAAGCATATGAAATGAATGAAGTGACTCAAGGCAATGATCTATAGTTGCTAACAAATAGATAACATATAGCAAAACTTTTCATGAAGAGTACTTTCAAGACAAGTATCAAAAGTCTTGCACAAGAGTTAACTCATAAAGCAATAAGTTCAAAGTAAAGGCATCGAAGCAACACAAAGGAAGATATAAGTTTCAGCGGTTGCTTTCAACTTGTAACATGCATATCTCATGGATAATTATCAACACAAAGTAATATGATGAATGCAAATATGCAAGTATGTAAGAATCAATGCACAGTTGACACAAGTGTTTGCTTCTAAGATGGAAGGAAGTAGGTAAACCGACTCAACATAAAGTAAAAGAATGGCCCTTCAAAGAGGAAAGCATCGATTGCTATATTTGTGCTAGAGCTTTGGTTTTGAAAACATAAAGAGAGCATAAAAGTAAAGTTTTGAGAGGTGTTTGTTGTTGTCAACGAATGGTAGTGGGCACTCTAACCCCCTTGCGAGACAAACCTTCAAAGAGCGGCTCCCATGAATTATTTTTATTTTTGGGTGGCACTCCTTCCAACCTTTCTTTCACAAACCATGGCTAACCGAATCCTCGGGTGCCTGCCAACAATCTCATACCACGAAGGAGTGCCCTTTTATTTTAGTTTTATTATGATGACACTCCTCCCAACCTTTGCTTACACAAGCCATGGCTAGCCGAATCCTTCGGGTGCCGTCCAACAATCACAAACCATGGAGGAGTGTCTATTTAAGTTAATTAATTCAGGACTGGGAATCCCAATGCCAGCTCTTTTTGCAAAATTATTGGATAAGCGGATGTGCCACTAGTCCATTGGTGATAGTTTCCCAACAAGATTGAAAGATAAACACCACATACTTCCTCATGAGCTATAAAACATTAACACAAATCAGAGGTAATAAATTTTGAATTGTTTAAAGGTAGCACTCAGGCAATTTACTTTGGAATGGCAGGAAATACCACATAGTAGGTAGGTATGGTGGACACAAATGGCATAGTGGTTGGCTCAAGTATTTTGGATGCACGAGGAGCATTCCCTCTCAGTACAAGGCTTTGGGCTAGCAAGGTTATTTGAAGCAAACACAAGTATGAACTGGTACAGCAAAACTTACATAAGAACATATTGCAAGCATTATAATACTCTACACTGTCTTCCTTGTTGCTCAAACACTTTTACCAGAAAATATCTATACCTTAAGAGAGATCAATCATGCAAACCAATTTCAACAAGCTCTACAGTAGTTCTCCATTAATAGGCTTAGACTACATGAAAAAACTTAATCATGATCTACTTGAGAGCTCAAAACAATTGCCAAGTTTCAAATTATTCAAGACATGATGAGGCATTTTCTGTTTCCAACCAAATATAAATAAGTGCAATAGCTTCCAACTTTTATCATTGAACATTAAAAGTAAAACGAAGAACACAAGTGTTCATATGAAAAAGCGGAGCGTGTCTCTCTCCCAAACAAGGATTGCTAGGATCCGATCTTATTCAAACAAAACAAAAATAAAAGCACACAGACGCTCCAAGTAAAGCACATATGATGTGACCGAATAAAAATATAGTTTCAATAGAAGAAACCTGATAAGTTGATGAAGAAGGGGATGCCTTGGGCATCCCCAAGCTTAGACGCTTGAGTCTTCTTGAAATATGCAGGGATGAACCACGGGGGCATCCCCAAGCTTAGACTTTTCACTCTTCTTGATCATATATCATCCTCCTCTCTTGACCCTTGAAAACTTCCTTCACACCAAACTTCTCATAAACTTCATTAGAGGGGTTAGTACTCAAAAAATTTGAATCCACCTTGGTCCTGTAGTGGCACATTGCAAGAACTCAATAAAACATTAGCTACAGCCCTCTACGTCTAGAAAACCTCGCTTAAAGTCCACAAGAGACAATGCAAAAAAACAGAGATAGAATCTGCCAAAACAGAACAGCCAGTAAAGACGAATTTTAATAAAATACTTCCGTTGCTCAAATCAGAAAACTCAAAACTAACGAAAGTTGCGTAAATATCTGGGGAACACGCACGTAAATTGGCATATTTTTCTGAGTTACCTACAGAGAGAACAGCCCAGATTCGTGACAGATAGAAATCTGTTTCTGCGCAGAAATCCAAATCTAGTATCAACCTTCGATTAGAGGCTTCACTTGGCACAACAAAACACAAAACTAAGATAAGGAGAGGTTGCTACAGTAGTAAACAACTTCCAAGACTCAAATATAAAACAAAGTACTGTAGCAAAATAACACATGGGTTATCTCCCAAGAAGTTCTTTCTTTACAGCCATTAAGATGGGCTCAGCAGTTTTAATGATGCACTCGCAAGAAATAGTATTGGAAGCAGAAGAGAGCATCAAGAGGCAAATCCAAAACACATTTAAGCCTAACATGCTTCCTTTGGAAAGGAATCTTGTACACAAATAAATTCATGAAGAACAAAGTGACGAGCATAAGAAGATAAAACAAGAATAACTTCAAACATTTCAGCATATAGAGAGGTGTATTAGTACCATGAAAATTTCTACAACCATATTTTCCTCTCTCATAATAATTTTCAGTAGCTTCATGAACAAACTCAACAA
>NC_061508.1:342278408-342370504 GCF_022539505.1 Lolium rigidum
GAATTTACTATGCAATGCACATCCCTTTCTAAAATCTACCCCTCGATCGTCTCTAAACCTGGGACATTACGGATACCACTCGTAGGATAACGTTGCATAGAAAACAAAAAAATTCCTACCGCGAACACGCAATCCAAGCCAAGATGCAATCTAGAAGACGGTAGCAACGAGGGGGTATCGAGTCTCACCCTTGAAGAGATTCCAAAGCCTACAAGATGAGGCTCTTGTTGCTGCGGTAGACGTTCACTTGCCGCTTGCAAAAGCGCGTAGAAGATCTTGATCACGATCGCTTCCGGCGCCACGAACGGGCAGCACCTCCGTACTCGGTCACACGTTCGGTTGTTGATGAAGACGACGTCCACCTCCCCGTTCCAGCGGGCAGCGGAAGTAGTAGCTCCTCTTGAATCCGACAACACGACGGCGTGGTGTCGGTGGTGGTGGAGAAGTCCGGCGGAGCTTCGCTAAGCGTGCGGGAAGTGGAGGAGCGGGGCGGCTAGGGTTTGGGGAGAGGGGGGCGCCGGCCACTATGGGGTGCGGCCACCTTGGTGGTGTTTGAGGTAGCCGGCCCCCTCCCCCTTGGCCCTCATTATATAGGTGGAACCCCAAGAGTTGGTCTCCAAGTCTTCGAATAAGACCCGAACCAAAAACCTTCCATATGGAGGGGAACCTAGCCAAGCTAGGACTCCCACTAGAGGTGGGAGTTCCACCTCCCATATGGGGGGTGGCCGGCCCCCTAAGGGGAGTCCACTTGGGACTCCTCCCCCACTAGGGTTGGCCGTCCATGGAGGTGGAGTCCCATGTGGACTCCACCTTCCTTGGTGGTTTCTTCCGGACTTTTCTAGAACCTTCTAGAACCTTCCATAGAACCTTCCGCGACATTTTAATTCACATAAAATGACATCCTATATATGAATCTTATTCTCCGGACCATTCCGGAACTCCTCGTGATGTCCGGGATCTCATCCGGGACTCCGAACAAATATTCGAACTCCATTCCATATTCAAGTTCTACCATTTCAACATCCAACTTTAAGTGTGTCACCCTACGGTTCGTGAACTATGCGGACATGGTTGAGTACTCACTCCGACCAATAACCAATAGCGGGATCCGGAGATCCATAATGGCTCCCACATATTCAACGATGACTTTAGTGATCGAATGAACCATTCACATACGATACCAATTCCCTTTGTCACGCGATATTTTACTTGTCCGAGGTTTGATCTTCGGTATCACTCTATACCTTGTTCATCCTCGTCTCCGACAAGTACTCTTTACTCGTACCGTGGTATGTGGTCTCTTATGAATTTATTCATATGCTTGCAAGACATTAGACGACATTCCACCGAGAGGGCCCGGAGTATATCTATCCAGTCATCGGGATGGACAAATCCCACTTGTTGATCCATATGCCTCAACTCATACTTTCCGGATACTTAATCCCACCTTTATAACCACCCATTTACGCGGTGGCGTTTGATGTAATCAAAGTACCTTTCCGGTATAAGTGATTTACATGATCTCATGGTCATAAGGACTAGGTAACTATGTATCGAAAGCTTATAGCAAATAACTTAATGACGAGATCTTATGCTACGCTTAATTGGGTGTGTCCATTACATCATTCATACAATGATATAACCTTGTTATTAATAACATCCAATGTTCATGATTATGAAACTAATCATCCATTAATCAACAAGCTAGTTAAGAGGCATACTAGGGACTTCTTTGTTTGTCTACATATCACACATGTACTAATGTTTCGGTTAATACAATTATAGCATGATATATAAACATTTATCATAAACATAAAGATATATAATAATAACCACTTTATTATTGCCTCTAGGGCATATCTCCTTCATTATAAGCAATATTTTCCAATCTAGACAAATTATCAGCAACAGGATTATCAGCACCTTTCCTATCTACAATATGTAAATCAAATTCTTGCAAAAGAAGCACCCATCTAATAAGCATTGGCTTAGCATCTTTCTTTTCCATAAGGTACCTAATTGCAGCATGATCAGTATGAACTGTAACTTTTGAGTCAACAATATAAGGTCTAAACTTGTCACAAGCAAAAACTACAGCTAATAACTCTTTTTCAGTTGTAGCATAATTTCTCTGAGCAGCATCAAGAGTCTTACTAGCATAATGAATAACATTCAATTTTTTATCTACTCGCTGTCCAAGAACAGCACCTACAACAAAATCACTAGCATCACACATAATTTCAAAAGGTAAATTCCAATCAGGAGGTTCAACTACTGGAGCAGTTGTTAAGGCTTTCTTTAGAGTTTCAAAAGCTTCCTTACAATCATCATCAAAAACAAAAGGTACATCTTTTCGAAGAAGATTAGTAAGAGGCTTAGAAATTTTAGAGAAATCTTTAATAAATCTCCTATAAAAACCAGCATGACCAAGAACACTACGAATACCTTTAACATCCCTAGGATAGGGCATCTTCTCAATTGCTTCAACTTTAGCTCTATCAACTTCAATACCTCTCCCCGAAATTTTATGTCCCAATACAATTACTTCATTAACCATAAAGTGGCATTTCTCCCAATTAAAAACAAGGTTAGTTTCTTCACATCTCTGCAAAACTTTATCAAGGTTTCGCAAATAATTATCAAAAGAATTCCCATAGACAGAAAAATCATCCATGAATACCTCTACAATATTTTCACAAAAGCCATGAAAAATAGCAGACATGCATCTTTGAAAAGTAGCAGGAGCATTACATAAACCAAAAGGCATACGCCTATAAGCATAAGTTCCATAGGGACAAGTGAAAGTGGTTTTCTCTTGATCTTTAGTTCTAACAGCAATTTGTGAAAACCCAGAATAACCATCAAGAAAGCAGAAATGAGTATTTTTAGATAGCCTTTCTAGCATTTGATCAATAAATGGCAAAGGGTAATGATCTTTCTTAGTAACTTTATTAACCTTTCGAAAATCAATGCACATTCTATACCCTACAACTACTCTTTGAGGGATGAGCTTGATGTCTACGGGTGCTTCTATTCTTGTAGACAGTGTTGGGCCTCCAAGAGCAGAGGTTTGTAGAACAGCAGCAAGTTTCCCTTAAGTGGATCACCCAAGGTTTATCGAACTCAGGGAGGAAGAGGTCAAAGATATACCTCTCAAGCAACCCTGCAATCATGATACAAGAAGTCTCTTGTGTCCCCAACACACCTAATACACTTGTCAGATGTATAGGTGCACTAGTTCGGCGAAGAGATAGTGAAATACAAGTAGTATGAGTGAATATGAGCAGTAGTAACGGCGCCGAGAAAAGTGCTTGCTGGCGTGCAGTTGATGGTAGTAATATTGCAGGAAGTAAAGATGCAGTAAAACAGTAAACAAGCGATGATTGCAGTATTTGGAAACAAGGACTAGGGATCATACTTTCACTAGTGGACACTCTCAACATTGATCACATAACAGAATAAATAAATAGATGCTAGACTCTACACCCTCTTGTTGGATGATGAACACTACTAACTGTGTAGGATTACACGAACCCTCAATGCCGGAGTTAACAAGCTCCACAATATTCAATGTTCATATTTAAATAACCTTAGAGTGCATAACAGATCAACATAACCAAACCAAGTACTAACATAGCATGCACACTGTCACCTTCACACTACGAAAGGAGGAATAGATCACATCAATACTATCATAGCAATAGTTAACTTCATAATCTACAAGAGATCACAATCATAGCCTACGCCGGGTACTACACGATGCACACACTGTCACCATTACACCGTGCGGGAGGAATAAACTACTTTAATAACATCACTAGAGTAGCACACGAGATAAATTGTGATACAAAACACATTGCAATCATAAAGAGATATAAATAAGCACTTCACTATGCCATTCATAACAGCTGAATAAGTATTCTGTGAAATATAGCCTAAGAGACCCACACGGTGCACACACCGTCACCTTTACACACGTGGGACAAGGAGTCTCCGGAGATCACATAAGTAAAATCCACTTGACTAGCATAATGACATCTAGATTACAAGCATCATCATATGAATCTCAATCATGTAAGGCAGCTCATGAGATTATTGTATTGAAGTACATAGGAGAGAGATGAACCACATAGCTACCGGTACAACCCCGAGCCTCGATGGAGAACTACTCCCTCCTCATGGGAGACAGACAGCGTTGATGAAGATGGCGGTGGTGTTGATGGAGAAGCCTTACAGGGGCACTTCCCGGTCCGGCGGCGTGCCGGAACGGAGACTCCTGTCCCCCGGATCTTGGCTTCGCGATGGCGGCGGCTCTGGAAGGTTTCTCGTACCGTGGCTTTTCCCGTCTCGAGGTTTTAGGTCGAGGAGGCTTAAATAGGCGAAGAGGCGGAGTCGGAAGGCTGACGGGGCCACCACACAATAGGGCGGCGCGGCCAGGGCCTGGGCCGCGCCGGCCTGGCGTGTGGCCCCCCCAGGGCTCCCCTCTGGCGGCTCTCGGGTGTTCTGGAAGCTTCGTGGAAAAATAGGATGCTGGGGCATTGATTTCGTCCGATTCCGAAAATATTTCCTTACTAGGATTTCTGAAACCAAAAACAGCGAGTAAAACAGAAGCCGGCACTTCGGCATCTCGTCAATAGGTTAGTTCCGGAAAATGCATAAAAACGATATAAAGTGTGAACAAAACATGTAGGTATTGTCATAAAACTAGCATGGAACATAAGAAATTATAGATACGTTTGAGACGTATCAGAGCTCATCATTATCATTAGGTACAACAGTTATTCCTCCTTTCTTAGGAACACAATGCACAGGACTAACCCATCTACTATCAGCAATAGGATATATAATACCATCTTCAAGAAGTTTTAATACCTCATTCCTTACCACATCCTTCATCTTAGGAATTAGACGACGCTGATGTTCAACAATAGGCTTTGGATCATCTTGCATGTTGATGGCATGTTGGCAAATAGAGGGAGAAATCTCCTTCAAGTCATCAAGAGTGTAACCAATAGCTCCTCGGTGTTTCTTCAATATTTCCAATAGTCTTTCTTCCTCAAAATCTGAAAGCTTAGCACTAATAATAACATGATATGTTTTCTTACATCAATATAAGCATACTTAAGATTATCAGGCAACGGTTTCAAATCAAAAATAGGATCTTCCTTTGGCGGTGGTGTTGTACCTAGATCTTCACAACCGGTAAGTCATGTTTAAGAATAGGTTGACGAAGGAAAATTTCATCAAGCTCATTCCTTTCTTCCATAAAGACTTCACTCTCATGATCCTCCAAATGTTGCTGCAAAGGATTATTAGGAGCAAGAGCAATAGATGCAAGCTGTTCAACTCTAAAATCATCATTAGGCAATTCAACTTCATAAGGAACTTTGGCAAATTTAGAGAAATTAAACTCATAAGATTCACCAGCAAATTTAGTCACAATTTTCTCTTTCTTGCAATCTATAATAGCTCCACAAGTATTTAGAAAAGGTCTACCAAAAATGATAGGACAAGTCTTACTAGCAGCGGAACCAAGTACCAAAAAGTCAGCAGGATATTTAATTTTACCACATAGAACTTCCACATCTCGAACAATACCAATAGGAGAGATAGTTTCTCTATTAGCTAGCCGAATAACCACATCAATATCTTCAAGTTCACAAGAACCAATTTCATGCATGATTTCCCTGTAAAGCTCATAAGGAATGGCACTAGTACTTGCACCAATATCGCATAAACCATAATAACAATGATCACCAATTTTAACAGAGAGCATAGGAACGCTGGCTTTCCTAGACTTACTAGGATGTGAAACAATATTAGAAGCATCTTCACAGAAAATGATGTGACCATCTTCTACATTTTCAGTCACAAGGTCTTTAATTATTGCAACAACAGGTTCTACATTTATTTGCTCCTCAGGTTCTATAGGTTTCCTTGCACTTTTGCTAACCACACTAGTTATAACAGAATACTCTTTCATTTTAGCAGGAAAAGGAATTTTTTCAATATAAGCTTCAGGAAGAATGTGATCAATAGTTTTAACTTCAATACATTTACCTATAGGTGAATCGGTTTTATCTTTGTAAGGTTCATGATACTTATCAAAATTCTTCCTAGGCAATTCAAAATGAGAGGCAAAAGCTTTATAAAAATTTGCAACAACTTGAGAGTCAAGACCATAAGTAGCACTCATATTTTGAAATTTATCAGTATCCATAAAAGTTTCAATGCATTCATAATCATAATTTATACCTGACTTTCTACCTTTGTCGTTCTCCCATCCTTCAGTATTCTCCTGAATCTGATCAAGAAGGTCCCATTTAAACTCTTCTTTGTTGCGTGTGAATGATCCAGAGAAAGTAGTATCCAGCAAGGTTTTATCTTGAAAAGAAAGTCTTGCATAGAAATTATGAATGATGATATTACCAGGAAGCTCATGAATGGGGCATTTGAGCATTAAAGACTTCAATCTCCCCCATGCTTGGGCAATACTCTCTCCATCATGAGGCCAGAAATTATATATGCGGTTTCGGTCTTTGTGAATTTCACTTGGAGGATAGAATTTAGAATAAAATAGAGGCATTATATCCTTCCAATCAAGCGAATGCCCATTCTTCAGCAGTTTATACCAATGCACCGCTTTACCAGACAGCGACATAGAGAATAGTTTCTTCCTAACTTCATCCATAGAAATACCTGCACACTTGAATAACCCGCATAATTCATGTAAAAACAGTAAATGATCTCCGGGATGGACAGTTCCATCCCCTTCATAGCGGTTATCCACAACACGTTCAATAATTTTCATAGGTATTTTATATGGAATCACTTTCTCACCTGGCGCCTCATCCACTACCTTTGCAGTAGTAGTAGATTTTCCAAATAGGAATTCAAGAGAAGATCTCTCCATAATGAATTATAGCAGCAGGCAGAAATAAAAACAGCACGTACAGTAAAAAATTTCCTTACCAATTCCACTTACCAATAGCGCTTCACTCCCCGGCAACGGCGCTAGAAAATAGTCTTGATGACCCACAAGTATAGGGGGTGTATCGTAGTACTTTCGATAAATAAGAGTGTCGAACCCAATGAGGAGCAGAAGGTGTTGACAAGCAGTTTCGATGCAGGATTCACTGTAAATGCTCACAGACAAGTTTTCAGGGGGTTTTGATATAGCAGATAAATAAAGTACAAGTAAGTAAAATGCGAGAGTAATAATTGCAGCGAGTGGCCCAATCCTTTTTGGCACAAAGGGCAAGCCGGTTTGTTTACTTATGATGACCAAACGTTCTTGAGGACACACGGGAATTTAGTCTAGTGCTTTCGCTTCATATAGTTGATTAATCTTCATTGTTTTGATAAGTGTTGTGTGGGTGAACCTATGCTAATGCACCGCCCTTCCTAGGACTAATACATACTTGTGATTAAACCCCTTGCAAGCATCCGCAAATACAAGAAAGTAATTAAGATAAATCTAACCACGACCTTAAACTCGAGATCCTCGCTATCCCTCATGCATCGATATACCAACGGGGGTTCAGGTTGATGTCACTCCGGCAACCCCACAATTGGCAAACGAATACAAGATAAATTCCCCTAGGCCCATAAAGGTGAAGTATCATGTAGTCGACGTTCACATGACACCACTAGAAGAATAACACCACAACTTAAATATCAAACCATTAAATATTACTCAACATAGTTCACTACTAACATTTAGACTCACCCATGTCCTCAAGAACTAAACAAACTACTCACAAGACATCATATGGAACATGATCAAAGGTGATATAATGATGAATAACAATCTGAATATAAACCTTGGTTCAATGGTTTCACTCAATAGCATCAATAACAAGGAGTAATCAACACCGGGTGAGTTTCCCCTATGAAATAATCAAGATTCAACCCTAGATGTTACAGCGGAGACGAGGTGCAGCGGTGGAGATGATGGTGTCGGCGGTGGAGATGATGATGATGATGATGATCCCAATGAAGTCCAGCTCGATGACGGTGATGATGGCGACAATTTCCCCCTCCGGGAGGGAATTTCCCCGGCAGATTTCAGCCTGCCGGAGAGCTCTTTTCTCTCTGGTGTTTTTCCGCTCCGCAGAGGCGGCTGTGTCTATCCTCAATGATTCTCCCGACCTGAGGGTTTCTAAGAGATGACGCGAAAGGGCGATGGCCGAGGGGGGTCGTGGGCCCCCTCCCCACATGGCAGCGCGCCAGGCCTAGTGGCCGCTCTAGCCTATGGGGGGGCCATGGTGGCCCTCCTCGGCCTCCCCTTTTGGCTGGCTCCGTCATCTGGAAAAATAGGAGCTTTGGTATATTTTCTGTCAATTGTTGATCTTCAAAAATATTGTATCGTGACGGTGCTTTTTCCGGCAGAATCCTGACTCCGGTGAGTAATTCTCCAATAATCATGAAACATGCAAAATAGGTGAAATAACATAAGTATCATCTCTAAATATGAAATATATCAATGAATAATAGTAAATTATGATATAAAATAGTGATGCAAAATGGACGTATCACAACGCATGTAGTAGATCCTCCTCGAAATCCCGCCATCACGAAGGCGTGGTGACGGTGGTAGTGGAGATCTCCGTCAGGGCTTCGCCATAAGCGTTGCGGGAGAAGAAGGAGGAGGGACTAGCTAGGGTTTGGGAGAGGGGGGTGCTTGGGTGCCGGCCTTGGGTGCCCTTTGGTGGTGCGGCTCAAGAGGTAGCCAGCCCCCTCTCTCTCCCCCTCATTATATAGGTGTAACCCCCTAGGGTTTTCCCAAAATCCGAATAAGAGTCCAACTCAAAACCTTCCATATTGAAACCTAGGGGAAGTGGGACTCCTCCCTTTCCTTCCCCTATGGCCGGCCATGATGGTGGAGTCCACCATGGACTCCACCTTCCCCTTTGGTCAGCTGGCTAGGGTTGGTGGAGTCCATCCGGGACTCCACCTTCCATGGTGATTTCTTCTAGAAGGTTCTAGAACATTCTAGCACCTTCCATAAATGCACCGGATCATTTCCAAACTTGGAAAGTGACTTCCTATATATGAATCTTATTCTCCAGACCATTCCGGAACTTCATTCCATATTCCATATCTACTTAAAACGACATCAAACCTTAAGTGTGTCACCCTACAGTTCGAGAACTATGCCGACATGATCGAGACTCCTCTCTGATCAATAACTAATAGCGGGACCTGGAGATCCATAATAGCTCCCACATATTCAACGATGACTTCGTGATCGAAAGAACCATTCACATAAAATAACAATTCCCTTTGTCTCGCGAGATTTTACTTATCCGAAGTTTGATCGTCGGTATCTCCATACCTAGTTCAACCTCGTCACCGATAAGTACTCTTTACTCGTACCGTGATATGATATCCCTTGTGAATCAGTCACATGCTTGGAAGCTAATTGGATGTCATACCACCGAGAGGGCCCAGAGTATATCTATCCGTCATTAGGATGGACAAATCCCACTATTGATACAAGTGCCTCAACCCTATACTTTCGGAACACTTAATGCCACCTTTATAACAACCCATTTACGCAGTAGTGTTTGGTGTCATCAAAGCATCCATCCGGTGTAGGTGATTAACATGATCTCATGGTCGAAGGATTAAGTTACTATGCATATTAAAGCTTGAAGCATAAAGAACTAAATGACTTGATCATATGCTACACTTACTATGGGTGTATGTCCATCACATCATTCACCTAATAATATGATCTTGTTTATTAATAATATCCAATGTTCATGATCAGGAAACCATGATCATCTATTAATCAACAAGCTAGTTTAACAGGAGGCTTACTAGGGACTCCTTTATGTTTACAAAAAAATTATAGCATGGGATGTAAACATTTATCATGAACACTAAGATATAACAATAAACACTTTTATTATTGCATCTTGGGCATATCTCCAACAGCCTCCCACTTGCACTAGAGTCAATAATCTAGTTTACATTTGTAAAGATATAACACCTTGGCCTTCTGGTGCTTATCATGTTTGCTAATGGGAGAGGTTTCAGTCAACGAATCGAACATTCTCAGAAACGTATGTGTTGTGCAATTCATTCGCGTCTCTACGCATGAATCAATTTTTCAAATGAGTCGGCATTAATCGTATATGTTTGGTCTTCTAGTGGAACCTTAATTCCGCGGTGTGAAATATGTTACCAATATTGTCACATACAATATAACTTCATAGTTCTGACACTACCGGAACTACACCAAGTTCTCAAAGAACTCCTTGACTTTGTTTGTAGAATCTGTCACAATATTTAGAACTCATCTAAATCTAGCGTGTCCATGCCATCGTTAAATTTATATCGATAAGGTGTTTCTCTTCTTCAGCAGAAAAGATTGGTGAACATTATATCAGGAACCAGGAGTTGGATGAAGATCATCTGCTGGATACTCTTACCGTTCTGAAGCTGAACTGCGGCTTATCGTGTGATTGTTTGAAGGCAGCGCAGACTGCGCTTGAATGCAACTTCCCGCATTTCTCCCCAAGACTGAGCTTCCCTCGAGGTTTGGCCAACTCCCCAGACACTTCAATGGACAAAATGATCCAGCTTTGGCGCACCACCAAGCAAGCTTGAAAATTGGAGTCGAAGGCACAATTGCTCTCGTGGCGGCTAGTGGCGAGAAAGTCGACTGGACCAAAGTTGCTGCTGTCAGGGGTTTGAAGAGCGAGACGTGGCGATCTTTGATAAAGGATGCGAAGTTCTTCTCGAGAAAACTCATTGCTATTCATGATCCGAGGTCTTCTGCTTCTGCCAGCACTGCCCAAACGGAGGTCAAGTAGACAAACGTGTACTCTTTTTCTTTGTAGATATTTTCGCCTTTTGTTGCCCTCAAACATTATGTAAGCGCATTATGAACCATATATTTTGAAAACTCCCTCATGTCATGTACTGTGGCTATGAATGATAAAACTCGCTTTGCTGGATTATTGATTTCAACATTTTTTGTTTTCCAGTTGATTTTTGACAACTATACCAGGATTGGATACTCCGATACGTCCCCTGCTGCATCACACTCCACGAAAATGCCTGAAAATTCTTCTTTGCACGTTTCATCGTGCCCTGATGCTATGAAAGAGGACGTGGCTGATTTGCGACTAAAGCTTCAGTCGATGAAGATCCAAATCATGACTACCTTGGAGCAAGCACGAAAATCCTCGGATCGCGAACGAAGTGCTCTTCATCGGGCGCAAGAATCTGTTGAGCTAGAGAAAACTGCGACTTCCAACACCGCTCGGTCTACTCAACGTGAAAATTACATGTTGGACCTTATGACTGATGCGAGCCAAGACATGACTGGTACGTTATTCCTATCCTCCCGCTCTCTCGTCCTTCTATATGAGTGTGTGTATTATATTGCCTTTTCCTTTATCTCTCACAGGCGCGTTCGTTGATACTGCTGCTGAGGAACAAAGGGTAAACTTGCGGGTTGACAACCTTCTTAGTCTTGCCAAAGCCAACGATATTGATTTTTAGGTGGATGAAACGCGTTGTCGCCGTATTGTTCAATTTCAAGACCGTGCCGCTCAGACCCGAGAATTTCAAGACCGTGCCACCCAGACCTTGGCCATGGTATAAAATGCCATGTTTCCTCGCAAACGTCAACCCGAGAATGTTGCTCAGCTCATGAACAAGTTTAAGGATGTGCGCAATATTCACGACTTTGTGAAGGCCCAGATGGTGGCTGGTGCCAAATTTGCCTTGATCTAGCCGAGGATTTACTACCCGAAGATGAATCTCGACAAGGTCGTGGACGGTGTTCTCCTCAAGAGCTCGAAAAAGAGGATAAATATCGATCAGCATAACACGGCCGTGTCCCCTGTCGCCGAAAAGGTGATTGTTAAACTCCTTGAAGTAGACTCCTCTTTTTTCAAAAAATACCGATATGATGATTCGACAAAACAGATGCTTGCTGCAAGGGAAAATATAGATAGATTGATACATGCATTCTTATATATTGTTTGATGCGTGAGGTTTGAGCCAAGACGCTATATATATATAGGTCTTCTATTCTCGAACAGGTTCGAGAATACCCTTTCTGAACTTCCGGGTATTTCCTAGTGAACTTCTCGACGGAAAAGCAGAATTACATGTTCGTGCAGACAGTATTTAATGATGATGTTCAAACCGCTTATCGGATTGATGCATATAATATACCGTTGGATTCGCACGGAAATTTCGCAACTTTTTTGTGTTCATTGTTTTCCCAAATTCTATATTGATTAAAACTAATTTGAAATATACAAAACAACGTTTTCGCGGATTTCTCTAATTTTGTATAGTTTTGGGGTTCCAATTTTCGAACCGTTTATCAGAATGATGCGTATGATATTCCGTTGGAAAGGTGCTGACTAGGTGCACCTTTTTCATGAAGAACACTTTTCTAAATTCTTTATAGTTTAAGAGCAGATTTGAAAATACGTGATTACGTTTTTTGAACTTCTCGGTTTTTCGAACTGTTTTTGGGGCTTATTTCCGAACCACTTATCGGAATGTTCCAAATGATTTTGCGGTGAAAAGATATTGATTAGGCGAATCTTTTTCATCTTGAATTTTTTTCTAAATTCTAAATTGTTTTAGTTTAATTTCAGAAATACATAAAAGTGAAGATAACGCCGACATAAGAACATTTCGAAATTGGCTCATCTAGATTGATTAGGTGTGGCATTGCCATATGTTGGAGTATTAGTAGAGTTATATTAGTGCTAATTGTACGTTGAGTTGTCGATTTGCGCAATCGGTGGTTGTACGGACGATTTCTATGCGTATGATTTCCGTCTAGAAAAACAGAGTGTATGAGGTGCTCGAATATAGAAGTGAACTTCCTTATATCTGTTAGTGAACTTCCGATCGCGGTATAAAAGTTTCAGGCATGTAATAAAATTATAGCGAACTTCTGTGGATGTGAACTTCTTCTCCCCTGAATCTGAACTTCGACGGACTTCAATATTGTACAGGGCGAACTTCCGAAACTTTAGTCTAGTTTGAAGTGAACTTCAGAAAATATAACGAACTTCCGTCGCATCTGAACTTCTCTGGACACAGATCTCAACTTCCCCTTATTTGCATCTGAACTTCCAAACGGACCTCAATGTTGTAAGGTCTGCTATTCTCGAAATTCTCGAACCGGTTCGAGAATACCCTTTCTGAACTTCCTCCTACACAGAAGTGAACTTCTCGGCGGAACACTAGAATTCTATGTTTCAATGGATAGTGTTTTGAGGCTGATTTGTGAACCGTTTATCTAAATGATGCATATGATATACCGTTGTAAAAATATGGGAATTTCAAAACTTTCTCGTCAATATTTTTTTTTCCAAATTCTTCACGGTTTGAAAATAATTTCCAATATACTAAGGTAGTGTTTGGATGCTTAGAATTGGGCTCTGAATTGGAGAATCTGGAATTGAGGGCCGAATTCCGCTGCTTGGATGTGCTGTGTATTGGGTTCTGAAATCACAACCCAATTCCATGCGTACCCCCCGCGGGCCAACTTAACACATCGCTCAATTCAGAGGTCCACAGCTCTGTATTCGCTCTGAATCGGTCATATTGTCTCTCTCCCGAAAACACGAGTGCGAGGACGAGGACTCGCTCGCCTCCAGTCGTCGCCCTCGCCGGTGAAGGTGTCGCGCCGGCGCCGCTGGGTAAGCTCCGCCGCCTGCCCTCTCCCCCTCCTCCCCCTCCGCCCGCCTTCCCCTGCCCGCTCGCCGTGCGCCAGTCCTTCGTGCGCCCCCAGTCGGCCGTCGTGCCAGCCCTCCGTGCGCCCCCAGCCGGCCGCCGTGCCAGCCCTCCGTGCGCCCCCAGCCGGCTGCCGCTGCCAGCCCTTCGTTCTCCCCCAGCCGGCCGCCCCGTCCCTGCCCATGATGTGCTACCGACGGTCTTCTTCGTGCGCCCCCAGCCGTCCCCATCCGTCGGCGGGTCTCGATTTGGCCAGCAACACGGCTCCTCTATGGAGGCTTGGGCGCGCGTGTGCTCTGTCTCACTCGATCTAGTCTTACCTGAGAGCGTTGACCTCACCTCGATCTGATATGTATAATTCTAGTTGTATGATGTTCAATCCCTCAATCTGATCTATAGATCACACTGTAGGCTGCAGCTAGCTGTATATTTTATATTTTATACATTTAAATTTTGCAGATTCTGAATACAAGAACTAAAATGAGGATAATTATTCACTTTGTGCTATTTGTAAGACATTATGTATCCATTTTGTGCTATTTTTGTCATGTGTCTTATATTTTCTGGATTATTAACATATTATTGTGTGAAAAATAATATTGAGAAACTTCTGAAATATACTGGTTTATTTTCATTCATATTACAGAGGTTATATTGTTCAAAGTCAAAAATACTCTCATTTCCACACATGTGACATCCAAACATCATTTAGTATTCCATTGAAATCTGAATTCTATAGCTGAATATCACGCGCATCCAAACATCATTTGTGGTATTGAATTGAATTGGTTGATTTGGTTTTCCATTGCCAATTCAATTCAGAGCCCAATTCATTGTAACCAAACACAACATAAAACTCTATTTCGCGGAATTCACAGTTGTCGTACTGTTTTTTGACTTCTTTTTTCGAAGTTTTTGTCGGATGGATGCATGCACTATACCGTTGCTAAGGTATGAAAAATACGCATCTTTTTCGTTCAGATTGTTTTCCCAAAATTTTCACGGTTTAAGAGCAGACTTGAAAATACTCAAATCCGTTTTCGCGAACTTCTCCAAGTTGGTGCTGTTTTTTGCGCTATTTTCAAACCATTAGTCGGATTGGTGTGTGTGATATACCGTTAGAAACGTGTTGATATTTCGCAAAGTTTTCATAGTGAACATTTTTCCAAATTATGAACAGTTTGAAAGTAATTTTATATATACTAAAAGTAGTGATGGTCGCCGGCATGCCAACGGTTTGAAATTTACACGCCTTCATTAGTCGGTTGAGGCGGACCGACATGTTAGAGTGAAATTAGGTCATATTGGTGTCAACTACTCAAGGAGGAGCTCGATCTGGCTAATCGGAGCTCGTATGGATGGATTTAGTACGTATGATTTCCACCCTGTAAAAATAGAGTATGTGAACGCATCCTACATGCACGTGAACTACGCGGACAGTGTTAGTGAACTTCCCGTTGCGAATTATGGTATATACGAAACTATTTATTTTTCGAACTCCTATGTAGGGCATCATGTGTGTTAGTGAAAAAAAATCATATATACGAACACAACTTTCTCACAAGAAATAATAAACTTCTCGGATAGACTAAACAAACTCCCACGAAATAAAGAGTAAACGCCCCTGTTAATAATGTGTGCTACTAGTTATTTCTATGAATCAGGTGCATAGAAACAAATCAAACTGCCTGGCAAATAAAATAAAACTTCCATTATCAACTATTTTTTTCGCCCCTGTTGCAGTGAACTTACCTATGAAAAATGAAATTTATTTATTTAATGCCAAAGCCAAACGAGTGAACCGTCTAATATCAAAGTTGTATATGCCTGCTTCTTTTTTTTGCCAATGCACTACACATGCCCAGGTGTACTGACGAAGACACGTGAACTTATACAAATTTTTTATATGGTAATGAACATCTTTTTCACAAAGAAATGTACGGCTCCCTTAGATGCATAAGAGTGAACTTCACACAGTTAATGTACAAAAATCATCCACCCCGCAGCACAAACATCAGAAGTGAACATCACGAATAATTTATCTAGCAGATTGAAATAAAAATCCAAGAAGCAAAAATAGTCTAATATGAAGTATCAGGAGACATGAACTTCACGAATTAGTATCAGTAAACTTCAGTCAGCCTACGCCGTGCCGCGATGCTCTTGCAACGGACGCCCCCGCGGCGCAACAGTTGGGCTTGACGATGCCATGGACAGGGAGCGACCGGCAAGCCGCGTTCACCACCAGGAAGTAGTGCAGGGATATGGCACCACGTTTTTGTCCTCGTCTAATGTGGCATCACCTCGTCAGGGTGGTGGCGCTCAAGGATTCCTTGCTGTATATGCACGTAATGCTCGGATAATTCGAGTGGACTTCTCCTTTACCTGGCACCAAACTGATAGATTTAGGTGAATGAAACACTTTAAATATTTTGGATTATAATGAACATAGTTGATTAGCAGTCCATAGATTCATATTATGCATCCAACGTCGCATAAAAACTGTCCAGTGCTCTACGTGTGTCTTGTTGTGAATACACAATGAACATGATATAATATTTCAAGAAGTTGACCAACTACATCGAGAAATACAGTGATAAAATATCCAAAAGTTCACAAGAGTGTCAACAAACAACTTATTTCTTCTGTCAAAAAATAACTATCTTCGCTTCTCCTGAACAGAGACACAACAACAGTGAACTCCACACAATATACATGTGAACTTTTGCTCCAATAACAAAGTGAATTCTATTTGTTTTTATCAGCCACACATCAACACATACATCTGCATGAACTGATTTTTTGTATAAAAGTAACTACTGGAGTATTTTTCTGTGACGATATATGGTCCTAACCAAGGTGACTCTAGCTTCTCATGGCCATGTTGCTTGAGGCGAAGAACTAAATCCCCGACTTCGAAGGATCTGGGTCGCAATCGGCCACTATGGTAATTCTTGAGGTTCTGCTGATATATGCTTACTCTGGATAGAGCCACGTCTCTTGCTTCGTCGACTGCATCCACATCATCTTCGAGTCCTCTCTGTGAAGCCTCTTCCTCATATTCCACGACTCTGGGAGAATTGTGTTCTATTTCTAGCGGGAGTACTGCTTCTGCACCATGAACCAAGAAAAAAGGGATTCTTGAGTTGTTGCATTTGGTGTTGTTCGTATACTCCATAGCACGGAGGGTAACTCGTCAACCCAGGTGTGTCTTGCTTTTTTAAGCGGTGCTAACAAACGCTTCTTGATGCCATTGCATGTGAGACCGTTTGATTTCTCGACTTGTGCTTTGGTTTGTGGATGTGCTACAGATGCAAACTTTAGCTTGATACCTATACCTTCGTAGTAGTCCTTGAATTCTCGAGAGGTGAAGTTACTGCCATTATTCGTGTCTATGCTGTGAGGGACACCGAATCGAAAAACTATTCCTTTGATGAAATTTATTGTTGTCGTTACATTAGCCGAAGTTACTGGTTTTGCTTCAATCCACTTGGTAAATCTGTCGACTGCTACGAGCACATAGACGTGTCCTCCTGGCCAGGACTTATGCAATTTCCCACCATAACTAGTTGCCATTGGGCGAAAGTCCATTCCAAATATATTGGCATTAATTCTATCGCATGAGAATGAGGTTTGAATGCGAATCTTCGGCAAGCATCACATGTACGCACTATTTCCTTCGCATCCTTTATAGCTGACAACTAGTAAAACCTAGCTCGGAAAGTCTTGGCTGCGATTGCTCGACTGCTTGCGTGGTGGGCACATATCCCTTCATGTATATCCTTTAATATGACTAATCCTTCTTCGGGTGTAACAGACCTCAGCAGTACACCTGATATGCTTCGTTTGTATAGTTCTCCCTTAACAGTTGTAAACGCCTTAGATCGTCGACTAACTCTTCGTGCTTCCACTAGATCTTCAGGTATTTCTTTTTTCATGATATATGCCAAGTATGTTTGCATCCAAGGGATTTGTATCATCATGACCTCCTTTGTTTCTTCCTCTTCATCAGGAATCTGTGATTCTGGGACTGCTGCAGCCCCCGAGGCTTCCTTGGTTTTATCCTTTTCTTCGACTGCTTCGTTACTGTTCTCTTCTTCGGCTTTGTTGATCCCTTGACGATTTCCTCCCAAAAAACTCCTGGTGGTATGGGCAGGCATTGTGAGCCAATGTTTGCTAAACCGTCGGCTTCGTCATTGCTGAGTCTTCTCACATGGTTTACTTCACATCCTTCAAAGTTTCTCTCGAGTTCATTGTATGCACCTCTATATGCTATCATGCTATCGTTGACTGCATCGCACTTGTTTATCACCTGTTGTACGATCAACTGAGAATCTCGAAAGATTTTGAGGCGCGTGGCGCCGCACGCCTTTGCCATCTTCATCCCATGGAAAAGAGCTTCGTATCTAGGTGTGAAGTCGAAGGCTCGACGGAGACCTGGATCTAGTCGATTAGTAGGGTGAGTGTGGTGTTGCAGGGAGCACAATAGCTTGACTAGCAGAAGCGATTTAACGCTCCACTGGTGGCCCGACAAAATCTGGGAGACTCATGGAGGATGAGTTCCGCCGCAACCAAGCCTCCATGAACCGCATGGCCGAGGAGCTCCTGTCTCGGGCTGGCAGGGTGTATGGTGAGCTTGATGTAGGCGCCACCCGAGCCCTGTTGACATGGCCCCATGTCCCCCTGTGGTGTGGTGGCATGGGGATGTCAAAAAGAAATGGAAGATGCGGATCATCCAAGGCACATTAGCATGGCGTACTCCTCCTATTTGAATAAGAGCTTGAAACCAAACTTCACTTCACTTCAGGAGGATAGATGGGGTGATTGAGGTGGGATCCCATGTAGATCTAACTTTCTATTACTTGTGGGATATAGGTTGTCTAGGGATAGTCAACCATGGCTCCTCTCTTCTCGAGAATCCAAACATCCCTTATTAGTGTATGGAGAGCTATCTCTCGAGCACAGGTTCAGTTTCATCCTCAATGTGAAAATGGAGCGCCTAACAACGCATCTTCATATATCAACAACTACGAGATCACCCCTTCCATACTGGGGTGACAGAGGGTTCGTACCATTCGAGCCTTTTTCAAGCTTTTCCCACTGGTATGGAGAAAGCATCAATCAATAGGACTTTCCTAATCCTCCCTTACTATGAGGGAGAACGTGAAACTATTTTTTTTCAAATATGAGCATATCAGGTTTGGAAAAGGGATCCTAGAGAATCTAGGGTTGGTTTAGGAGGATCTCTTAATGCCTTCCCTTTGCAACACATCAAAGTTATTTCCCAAGGAATTTCCATGGTAAGAGGGAGAAGGGGGAAGAAGCACACTTGAAGAGCGCAGTACAACGTGGAGTTGTATGCTGCCTCCAGGAAAGATGAATTGCTGCCAAAAAGGAGTGTTGATTCTCTTCTAATTAGTTGGAGTGATGATTTACTTCATGGGCGAGGTCCCTGGTTCAAGTCCAGGATGGACCAGCTGCACCAGGGAATAGAATAGAAGAAGAATCTCACTCTTTCATGCATACTCCACTTTGCGTTGGGGGATATAGCTTACTTTTTATAGCTCTGCTCTTGCAATTGGGTCATTGTGATTATGGGTTGGCTCTCTTATTGTCCATGCGGTAATGATATTATCTTGTACCTTAACTGGTGGCTCTTTTTTTAAGTAATGGGGAAGAGAAATGAAACATGCCATGGAAAGACTCTGCTGAGACAAAAGGATGGGTTGTCAAAGAGGTAGAGAAGGTAGGATGGCCAGTTGGTCACATCTAATATGGATCGTACATGGACAATAGATGGAGTCGGCGGATGTCCTAGTCTTCCCTCATCTGGGATTCCTAGGGAAGAGGATCAAGTTGCACCTTTGCGACTAAATTGATGCACCATCTCCCTTCAACACTTTGAGCAAAATGTACCAAAAGGAAGGAAAATCCATGGAACGATCCCATTGTCTCCACCCCGTAGGAACTACGAGCTCATCGAAAAGACACCTTTGGCGTCCAGGGGTCACATACCGACCATAGAACTTGGTCAATAAGTGTATCACATTATCCGTCACTCTCTGGTTGCCTAATAAGGGTTGGAGAAGGGCAATCACTTTTTGGTAAAACCATCATTCTTAAGTTTAAGATCAAAGAGTCGAGCAGAAAAAGGGGAGATTTCACCACCTAGTTGTCCTATAACAGGATTCCCCAGAACCACGATAATCCTTAGAAGGGTTATTGTCTATCGTTGGTCTCTATGGTAGAAACCGTCGGGGAGGCCTCACAGGAGCTAGTTTACCCTATGCCGGATGTCAGCTATTCGATTCCGCTTATCTCCAGCCAGTGAACTTAGCGGATACTATGATAGCACCGAAATTTGCAAATTTAGTACTTAGATCTACGATTTCGCATTCATGGACGTTGTTAAGATCCTTCCATTTAGTAGCACCTTAGGATGCATAGCCTTAACTTTAACGACGAGATTCAAAAGAGGAAAGTCTTGAAGTGGATACCTGGGCATCTACAGACGAGGAATGCCGTAGCAAGCAAGGAAATGCTTTGGGGAGTTGAAAATAAGTATAGATCCGAAGATTCCCACATAGGTCAAGATTTTAAACTGCCTGCTCAATCCATGAGAAGGAAGAAACAACCTCGCGAACTGAAACATCTGAGTAGCTAGAGGGAAAAAAGCAAAACTGATTCCGGTAGTAGCGGCGAGCTAAATGTGAACAACCTTAACCGTGAAAACCTGGTTGTGGGAGGGAAATACAAGCGTTGTGCTTCTATGCCAAGTGGTTGATAGACGCACCCAATATGGCTATAGTCCAGTAGCCGAAAGCATCCCTAGCTTACGCTATGACCCGAGTAGCATGGTGCACGTGGAATCCCAGGTGAATTAGCAAGGACCACCCTGCAAGGCTAAATACTCATGGGTTACCGATAGAGAAGTAGTATCGTGAGGGAAAGGTGAAAAGAACCCTAGTGGGTAGTGAAATAGAACCTGAAACTGTGGTGTGCTCCCAAGCAGTGGGAGGAGAACGTGATCTCTGATAGCGTGTCTGTTGAAGAATGACCCGGCGACTCATAAGTAGTGGCTTGGTTAAGGGAAAGGAACCCGCCGAAACCGAAGCGAAATAGAGCCTTCATAGGGTGATTGTCACTGCTTATGAAACCGAACCTGGTTGATCTTTCCATGACCAGGATGAAGCTTTGATGAAACTAAGCAGAGGTCCGAACTGAGTGATGTTGAAGAATCAACAAATGAGTTGTGGTTGTGTGTGAAATGCCACTCTCGAACCCAGAGCTAGATGGTTCTCCCCGCAATGTGTTGAGGCCAAGTAGTTGACTGGACATCCAGGGGTGAAGCACAATTTTAGTGCGGGCTGCGTGAGAGGTAACAAATCAAGGAAAACTTCGAATACTAGATATGACCCAAAAATAACAGGGGTCAAAGTTGGGTAGAGAGACGATGGGGTATAAGCTTCATCATCCAGAGGGAAACAACCAGTATCACCAGCTAAGGCCCCTAAATGACCGCTCATTGATAAAGGAGTTGGGATGCAAAGAAAACCAGGAGGTTTTCCTAGATGTTGCCACCCTTTAAAGAGTGCGTAATAGATCACTGATCGAGCTGCCTTGTGCTGAAGATTAATGGGGCTAAGGGATCTGACGAAGCTTTGGGATGTCAAAATGCATCGGTAGGGGAGCGTTCTTCCTTAGAGAGAAGAAACCTTGAAAGCGGGGGTCAATGATGCGGAAGCGAGAATGTCGGCTTGAGTAGCGAGAACATTGGTGATAATCCATGTCCCCGAAAACCCAAGGTTTCCTCTGCACGGTTCTCCCACGGAGGGTGAGTTTGCGCCTAAGATTAGGCCAAAAGGCGTAGACGATGGACAACAAGTCAATATTCATGTACTACCCCTTATCGCTATAGAGGGATGGAGGAGGCTTGGTTAGCCGAAAGATGGTTATAGTTTTAAGGAGACTCCCCAAGCTGCGGTGCAGTAGATGACCGACGTACTAAGGGAAGCCGCAGTACCACCAGCATGTACCTTCTCCTTCTTATTTTTATTCTTCATTTTCAAGTGAGCAGATGGTCCAACTGCCTCACGAGGAAGAGACCCACGAAGCGGTTGGTCGCGGTCATCCCTCTAGGAGCCATCAGGACCTGAGGAACTTCCCACTATGTGTCTCTGGCTAGCAGGCACTCACGAGCTCCTGTAATAGAGCCGCTTCCTTGCAGATACCAGCAGGAGAGGCGCCCCTGTGTGGATTGTATACCCGGAGGCTAGGCCCATGGGCAGTATCCGTACACATTCGGCATGAGTCACGGGGAGGGGAGTGAGGATGAGGCTTATTCTAGCGGCAAAATGCTGATGAAGCTCACATATGTCGTCAATTCTTTAGGACTCTAAGTGCAGAGTGTCGTAGGGAGTGTGGTTTTCCCAACAAGGGTGACTCGAGGGTTTATATCGAACTCTCGAAGAGTTGGCTTGAGTTATCTTCTTTTTCTCCTCTTCTAGCAATCCTGCAGAATAAAGTTTTGCCTTTTGTACCCACTCCACCGTGTGGTTGTCAAGCACAAGGTTTCGTATAAATATTAGGAAATGCAAGGATAAAATTAAAGAAAAGTAAAGTAAAAAAACAAAGTAAACTAGATAAAAGAAAATAAAGGCTAGTGGTATTTGGGTGTTGTGTGTGTGTTTGATTAAACAAAGCATTTTTGGTATTTTTGAATTAAATAATTGCAGCAAATAGAAAGTATGATAAAAGTGTTGGAAAGGTGTTTCTTATGATTAAAAATGGACCGGGGTTGATGGGTTCACATGTCTACTCTCTTTTTAAGTTGTAGGATTAACAATCCATCAATAACATAATATTGGTGGAACTTCAATAGGTGTTTGATAAGAATTCATATGGGTATCATGTCCTAACATAGAGATGATGCAACACATCTCTCTTACACTCCACAGGAAAGGAAAAACTCTAAGCAATCTTTAATTAAGAATTAACAGAGCATAGCCTTAATTACTTTGAAATGATATTTGAATATCAAATATGCTACCTTCAGCAAACACGATTATGACAATTGTCACATCATAACTGTTGCAAATGCATTCAGTTTATCCCTAGTGATGCAGCAAAGGAAAAGGTAAAAAACCATAATAGACCATGAATTTGTTGTCACAATCAGTACAACCATGGTACTCCCTCTAATAAACACTTATCCCCATGGGCGGACCCAGTGGGGGGCCGGGGGGCCGTGGCCCACCCAAAAATCCTGCCAAAAAAATTTATACCCCAGAGAAGAAAGCCCCAATAAGCCAGGCGACGGTCCAGGACCGCAGGGAGCTCACGGGCGGGCGGACGAGCACGCTGATGACCCACAAGTATAGGGGATCGCAACAGTCTTCGAGGGAAGTAAAACCCAAATTTATTGATTCGACACAAGGGGAGGTAAAGAATACTTATAAGCCTTAACAACTGAGTTGTCAATTCAGCTGCACTGGAAAAGCACTAGTAACAGGGGTGATGTGAAAGTAGCAGATGATATGAGAGCAAGTAGCAACGATAACACAGCAGCAGTAATAGTAATATGAGAGCAATGGCACCAGAAAACAGTTGACATGTAGAACAAGTATATGATGATGAAAGATGGACCGGGGTTCCCAGCTATCTACACTAGTGGTAACTCTCCAATAACAAGTGTTGGGTGAACAAATTACAGTCGGGCAATTGATAGGATTGAAATAGCATTAAGACAGAATATCAAGATCATTAATCATGTAGGCATGTTTTCCAATTATAGTCGTACGTGCTCGCAATGAGAAACTTGCACAACATCTTTTGTCCTACCAGCCGGTGGCAGCCGGGCCTCAAGGGAAACTACTGGATATTAAGGTACTCCTTTTAATAGAGCACCGGAGCAAAGCATTAACACTTGGTGAAAACATGTGATCCTCACATCACCGCCATCCCCTCCGGTTGTCCCGATTTCTGTCACTTCGGGGCCTTTGGTTCCGGACAGTGACATGTGCATACAACTTGTAGATACAATCTAAGCAATAAGTATAGAGCTCAAATCTAAGATCATGGCACTCGGGCCCTAGTGACAAGCATTAAGCATAACAAGATTGCAGCAACAATAACTTCATAAACTTTGTAGATAGACAATCATAATGTAACAATCCATCGGATCCCGACAAACACAACACCGATTACATCGGATGAATCTCAATCATGTAAGGCAGCTCATGAGATCATTGTATTGAAGTACATGGGGAGAGAATACCAACTAGCTACAGCTAGGACCCGTAGTCCATGGGGGAACTACTCACGGAGCATGATGGAGGCGATGGCGTTGATGGAGATGGCTTCCGGGGCACTTCCCCGCCCGGCAGGTGCCGGAACAGAGAGTTCTGTCCCCCGAATTGGAGTTTCGCGATGGCGGCGGCGCCCCTGGAGTCTTTCTGGAGTTTCGTCAAGTGGTACGGTGTTTTTAGGTCGAAAGGGGTTTTATAGGCGAAGAGGCGGCGCAGGGGGGCACCTGGGGGCTCCCCACCACAGGCCGGCGCGGGCCCAAGCCAGGCCGCGCCGCCCTATGGTGTGGTGGCCCTCTGGCCCCTCTCCGACTCTTCTTCGGTGTTCTGGATGCTTCCGGGAAAAATAGGAGGTTTGGTCTTCGTTTCGTCGAATTCCGAGAATATTGCCCGAACAGCCTTTATGGAACCAAAAACAGCAGAAAACAGGAACTGGCACCGTGGCATCTTGTTAATAGGTTAGTTCCGGAAAATGCATGAAATCATCATAAAGTGCAAGCAAAACATGTAAGTATTGTCATAAAACAAGCATGGAACGACAGAAATTATGGATACGTCGGGGACGTATCAGCATCCCCAAGCTTAGTTCCTGCTCGACCCCAAGCAGGTAAACGATAAAAAGAATAATTTCTGTAGTGACATGCTACTTACATAACCTTGATCATACTATTACAAAGCATATGAAATGAATGAAGTGACTCAAGGCAATGATCTATAGTTGCTAACAAATAGATAACATATAGCAAAACTTTTCATGAATAATACCTTCAAGACAAGCATCAAAAGTCTTGCGCAAGAGTTAACTCATAAAGCAATAAGTTCAAAGTAAAGGCATCGAAGCAACACAAAGGAAGATATAAGTTTCAGCGGTTGCTTTCAACTTGTAACATGCATATCTCATGGATGATTGTCAACACAAAGTAATATGATGAATGCAAATATGCAAGTATGTAAGAATCAATGCACAGCTTGACACAAGTGTTTGCTTCTAAGGTGGAAGGAAGTAGGTAAACTGACTCAACATAAAGTAAAAGAATGGCCCTTCAAAGAGGAAAGCATCGATTGCTATATTTGTGCTAGAGCTTTGGTTTTGAAAACATAAAGAGAGCATAAAGGTAAAGTTTTGAGAGGTGTTTGTTGTTGTCAACGAATGGTAGTGGGCACTCTAACCCCCTTGCCAGACAAACCTTCAAGAGCGGCTCCCATGAACTATTTTTATTTTTGGGTGGCACTCCTTCCAACCTTTCTTTCACAAACCATGGCTAACCGAATCCTCGGGTGCCTCGCCAACAATCTCATACCATGAAGGAGTGCCCTTTTATTTTAGTTTTATTATGATGACACTCCTCCCAACCTTTGCTTACACAAGCCATGGCTAACCGAATCCTTCGGTGCCGTCCAACAATCACATACCATGGAGGAGTGTCTATTTTTGTTAATTAATTTGGGACTGGGAATCCCATTGCCGGCTCTTTTTGCAAAATTATTGGATAAGCGGATGAAGCCACTAGTCCATTGGTGAAAGTTGCCCAACAAGATTGAAAGATAAACACCACATACTTCCTCATGAGCTATAAAACATTGACACAAATCAGAGATGATAAATTTTGAATTGTTTAAAGGTAGCACTCAAGCAATTTACTTTGGAATGGCAGGAAATACCACATAGTAGGTAGGTATGGTGGACACAAACGGCATAGTGGTTGGCTCAAGGATTTTGGATGCACGAGAAGCATTTCCTCTCAGTACAAGGCTTAGGCTAGCAAGGTTATTTGAAGAAAACACAAGTATGAACCGGTACAGCAAAACTTACATAAGAACATATTGCAAGCATTATAATACTCTACATCTGTCTTCCTTGTTGCTCAAACACTTTTACTAGAAAATATCTAGACCTTAAGAGAGACCAATTATGCAAACCAATTTCAACAAGCTCTACAGTAGTTCTCCATTAATAGGCTTAGACTACATGAAAAAACTTAATCATGATCTACTTGAGAGCTCAAAACAATTGCCAAGTGTCAAATTATCCAAGACATATGAGGCATTTTCTGTTTCCAACCAAATATAAATAAGTGCAATAGCTTCCAACTTTTATCATTGAACATTAAAAGTAAAACGAAGAACACGAGTGTTCATATGAAAAAGCGGAGCGTGTATCTCTCCCACACAAGGATTGCTAGGATCCGAATTTATTCAAACATAAACAAAAGTAAAAGCACACAGACGCTCCAAGTAAAGCACATAAGATGTGACCGAATAAAAATATAGTTTCAGGGAGGAACTCGATAAGTTGATGAAGAAGGGGATGCCTTGGGCATCCCCAAGCTTAGACGCTTGAGTCTTCTTGAAATATGCAGGGATGAACCACGGGGCATCCCCAAGCTTAGACTTTTCACTCTTCTTGATCATATATCATCCTCCTCTCTTGACCCTTGAAAACTTCCTTCACACCAAACTTCTCATAAACTTCATTAGAGGGGTTAGTACTCAAAAAATTTGAATTCACCTTGGTCCTGTAGTGACACATTGCAAGAACTCAATAAAACATTAGCTACAGCCCTCTACGTCTAGAAAACCTCGCTTAAAGTCCACAAGAGACAATGCAAAAAAACAGAGACAGAATCTGCCAAAACAGAACAGCCAATAAAGACGAATTTTAATAAAATACTTCCGTTGCTCAAATCAGAAAACTCAAAACTAATGAAAGTTGCGTACATATCTGAGGATCACTCACGTAAATTGGCATAATTTTCTGAGTTACCTACAGAGAATTAGACCCAGATTCGTGACAGCAAAGAAATCTGTTTCTGCGCAGTAATCCAAATCTAGTATCAACCTTCGATTAGAGGCTTCACTTGGCACAACAATACACAAAACTAAGATAAGGAGAGGTTGCTACAGTAGTAAACAACTTCCAAGACACAAATATAAAACAAAGTACTGTAGCAAAATAACACATGGGTTATCTCCCAAGAAGTTGCTTTCTTTATAGCCATTAAGATGGGCTCAGCAGTTTTAATGATGCACTCGCAAGAAATAGTATTTGAAGCAAAAGAGAGCATCAAAAAGCAAATTCAAAACACATTTAAGTCTCACATGCTTCCTATGCATAGGAATCTTGTAAATAAACAAGTTCATGAAAAGCAAAGTAACAAGCATAGGAAGACAGAACAAGTGTAACTTCAAAATTTTAAGCACATAGAGAGGTGTATTAGTACCATGAAAATTTCTACCACCATATTTTCCTCTCTCATAATAATTTTCAGTAGCTTCATGAACAAACTCAACAATATAACTATCACATGCAGCATACTTTTCATGATTTCCAAACACATAATTTTTATCAAGTTCAAGAATAGTGGAATTAAAACTTTCAAACTTACTTTTATTAATAATATAACAAGGTAGTTGATCAATCTCAATAGATATGGGACTCATAGAATAAGTCAAGAACTCTCCAATCCCATTTTCATTAGTAGTACAATTAATATTATCAAGTAACATAGGACCATCATCTAGAGCTTTATCATAAACATTTGGCAAGCAAAATTCTTTAGTACCATGCATTTCGACATCAGGCACAAACAAAGCATTATCATAAGATTTATCAAAGTAGCATGGATTATCATATATAACAGTAGCATAATTATTTTCACAAGTTTTACTCATAGGCAATACTTCAAGAGAATCCACAGGAACATAACATTCAACCTCTTCGGTAAGCATGGAGGACAATCAAATAGTGTAAGAGATAAAGAGTTACTCTCATTAGAAGGTTGGCATGGGTAGCTAATCCATTCTTCCTCCTTTTGTTCATCACTCTCCTCTTCTTTTTCATCCAATGAGCATTCAGGTTCATCAATTTCCTCCTCTTTTTCATCCAATGAGCTTTCAGGTTCATCAATTTCTTCTTCCATCGGTTCCTGCAAATTGTGAGTGCATTCTTGTGCATTAATGTGTCTCTCTTTGTAATCAAGGATATAAGGATTCCTACTGTAGCATTCTATGCAAGAATTAAGGATAGTAGAGACATAATCTTTAAGGCCCTTACAAACAACACAAGTTTCATAATTCTCAACCATGAAGGATTCTATCTCGGAGGCTCCCACAAATAAGACAAATTGTTCTACCTCCTCGAACCCATAATGAATATAGCAATTCCGATTATAGCTCTTAATTAAAAATTCCTCACTAAAGCCACATTGAAATTTAAGATGTTTAGTATCCTGTTGAGAGCAACAGTTTATATCATGGCATTCAAGCAAGATTTTAGCAATTGTATTCAGTTTTTCTATCATAGCACTCATTATTTTACCAGTTCTTGATTCTCTATAATTATTATAACATTCTATTAGCTCCAAGTAAGTTGTAGGTTCTCCCATAACAGCAGTTTTTTATTTTTTGATTTTTCAAATTTTTATGGATTTTTGGATATATGAGACAAATAAAACAAGAAAAAAATAAACTAGACAAAAGTAAACTAAGCAAAACAAAATAAAACAAAATAAAAATAGAGAGAGAGGTAGAGTGTACTCCCCAGGTGAACTTATGAGTAGATCTATGCCTCCCCGGCAAAGGCGCCAGAAAATAGTCTTGATGACCCACAAGTATAGGGGATCGCAACAGTCTTCGAGGGAAGTAAAACCCAAATTTATTGATTCGACACAAGGGGAGGTAAATAATACTTATAAGCCTTAACAACTGAGTTGTCAATTCAGCTGCACCTGGAAAAGCACTAGTAACGAGGGTGATGTGAAAGTAGCGAGTGATATGAGAGCAATAGTAACAGATAACACAGCAGCAGTAATAGTAATATGAGAGCAATGGCACCAGTAAAACAGATTGACATGTAGAACAAGTATATGATGATGAAAGATGGACCGGGGTTCCCAGCTATCTACACTAGTGGTAACTCTCCAATAACAAGTGTTGGGTGAACAAATTATAGTCGGGCAATTGATAGGATTGAAATAGCATTAAGACAGAATATCAAGATCATTAATCATGTAGGCATGTTTTCCAATTATAGTCGTACGTGCTCGCAATGAGAAACTTGCACAACATCTTTTGTCCTACCGGCCGGTGGCAGCCGGGCCTCAAGGGAAACTACTCGGATATTAAGGTACTCCTTTTAATAGAGCACCGGAGCAAAGCATTAACACTTGGTGAAAACATGTGATCCTCACATCACCGCCATCCCCTCCGGTTGTCCAGATTCGTCACTTCGGGGCCTTTGGTTCCAGGACGGTGACATGTGCATACAACTTGTAGATACAATCTAAGCAATAAGTATAGAGCTCAAATCTAAGATCATGGCACTCGGGCCCTAGTGACAAGCATTAAGCATAACAAGATTGCAGCAACAATAACTTCATAAACTTTGTAGATAGACAATCATAATGTAACAATCCATCGGATCCCGACAAACACAACACCGATTACATCAGATGAATCTCAATCATGTAAGGCAGCTCATGAGATCATTGTATTGAAGTACATGGGGGAGAGAATACCAACTAGCTACAGCTAGAACCCGTAGTCCATGGGGGAACTACTCACGGAGCATGATGGAGGCGATGGCGTTGATGGAGATGGCTTCCGGGGGCACTTCCCCGCCCCGGCAGGGTGCCGGAACAGAGAGTTCTGTCCCCCGAATTGGAGTTTCGCGATGGCGGCGGCGCCCCTGGAGTCTTTCTGGAGTTTCGTCAAGTGGTACGGTGTTTTTAGGTCGAAAGGGGTTTTATAGGCGAAGAGGCGGCGCGGGGGGGCACCTGGGGGCTCCCCACCACAGGCCGGCGCGGGCCCAGGCCAGGCCGCGCCGCCCTATGGTGTGGTGGCCCTCTGGCCCCTCTCCGACTCTTCTTCGGTGTTCTGGATGCTTCCGGGAAAATAGGAGGTTTGGTCTTCGTTTCGTCGAATTCCGAGAATATTGCCCGAACAACCTTTCTGGAACCAAAAACAGCAGAAAACAGGAACTGGCACTGTGGCATCTTGTTAATAGGTTAGTTCCGGAAAATGCATGAAATCATCATAAAGTGCAAGCAAAACATGTAAGTATTGTCATAAAACAAGCATGGAACGACAGAAATTATGGATACGTCGGGGACGTATCACACGCGCACGCGATTCTACGCCCTGCCGCCGCCCCGAGCAGTCCCCGGCCGCCGCCGCCCAGGCATCGCCACCGCCCGCCCGACTCGACGCCTGTCCGCCCGGCGCCCGCCCGCCCTCCCCTGCCGCTGATTTCTACGATTCTGCCCGCGGCCCGCCCTCTCCGACCGCCGATCTTGGGCTCCCGATCTTCCGTCCCTCACTCCCTCTTCCCGCCGGGCGCCGCCGTCGGCAGCCTCTCTCCCCTGCTCGATGACCAGGCGACCAGCAGGCAGCGTGGCGAGGCCCCTGCCTATTCTAGTATTCTGTATTGTTTTCTTATCTGTGAGGCCTCTTACAAAGTTACAATCAACTCCTATGCTCATACGCTCATTGTCTATTATGTATTATATGTACAAGACTGAGTGTGTCACACATAAATTGGTAAATTGCAATGTTTAAATGTTTCCATTGTGTAGAAATGAAGAGGAAAAGTCAAATTGCGTCACTTTTGGAGAAACATGAAGCAAAGAAGATTGCATCTTCTTCAACAGCGTTAGTTGTAGATGATGAAAAAACCGAAGATGATGGGCTTTTGCTGGCATGCCTTGATTCCGATTCCGAGAGTGAGGTTGAAATTGATGCAACACCAAATCCACCTTCACCCCAACAACTAAATACAAGGTTATATGATGCTCATTTTCTTCCACATGATCCGGGGAAAGGATTCCTATTTCAAGTTATGATGTTAGTTCAAGATGATGTTCGGAGAGGATATAAAGGTCCATTCCAACCATATGAGCATGCTTTCCCAACCACAAAAAAGAAGGGTAAAAATCGACACTTTAGCTTTGTTTGGTTTCATCACTACAATTGGCTCGAATATAGTATCGGAAATGATGCGGAACTTTTCTTTGTGTGTTACTTGTTCAAAGATAGAGCCAATGAGGGTCCCGGAGGAGATGCCTTTCTTAAAGATGGTTCTAGAAATTCGAAGAGACCCTAAGCTTTTAAGAAGCATGTGGGTGGTGTTACTAGCATTCACAACCAAGCTCAAGAGAAGTACAACTTATTTGTTACACCCAACAATAAAATTGATTGTGTTATTATGAAGATGTCTAAGAAGGATGTACTTCTTTACAAGGAAAGGCTAACTCACTATTTGTATTCAACTTCAATGTTTACAATAAAATTTTCTTTTATATTGTTCATTACTTCATTATGCAAAGGTTTTTCACATTTGGGGGGGCGCAAATTTTTTTTTTAGGTGTGCCCCCCCCTCCAATTCTTTCCTGCGTCCGCCACTGCTTATCCTCACCCATGTTCTTGCATACAAGTTCGATCAAAACAAGCACATAAGAATGTCGTACATGACATGCATCTATCAATACATCTTACACATAATAGATTCCAGTATCATATATAAATATCATAGAACAAAGATTCACCCCATATAAATTACATATATAACCATAATCATGAGCATCTCATATGGTACTACATCTATGAAGAACAAGAGAAAGATAGATCAAGCTACTGCCACAAACCCATAGTCTAGAGGTGTACTACTCCCCTTCATCATGGTGATGATGTTTGAAGACGTTGGAGAAGGTGGAGATCCTTCCGGCGATGAATCCAGTGGAGTTTCCCTCTCTAATCTTAGCTGGTCCAGCTCTGTTTTGGTGTTTACGTTTTCGTGTGGTGCTCTCCTCGAGGAAGCACTGGGGGTCGTATATGTAGGGTTTTTAGGTCAAACGAAGGTGGTGGGCAAAATAATCAGGCAAATCAGACGACCGAGGGCCAAAAGAGCTAGGGTGGCATGCCCCACCTTGTTGGGCGCGCTACCTACCCTATTTTGGGTCTCCAGGACCCTCTCATGAGGTCCAAGCGCTTCTGATGTTTCTCTTGATGAAATATTGAAGTTCCCGAATTTTTAGCTCAATTCGACTCCGTTTAGATCACTGAAAGTAAAAAAAAATATACATGCAGGCATAGAAATATCGACTTCCCTGAATTTCTAGCTCAACTAGATTCTGCCCTGAAAGAAAAAAATACCTATTGACCGATACTTGCTTGGTGGACAAAAATATACATTTTCCATTTTTAGGGCAAAATAAATGTTATCCTTAGTATATAGGACAAAACCAGTCGGGCATAGAAAAGAGAAGTACATTTTGTGGATCTTTTAGACGTCCATAGCTCAATATCTCAGCTGATTGATCTAGCCATGATGGCATTCCATAAAACAGAACTTGTGAGAATGAATTGTAGCCCAAGTCAAAATTATTTCGGGCTGTGCATGCATCATGAAAGCCGAGATCGATATTGCAACTAGTGATCTCTTGGGTATGGACCGACGCCCATTTTAACACAAACTGGGAACAGGGCATCTCCACGCTCCTTCCGCACCATGTCCATGTCCGCTCTCCTATCTGCCCTACGCGGCGCCGGCCGGCAGCAGCTCTCCGTTTCAACCGTCGCCACGAGGCAGACGACCGGCTCCCACGTTCTCCGGATCGACCGGTACACGCAAGTCAGCAAACTGGTGGGCAAGGATAAGAGGATGAGATTGGAGACGATTAGCGTCGGCGGCCACGACTGGCGTATCAATTGCTATCCGAATGGGTCTGGGACGAAGTACGAGGGCTCCCACATCTCCCTCTTCATCGAGAAGGCGAGCCACCGAGAGAGAGAGACTGAGGAGGACCCCACGATAAAGGTGGAGGCGAGTATACTCGACCAGGCCGGGATGCCATCCTACACTAAAACTATTCCAGAGATCCGTGCAAGCGCCTGCACCCACATCCACGGTTTTGGCTGGAATTGCTTCATCAGCCACAAGGATCTCGACGAGGAGAAGCATCTCAAGGACGACTGCCTGACCATCCTGTTTGACCTCACCGTCGTCACCAAGGAGTGCACGGAGGTTGCCCTCCTGCCCGAACCCACGGTTTGGGCGCCTGCGTCGTGGCCATCCGAGTTGCACGGACAACTGGTAGAAGCCATCTGGAATAAGGAGAAGCCGGATGTCACGATTGAGGTCGGCGGAGAGACGTTCGTCGCGCACCGGTGGATGCTAGAGGCCCGATCCCCTGTACTTAAGGAGGATCTCTCGCTCACATCCGATCTACGTGTCGCCGACATGGACGCAGAGGTGTTCAAGACTCTTCTCCAGTTCATCTATACTGACTCCCTTCCCCTAGTTGAGGAGGCGACAACGGCGAAGAAGTTGTTCGTCGCGGCCGACAGGTATAGGCTGGATAAGCTGAAGCTAGCCTGCGAGGAGGCGCTATGCCGGCATGTCAGCATGGACTCCGTCGTGGCTACTCTGGTATTGGCGGAGCGACACTCTTGCCCTGTTCTGCGGGAGGCATGCATGCGGTTCCTCTCTTCTCCGGGGAATCTGGAGGCGGTCGTGGCAGCGGATGGGTTTGACCTGCTAAAAACTGGTTGCCCCTCTGCTCTGTTGGAGCTCGTGGTGAAGAAGGTGATGCGGCAGGAGGAATAGTGCAAGCATCGTGTGTACCACCAGACTACCAGGTAGACTACGTGCGTTACCGCCGAATAAAAGTACTCTCCAATCTCGGTTAAAGTTCTGTGAGATTTGTTAAAATTTGAATAAATTTAGATGCTATTTAGTGTCAAGATACATCTAAATTTAGACAATATCAAACAATTTTCATGAAACAACAGGAGTATTAAGCATGTACTACTAGCTAGACTCCAATGTATTCTGGTGACCGCAGCCGAATAAATAGGAATCTATAATAAATAATACACTTTCGCTATTTAACTGCCATATTTTTTTTTTTGCCCATTGGATGCATGATAGATCGATTGGAGTACTTTGTTTTATTTATTTATCATTCCCTTATTATGCACAAATTACAACTTATTTACTCTAGTATTTACATCTAAACAAGTAAATCAATAGCCCAGCAACACAATAAATTACATGTATATTCACTATTAACATGTATATATATTGGAAATTATATTTATAGTAGCAAACTGCCCGTGCATTGCAACAGTCTTAAAAATAATTCAGTATATTCTCGCTAAGCTAGAAAGCAATATGATAAAATTTGTAGGGGTCAAAACATAATTTGTTTTTTGGTTTGTATCATTTGAAATAATTTATGTTTGCTTCAGATTTAGTTCCCTTGTTGCATTGTATATCAATCCTCTCAGAAGAGAAATAAAAGCTCAACACCTGATTTCCAATCTTCCTTGTGGGCATGGTTATCTAGAAGTACAAAATATCATGTACATCATGTAGAAATTTTTGAATATACAATTAAATCACTCATGTTAAAATTTGCTAAACTACATAATGTTAACATGGAAAGTTCTTAAGTTTCTTTCTAATCAAAACACATATGATTATATGTTGTTATCATCGTCCACGAACTCGATTGGAAACACTATTAGAAAGGAACTTGGGTATGGACGGCATTAGAATCAAATTGATGAGCTCGGGAACTTGTGGCAGAGCACCGCATTGTCGAATTGTTGTCATATTGTTGAATTTCCCATTCACGGTTTTGTTTTGAATTTTGTGGGGCCGATCGGATCATGTAAACCAAAATTGCAAAAGGAAATATTCAAATCTCTTGCTGTCTTTTTCTCTACCGCGGATGTGGATCTCACACCAGCTAGGATTTAGGCCCTGCGAAGCTTAACATGGAGCAATTCACTTTTACAGTTTTGGTTTACATGATCTAATTGGTAGCAGCCCACGCGAAGTCATAATTAACGTTTACCGCGTCTTGTACTCGTAAATTTACAGATCGCGATTTATGGGATGTATTAAAGATGCTCTTAGCAATGTACATTTAGGCAGGACCGGAGGAGCATTGCCAACAAAAGCGGCTATACACGTGACATGCCAGCTCTTTGCATGGCTGGATCCACTCAATGTAGTGTCGGTTGCTCACCGGAGGCTCCCCGCGCTGCTAGCGTCGCCCACTGCCGACTCCTCGCATCCAAAGACATCGCATTGTAGCCGCACCTCTACCCCCTCAGCCCAAAGCACCCCGTTGCTGCAAAGGCTCCAATGCCCCAACCTACATCCAGCGGAGGTCGCCACATAGTCCTCTACTGCGCCTGCTTCCCTACCAGGATGGCCGCGTGCTTGGTAGGGAGCACGTTCCTATAGACGCCCACACGCTCAGTCAAATCTTGGCATGGGAGATACGGACTCCAATAATCGCCATATTCGATTAAAGGTCAAATAGGGTAGCAAACTACATGAGAACAACACCCGCTGTTGGGAGAGCTAAGAAAACGGACTCCACGCTGCAGATCTGTGGAAATCCAGTCTGGCCGCAATGGCATGCACGACGGATGACGTGGGCATAACCCTTTGGGTACTCGACATTGCCATACCCGGTGCAAACTATGAAGGTGGACCAGCACGAGGACTCGACGAGCTGGACCTGCACGCGCCTCAACTTGGACTACAAGGAAAGAAGACTCCAATATGAATCCTACTAGGACTCTGGTAAACCCTAGCTTGGCTGATATATAAAGCCAGGCAGGGGCACCCCTTAGGACACAATCAGAAACATAACTATAGAGGCGACACGCCTAGAAACCGCAACCCGCGGATTAGAACTAGACTATATCCAACAACTCCGCCTATGGCGGCACCCTGTACATATATTCATATAGTGGATTGCTAGTAGGACGTAGCGATCCTCCACCGTGGGGACGTGAACCTGGGTACGTCGTGTACCGCCTCGCTCCCGGAACTTCCGTCGTCGCCTTTCTCTAAAACCCAAGCCCCTCATGGTGGGCATTGCCAAGGAACCGCCTCGTCAATTGGCGCCGTCTGTGGGAAGTGCGTCGGTTGGATTTTGTCATCCGGGCGAGATCCATCATCATCAACAACGCTCAGAAAGTCATCGAGTTTGTCATCAACTACGTCGGCTGTTAGATCGCATCTAGCAATACATCTGCGGCAAGCATCGGGCGGCGGCCAAATCGTGCTTGCCCAGGTTACGTACTGCTCCAGGCGGCCAAAAGAAAAAAAAAAAGAGAAAGAAAAAAAAAGCTGATGCGAATTAACGCCAGAAGAAGAGGCAACGCAGGATCAAATCTCATGGAAAAAACAAGGCAATTCATCCAAGGAATCATGTGCGCTTACAGAAGTCAATCGCATAAGGAAAAAAAAAATCCAATCAACATGCTGGTATTAGTTGGGTACGTACGCCCTATCTCCAAACGGAACCACGTGAAGCAAAAAGAACGAAGAAGATAGAAGAAGAAGGGTCGATCAAAGATGCTAGAGCTGCTCCAACTCCGATGCAGATTGGGTCTTGGCCAGGACGGTTTCCTCGCGGAAGCAAGTTCCAAGAAAGCAGCTTGGAAATAGATCAAGACTGGTCAATTATTAAAGAAGGAAAAACAAACGACCGAGAGAGCTGCCACTATGTGCAAGAAAAATTGAAGACAACATTACAGTACATCGACGAGTCACCAGGCTGCGCAGTTATCCGAAACTCATCAGCGACAAACATCCGATATAAAAAAGCTCGTCATACTAGGGGCTCGCCTGTCAACATCGCAGACCCGATATATTCGGGTGCTCGCCCCGTCAACTGCTCTGCTCGGCTGACCGCGTCCACTGTCACGCACTCGTTATACTGGGGCTCGCCTGCCGCGAACCCGACATTACGGACCCGATATATTCGGATGTTCACCCGACGCGGATTGGCCACATCAACTGCGTCCTCTTCATCGGCCATGTCAGCCAAGGCGCCGCATGGGCTATTTTGGATGGCGCAATTACTTCAGCTGCGCCCGCCGCACCGACTATTTTGGATGGCGCAATTACTTCAGCTGCGCCCGCCGCACCGACTATCTTGGATGACGCAATTATTTCAGTTGCGCCCGTCGAATGGATTATCTTTGGCCCATCGGGAGCGCCGGTTCGCTGGAACCCAAGAAGATATAAGACTGTTACTCCCATCGGGAGCGCCGGTTCGCTGGAACCCAAGAGATATGAAGACTCAAGTTTTGAAGAATTGCAGTAATTCGGGACACCCGAACTGCATCGTCAGGAACCTTGTTCGTATATTACAACGAACCTCGGTGCTCACAGTCCCTTGAAGATTCGACTGTGCTCACGGTCCCTTGAAGATTTGACTGTGCTCACGGTCCCTTGAAGATTCAACTGTGCTCACGGTCCCTTGAAGATTCGACTGATCTCACGGTCCCTTGAAGATTCGACTGTGCTCACGGTCCCTTGAAGATTTGACTGTGCTCACGGTCCCTTGAAGATTCGACTGTGCTCACGGTCCCTTGAAGATTTGATTGTGCTCACGGTCCCCTGAAGATTACAACGGGGACCTTGCTCTTTTCCTTCGCTATAGATGCCTCAAAGAGTGCCGCAGATAGCAAGGATCATGAAGCAACGAAGACCTTGCTCTTTTCCTTCGCTATAGATGCCTCAAAGAGTGCCGCAAATAGCAAGAATCATGAAGCAACGGGGACCTTGCTCTTTTCCTTTGCTATAGATGCCTCAAAGAGTGCCGCAAATAGCAAAGGATCATGAAGCAACGAAGACCTTGCTCTTTTCCTTTGCTATAGATGTCTCAAAGAGTGCCACAGATAGCAAGGATCATGAGAAAAACAAGGACATTAATCCTTCCCTCTGCTTCAGATGCCTCTACGAGTGCCGTACAAAGCAAGAGTTTGGAAAATATAAACACAACCCACGTTCGATATTTTACTTATGGAAATATCAAAGAACAACGGGCTCATCGGCAGAATCATTGCACCCGAAATATTCGGGAGTGACTGTCGAAACTTACAATCGGTTGAAAGCAAAGTTGCGCATACAACAGGTTTAGCAAAACCTGCAACACGAGCTGATCACTCATAATGATTTGCTGACCAACTAGTATACATACATCTAACGGGCAATTAAGATTTGCTCCTTCAAAATTTGCCAATGGCATTGACACGGTAAAAGTGCATATATATGTACCTACCGAAAAACTTACAAACAATGGCATCAACGATGCTCAAGGTGCATTAAGATTGCCCCTTGAAATAAAATGTGTCAACGGCACCTGAAGAAAACTATAAACATCGAGTTACTCGACTTGATTCTACTCACGGTTGCAAGCATCTGTGCCCAGACTCGGGGGCTACTTCCATCGGGAGCGCTGGACGCGCACCCGATAAAATTATCGGCTCCGTAGGGCCATCATCTCAATCATCGGCTCCTTAGGGCCATCATCTCAATCATCGGCTCCTCAGGGCCATCATCTCAATCATCGGCTCCTCAGGGCCATCATCTCAATCATCGGCTCCTTAGGGCCATCATCTCAATCATCGGCTCCTTAGGGCCATCATCTCAATCATCGGCTCCTTAGGGCCATCATCTCAATCATCGGCTCCTCTGGGATATCATCTGAATCATCAACTCCTCTATCTATGGCATCATCAGAGTCATCGGCATCAAGTTCTCGGAACTTGAAAAAGTCTACGGTGTCTGACTTAGCATTTTTTACACCCTATACATAACTATTTCATATTTATCTACAGTGCTCGGCGCTACTCCCATCGGGAGCGCTAGTCGCGCACCCGATAAAAAATATGGCAACCTCGCCAACAAAGAAGAATAAAGTTGAAGAAATCGGCATCAACAATCAAGATCTTCGAGTAGTACAACTTGAGTCTATGCGTGGCTGCAAGCACCCGCCCATAGACTCGGGGCTACTCCCATCGGGAGCGCTTCGCGCACCCGACGTAAAGCAACTCCGACTCTACATCAAGCACAAGATTCAACGGATGATCAAGACATTCGGCGAAGACAACTTTAGTCCCTGCCCGAAGCTTCACTTCGGCCAGACACTCGGGGGCTACTGACGTGGGCATAACCCTTCGGGTACTCGACATTGCCATACCCGGTGCAAACTATGAAGGTGGACTAGCACGAGGACTCGACGAGCTGGACCTGCACGCGCCTCAACTTGGACTACAAGGAAAGAAGACTCCAATATGAATCCTACTAGGACTCTTGTAAACCCTAGCTTGGCTGATATATAAAGCCAGGCAGGGGCACCCCTTAGGACACAATCAGAAACATAACTATAGAGGCGACACGCCTAGAAACCGCAACCCGCGGATTAGAACTAGACTAGATCCAACAACTCCGCCTATGGCGGCACCGTATACATATATTCATATAGTGGATTGCTAGCAGGACGTAGCGATCCTCCACCGTGGGGACGTGAACCTGGGTACGTCGTGTACCGCCTCGCTCCCGGAACTTCCGTCGTCGCCTTTCTCTAAAACCCAAGCCCCTCATGGTGGGCATTGCCGAGGAACCGCCTCGTCAACGGAGGAGAAAATAGGCATTCCAATTTCAACGAACAATGTTTTTCGATAGGGATCTGAGACCACCACCTCTACCGAGCGTGCCCTTGCCCGCCGATGACCTATTTGTTGACCAGCTGGACATGGGCGACAACCACCGACCTTGCTGGACAAAGACGAAGAGGGAGGGATTTAGGAGAGAGAACTCGTGACAAGTGGTTGGGCGGTGAGATACTCAGGACTAACGGTGGGCAAGGGCGCGCCCCGGAAATCCCGAACCTGAAACCCTATTACCGGATACCCGAAATATCAGGTGTTATTTCCGAGGAAAAAAATAGCACGCTAAGTGAAATAGTGTTTCCCTTATCTAAAAAGCTATGCAAGTTATAGCATGCTAATAAAAAATAGCGTTTCGCAAAAAGTAAAAAATGATAGGTATAGCATGTATATTAAGGATTTTAGTACCTAAAAATTATCCAGAGTAATACACGCATAACTAACTAACTAGTTTTGACTCGATCGTACCAACTCGTTTTCCCTTCCCCTCATAGCAGTAAAAGATGTAGGACAAAGACAAAAACTACGTAGCTGCACTAGTAGGAAAAGCCTTATAGGTGAATCCTATTTTTGTGGCGCACTGGACGAATATGCGCCACACAAAGTTCTTTTGTGACGCACCAGGCTCAGTGCGCCACAAAAATAGCTTATTTTTGTGGCGCAGCAAAGATAGGTGCGCCACAGAAACAAGAAGGGGCCCACACCCTGCCAGCCCTAATCATAGATTCCACTATAACTGTGGCGCACAGGCGTGGTGCGCCACAGTAAATAAATCGGCTCGCGGCGCACACGGTGTGGTGCGCCACGTAGATAACTTTTTCCGTGGCGCACTTGTTATGGTGCGCCACAGAAATAGTGGAACTTATATCATGCCCCGTACCCTCCCCACGCCCGTTCACCTCCGCGCGCCCCCACCTCTCCCCTCTCCTCCGATCCCTACCGCCGCGCGCCGCCATGGTGAGCGCTGGCGTCGCCGTCGCCTTCCTTCGCGAGGGCCGCATGCCGCCACGCTCCTCCCATCCCCGCCACCTGCAGCACAAGCTGCCGCTACGGCGAGGAGGTGCCGCCGCATCAAGGTGGAGGAGGGGCCGGCGTCGCGTCATGGTGGAGGAGCCGCCGCGTCCTCCTCCTCCACCCCTGCCGTCATCGTCAACCTCCTCCTCCACCCCTGTCGTTGGTGAACTCTCTCCCCTCCCCTCCCCTCCCCTCCCTCTTAATTCCTCTCCCGCGCGAGCACAAGGTGCTCGACGAAATGCTCGTGTGCTATTGCTGTCATTGTTGCTGTACATTGTCCTGGTGAACTACTGTTGCTAGCTTGCTGTCATTGTTGATGTCATTGTCCTGGTGAACTACGGTTGCTAGCTTGCTGTCATTGTTGTTGATGTCATTGTACGTCCTGGTGAACTACTGTTGCTATTGCTTGTGTGTGCATGCTCTAAATGGTCAAATGATCATCATGTGCTAGTGATTTACTTACTGGCTCATTGCTCATGCCTTTTACTTAATGTCCTATGCTATTGCTATGTCTCTCGTAGCTTCTCACCATGTATTGGTGACCTGCCTTGATGCTTCCATAGCATCCTCGGTATGATTGTTGTTGCCTAATTCAATTATCTGAAAAGGTTTTCTTTATTGATGTCAGATAATTAGATGAACTCCTTATGCAGAGTAATGATTCCTTTGATGTGTTATTGAAGCTTGGATGGAAGCCAACTACTATTGGGTACCCTAGCTTTGTTTTGAACTCAACTGAGTAATGATAAATTTCTAATTCTTGTTGGCTTGGATAAATTTATGGTTGATGTAACCTCAGCAGTGGTTCACTGGTGTGATTGCTTGTGTCCGTGCCGTGTTGTGACCTCATTAGCTCTTGCTACCGCCATCGGTTGCATGTCATAGTTGGATAATTGGTGAAAATAGAGATATTCGCAGTAGGGAATCATGTAAATGAATGCCACTGTGGTATCCTTTGAAGAAAATGGGAAGTTTCTGATGGTTTAAAAGACTAGGTGATGCTAGGTTATTAAGTTGGCTGTCAAGGTTGATTTTATCTGGTTAACTTGGAGAGGCTATGTGTTCTTGCTTACTTATGCATATCCATCTCTACTGGATTGACTAGCTCTCAGGCTTGGCCTCTCTCTCGCCAGCATCACTTGGTTACTACCAAGTGATGAGTAATCCCTTATGGTACCCAAGCTTTGTTTTGAACTCAACTGAGTAATGATAAATTTCTATTTCTTGTTGGCTTGGATGAATTTATGGTTGATGTAACCTCAGCAGTGGTTCACTGGTGTGATTGCTTGTGCTGTGCTGTGTTGTGACCTCATTAGCTATTGCTACTGCCACTGGTTGCATCTCATAGTTGGATAATTGGTGAAAATAGAGATATTCACAGTAGGGAATCATGTAAATGAATGCCACTGTGGTATCCTTTGAAGAAAATGGGAAGTTTCTAATGGTTTAAAAGACTAGGTGATGCTAGGTTATTAAGTTGGTTGCCAAGGTTGGTTTTATCTGGTTAACTTGGATAGGCTATGTGTTCTTGCTTACTTATGCATATCCATCTCTACTGGATTGACTAGCTCTCGTGCTTGGCCTCTCTCTTGCCAGCATCACTTGGTTACTACCAAGTGATGAGTAATCCCTTATGGTACCCCATCTTTGTTTTGAACTCAACTGAGTAATGATAAATTTCTATTTCTTGTTGGCTTTGATGAAAATAGAGATATCCACAGTACGAGATCATGTAAATGAATGCCACTGTGGTATCCTTTGAAGAAAAAGGACTGTTTCTGATGGTTTTAAAAGGCTAGGTGGTGCTAGGTGATTAAGTTGGCTACCAAAACTTGTCTCATCTGGTTAGCTGGGATATGCTATGTGTTGTTGCTTGTTTAGGCATATCTATCACTTACTGGATTTACTGGTTCTTGATTGGCCTCTCTTTTGCCAGCATCACTTGGTCTATATGCCAAGTGATGAATAATCCCTTTGGAGCATGTGCTCCATGCATGCTATGTGTGTTTGAGCATCTTGACTTATGTCACCATGGTTGCTGGTTTGTTGGTGTTTTTGTACTTGCCGATGATTAGATGGTTGGTCGATCACTGTACACTCGGGGGTGGAGCAAGTGAGCCTGGTGTGATGGCACAAATATCAATATTTTGTGCATCCTACCTGGCCTCACTTACTCCATCCCTGGATGTTAATATTTATTTCGACCAACAAAGTATGAGGCATTCCATTTAGTTCATACTAGCTACTTCTTAATTGCATTGGCCTTTCTTCCATTTTAGTGCCGATGATTAAATTGTTTGGTCGCTTGTACACTCTGGGGTGGGGCCAGTGAGCCTGGTGCGATGGCACAAATATCAATCTCTTGTGCATCCTACCTGGCCTCACTGACCCCATCCCTGAATGTTAATATTTCTTTCGACCAACAAAGTATGAAGCATATGATATCTAGTTGAGATACTGATACGTCCAAAACGTATCTACTTTCCCGAACACTTTTGCTATTGTTTTGCCTCTAATTTATGTATTTTGGATACAACAAACATGGACTAACGCTGTTTTCAGCAGAATTGCTCTGGTGTCTCGCTTTTGTGCAGAAATTCAACTTACAGGAAAATCCCCGGAATTTATGTCGAAGGGCTTATTTTTCCAGAAGATTCACGGAGCCAGAAGGGCAGACCTGGGGGAGGCCGAGGCCCCCCAGACAACAGGCCGGCGTGGCCTAGAGGGGGGGGGGGGCGCCGCCCTAGCGTGTGGCCCCCTCGGCCAGCCTCTGACGCCCCCCTCTGGACTACTTAAGTGTTTCGATCTAAAAACGTGAGACGAGAAGTCAAAGTCGCCAGAAACCATCCAGTACGCCGCCACCGTTTTCTGGCACTCCGCCGGGACGGGGAATTGGAGGAGATCATCGCCATCATCACCACCGACGCCTCTCCATCGACCAGCCATGTTTCCCCATCCATGTGTGAGTAATTCCCCCGCTGTAGGCTGAAGCGGATGGTAGGGATTGGATGAGATTGGTCATGTAATAGCATAAGATTGTTAGGGCATAGTGCCTAGTGTCCGTAATTGGTACTTTTATGATATTGTTGCAACTTGTTATGCTTAATGCTTGTCACTAGGGCCCGATTGCCATGATCTCAGATCTGAACATGTTATCAATTCATGATGATATTCATTGCTTTATGATCTTACCTGCAAGTTGTATACACGTATTGTTGTCCGAACCCGAGGCCCCAAAGTGACAGAAATTGGGACAACCGAAGGGGAAGGCGGTGATATGAGGATCACATGTGTTCACGGAGTGTTAATGCTTTGCTCCGGTGCTCTATTAAAAGGAGTACCTTAATTTCCAGTAGATTCCCTAGAGGCCCGGCTGCCACCGGCTGGTAGGACAAAAGATGTTGTGCAAGTTTCTCATTGCGAGCACGTACGACTAAATATGGAACACATGCCTATTGATTGATTAGTACTTGGACACCGTTTTATTATTATCCGCAAATGCCCTACTTTGATTGTTACATGAGTTTCTCTCATCCATGCAACGCCCGTTCATCCATCCCCTGTGCCTACAGTATTTTAATCCCGTTGTTTACTATAATCACTACCGCTGTCTTTGTTACACTGCTGCTGTTATTTCACTCACTGCTATCGCTATAAACTCGTTACTATCGATAAACTCTTGCGAGCAAGTCTCGTTTCCAAGTGCAGCTGAATTGACAACTCCGCTGTTAAGGCTTACAAATATTCTATGGCTCCCCTTGTGTCGAATCAATAAATTGGGTTTTACTTCCCGCGAAGATCGTTGCGATCCCCTATACTTGTGGGTCATCAAGACTATTTTCTCGGCGCCGTTGCCGGGGAGCATAGCTTTATTTGCAAGTTCACTTGGATTGATATTGTTCGCTGCAAATTCTCCATCATGGGTAAACCTCGCGATACTAAAGTCGCCATATTACCATCCACTACAAGAAAAGGTACAACTCTGAGTACCTCTGCTGCTCTTGATTCACCATCTGTGCTAGATAAAGTTGTTTCACCACGACAAGCTTCACATGCTGGTACTTCTGCTAGATCTTAAAATTCCTCTTATAATTTTGATGATGCTTCTGCTGTGCTTGATAATGATGGTTCGTTAGGATCTTTTCTAGATGCTACAATTGCTAGGTCTAGACAAATTGAAAGTACTGAAACTCCTAATGAAAATGCTGCTACACCTGTTAATTCACCTGAGTCTGTTAAATACTCTAGTGATGATCTTGATGAAGATTATGTAGAACTTGATGATGATTTTATTGATAAATGCAATGCTACTACTCGGTACAAGTAATATTAAAAAGCTTCTTGCACAACATACTGTTAGATATAAACTGTCTCCTGATCCTAAATTTGCCACATCTCCTATAAACATTAAGGATAAGGATTATGATTTTTCTCTCGATTTATCTCATATATCTATTGTTGAGAAAACACCTTTTTGTGGTACTGAAGAAGAAAGTGCTGTAGAACACATGAATGAGCTTTCAACTTTGAGTAGCATGTTTTCTGATGATATCAAGAAGCGTACTTATTTCGTTGCTAATTTTTTTCCTTTATCATTAAAAGATGATGCTAAAACTTGGTATAATAGGTTGCCTCCTGATTCTATTGATAGTCCAAGAGATTTGCTTGATGTTTTCTTTCGGAAATACTTTCCTGCTAGTGCTCAACATATTGCTTTGCAGAGAATTTATAATTTTGACCAGGAAGATGGAGAGAAATTGCCTGAGGCTTGGGCGAGATTTTGCTCTCTTATCAAAGCTCGGCCTGGACATGATTTGGAAAATCATGATTTACTTGATATATTTTATAGTGGATTAACCATTGAGTCTAGGGCATACCTGGATAGTTGTGCTGGTTGTGTTTTCAGGAAAAGAACTCCAGACGACGCTCGAAGAATTATTGGCTAGAATAGGCCGGAATCATGATGATTGGTCTACACCCGAACCAACCCCGACACCAATATTGAAGAAGAGGGGTATGATTAAATTAAATGATGAAGATATGAGGGAAGCCAAGAAATCTCTTAAAGAGAAGGGTATTAAATCCGAAGATGTGAAGAATTTACCTCCTATAGAAGATTTATGTAAGATCACTCCCCCTTATCCATGATTGAGGTACACTCTCTTGAACGCTTTACTAGGGAAGATATTCCGTATTCAAAACCTCCTGCTCAATGCTTAGATGAGTTTGATAATTATATTGTTAAGAAAAATAATTTCAATATGAGAGTAGAGAATCATTTAATGGAAAATTCTCGAGCTATTGGTGAATTGCATGGTATTGTGGAGAGAACCTCCAATGATGTTAAGATGCTTGTTAAACATTTTCATATGATTCAAACTCAAATTGATCAACTCACTAAAGTGCAAAATGACTTGCTAAAAAATAATTCTAAAGAAAAACATGCTTATGAAGTAACAACTAGAGGCGGTGTTTCTACCCGAGGATCCTCTATATCCTGAAGGGCATCCCAAAAGAGTTGAACAAGATTCTCAACGAACTGAAACTAGTGCTCCATCTAAGAAAAAGAAAAAGAAACATAAAACTGTTGTAGAATCCTCTGAGCCTGTTAATGATCCTAATAGTATTTCTATTTCTGATGCTGAAACTGAAAGTGGTATTGAACATGATAAAGATAATGATAAGAATGATGCTTCTGATAAAGAAGAGGTTGAAGAAGAACCTGAAAAGCATGTTAAAAATAAAAAGTATACTAAAGAAGATTTTATTGCTAAGAAACATGGTAATGAAAGAGAACCTTGGGTGCAAAAGCAAATGCCTTTTCCTGCTAAGAAACTAAAATCAAAGGAAGAAGAACACTATAACAAATTCTGTGATTGGATGAAACCTTTATTCCTGCAAATACCTTTGACTGATGCTATTAAATTGCCTCCTTATTCAAAGTATATGAAAGATATTGTCTCTATCAAAAGGAAAATTCCTAATGAGGAGATTTCCACTATGCTTGCTAATTACTCTTTCAATGGAAAAGTTCCAAAGAAGCTGGGCGACCCAGGTATACCGACTATTCCTTGTTCCATCAAGAATAATTATGTTAGAACCGCTCTATGTGATTTGGGAGCGGGTGTTAGTGTTATGCCTTTTTCTCTTTATAAGAGACTTTATTTAGATAAGTTGATACCAACTGATATATGTTTGCAAATGGATGATAAATCTACTGCTATTCATGTTGGCATATGTGAGGATGTTCCTGTTCAAGTTACTACTAATTGCTTAATATTAACTGATTTTGTTGTGTTGGAAATGCCTGAAGATGATAATATGTCTATTATTCTTGGGAGACCTTTTCTTAACACCGCAGGGGCTGTTATTGATTGCAATAAAGGAAAAGTTACTTTCAATGTTGATCACAAGGAGCATACCGTTTATTTTCCCAAGAGGATTGATAAAGTATGTGGAGTTAATACCATTTCTAATGTGAGAACTATCAAAGTGGGAACTATTGATTGTCCTATATATGAGCCTAAGCAAGGATATCAAAGTATTATGATTGGATCCATATCAATTCAATACAAGGTAACATGATTGATTTGAGGTTTATTTCTTCTTATGTCATGTAAAATTTATTTGGTGGCAAGACTTGATCAACCTTGTTAACAAATTCATTTTATATACATAGAGGAACTAAACAACATTTCTTTCTTCCTCCACTTGTTCTACTTGCTGTAGCACTTTTTGTTTTGCAAAGTTCGTTAGTTGTATAGAGATTTCAAAATCTTTTTCTGCCCAGTAATAATAAATTTAACACCCAGAAATGTGCATTTTTCAAAGTTTTCAAAAATTCACAAAAATTATACCGTTGGTCTTATTTTTCGAAGAGGCACCTGGGAGCACCTGGGGATGACCAGTGGGGCACCCCAGGGTGGCACCCTACAGCCCGGCGCGGCCAGCAAGGGGGGCGCGCCACCCTGTTGTGTGGGCCCCTCCTTGCCCCACCACTTCATCTCTTTCTCCCATCTCATTCTCTCTCCCGAAAAAACTCGCACCAGCTTTCTCTCACTCGCGTTTCTGCTCATGAGCTCAAGATTTCTCGATCTATTTGCTCTCCGGTATGTGACTCCTCCGATTATCCAAGTATAATTTTTTTGGTTGAGTATATCTTGAATATTTTGCTTCTGTAGGTAACATGTTTAGTGAGCTTGCATGCTTGTTCTAAGTGGTAAAAACTAGTTTTGATGCATGTTTAGTACTCTACCAAGTTCCTATAGTAGTTTCCCTCAATTATATGTCACCAAATCAAATTTTATAATGATTGTTGAAAAATTTCAGAAAATGGAGTGGAATATTCATCAACTAAACCAACAAGAATTGGAGGTGCAACAAGTTATGAGAGTTCATCGCGAAGAAGGAGTATACCCCTCTTACTACCCATGTGTTGATTTTATGAGGAGTGCAAGAATCCTGCGAGATGTTCAAAAACTGACTTCCAATGCAGGGTTGGAAAGTTTTGTTGTTGGTGAACCATACCAATATGCAAAACTGACCATGTATGTGGTTCAGGATTTTGAATTCAATTGGTCTCAATCTAACCCCATGGTTCGATACAAAATTTATAATAAAACTGTCAACTTGCCATTCGATGATTTTTGTGCAGCAATTAGAGTGCCACAATGGGGATCATGCGAGAAGATAAGGGGACTGCCGCAGGAGCTCTTGAGTCTCTACAAGATGATTTGTCATGGAAGAAGCTTCTCAGAGGATGGTGGTAAAATCAGTAGTATTCAACTCCCAGCTATTCGCTACTTTGCTTATTTCATCACCAAGTGCGTTCTTGCTAGAAAGAATGCAAGTAAGTTATCTATCCAGGATTTAGCTTTTCTAGCTGCTGCATTACAAGGTGATAGGACTTATAATTTGGGTGCTTTGATAGCCTATAGACTTGCTACTAACCGTGAGAAGGGCGGAATTTGTGGAGGTCTCATCGCCTCTCGCTTATTAGCCATGCATGGTGTAGAACCTCACCATCTTGATATTCAGCTCTCCATACAGAAACTTGACATAGTCTCCATGATTAAGCATGAATTTGTTTCTGATTTGTCTAATTTGAGTAACCTGTCTTACAAGATAACATTTTACAAGAAAACTTGGAGAACAACTAAGAAAACTGAAAAACTAGTAGGATTGCCAGCACCTGTTCTGTTTAACCTTGATTCCAGGAAGGATTGGTCAGTCACGGAAGGTGAACTGAATGCATACATAGAGGGAGATTGCCATCATGCAAGAGACGACACGGAGGAGGCCGAGGAACACCTCGACTCGTCATCCGATGCAGCAAGTTCTTCGCATCAATATGTTGGGCATGAGGAGCCTTCACCATTTTCTTCTGCACCAGGACCTTATTATGACTACGCCATGTATGATCCACCGGCGTGGAACCCTGACCCTCGCTGGGGTTGATCTCCACTTAGGCCAAAAGCCTAAGCTTGGGGGGAGGTATACCAGCATCACTTATTCTTTGCATATTATGGTTGCTGGATACTTGTATATACTTGTTTAGTTTCTTTAGGTGGTTTTCTAATAAGAGGGAGATGATATTTGGGGAAGTGCTGATTGAAAACAGATTCTGGGCTGATACCAAAAAAATTCTCAAACACAGCCAGAACATTATTTTGCGAAGCCTATTTTTGTGCATGTTCCCCAGGTTGTTATCTAACTTTCATTAGTTGAACACTTTTCGAGCTGAGCAGCAGAAGAATTTCTTAAAAATCGATTGCTATACTGATGTCAAGTTTGACGAATTTCTGCTGCTTTGTGTTTATGTGACTCTTTTAGTTTTCATTCTCTTGTTTTTGCTTTGTTTCTTTCCTAAAGCACAAAAAGACCAAAAATATTTCTGTTTTTTCTCTTTACCACTTGTTTATTTTGGTTTCTTGCTTTTATTTTGCTTTGTTTGCTATCGTTGGTTTGCTATAAGAAAATCCAAAAAGATTTTGCTTTGTTTGCTTGTTTCCTTTTGTTCTTGTTTCCAATTCGAAAACACAAAAAATATTTGCTGTTCTTCTTTGGTTTTGTAAAGTTCATTATGGAGTTCAGAGATCTTCGGTGGTTGGAGCTTGGCTTTCATTCCATATTATTCAAGCTACACAAGTGTTGTTGTCCGGAACCCGAGGCCCCAAAGTGACAGAAATTGGGACAACCGAAGGGGAAGGCGGTGATATGAGGATCACATGTGTTCACGGAGTGTTAATGCTTTGCTCCGGTGCTCTATTAAAAGGAGTACCTTAATTTCCAGTAGATTCCCTAGAGGCCCGGCTGCCACCGGCTGGTAGGACAAAAGATGTTGTGCAAGTTTCTCATTGCGAGCACGTACGACTAAATATGGAACACATGCCTATTGATTGATTAGTACTTGGACACCGTTTTATTATTATCTGCAAATGCCCTACTTTGATTGTTACATGAGTTTCTCTCATCCATGCAACGCCCGTTCATCCATCCCTCGTGCCTACGGTATTTTAATCCTGCTCGTTTACTATAATCACTACTCGCTGTCTTTGTTACACCGCTGCTCGTTATTTCACTATCGCTACTCGCTATAAACCGTTACTCATCGATAAACTCTTGCGAGCAAGTCTGTTTCCAGGTGCAGCTGAATTGACAACTCCGCTGTTAAGGCCTACAAATATTCTTTGGCTCCCCTTGTGCCGAATCAATAAATTGAGTTTTACTTCCCGCGAAGACTGTTGCGATCCCCTATACTTGTGGGTCATCAGATACCACTTGGCTCTTTCTTCCATTTTAGTGCCGATGATTAGAATGTTTGGTCACCTATACGCCGCAATATACTTTGTAGACGGGCCCCCCTTTCCCCGGCCGCCGTTCCGTGGACGAGTCCTTGACGAGACAACAACGCCGACCTGCCTCTCCGGCGCAGAACCACGCCAGTCCCAGCTGCCTCCCTTGTGGCCACGTCTCCTGCGCTCTGCGCTTTTCTCCATGGCCGGACTACGATTGGACACACCGAGGGAATAATGGTAATAGCCATCACCACTATCGTCAGACTCCACATGTGTAGAGTACTTTGCAGCGGATGCCACTTTTCTTCTCTCGCCGTCTAGTACGTGAATGAGTCCTTAATGCAAAGACGGTGCCGGCCTCCCTAGCATCATGCCGACCCCTGTTGCCGCGCTTTAGGCCGTGTCTCACGCGCCCTGCACTCTTCGCCTTCTTGCCCGGTGAACGAATAGACTAATCGTTGGAATAAGGAAGCCGATGACGGCCTATCGAAATCTAATCTTGCGACCGGCCATCATCGGTTTCCTTATTCCAACGATCAGTCTATTGGTTCACCGGGCAAGAAGGCGAACAGTGCAGGGCGCGGGACACACGGCCTGAAGCGCGGCAACACGGGCCGGCATAATGCTGGGCAGGCCGGCACGGTCTTTGCATCAAGGACTCGTTCACTGGACGGCGAGGGAAGAAAAATGGCATCTGCTGCAAACTGCTATGCACCTGTGGTGATGGCGATTATCATTATTCCCCCGGTGAGTCCAATCGTGGTCCGGCCATGGAGAAGAGCGCAGGAGACGCGGCCACAAGGGAGGCGGCTGGGACTGCCGTGGTTCTGCGCCGGAGAGGTAGATCGGCGTTATTGTGTCATCAAGGACCCGTTCACGGAACGGCGGCCGGGGAAAGGGGCCCTTTTGCAAAGTATATTGCGGTGTATACTGCAACTATGGTTTCTGACCATAGTATTTGTGTTGACCAACAATGTATGAGGCACTTATTCCATTTTGTCATTCCATTTTCTTTGAGATTTTCAAAATGCCGATGATTAAAATGTTTGGTCACCGTACACTTGGGGGTGGCGTAAGTGAGCCTGGTAAGATAGCACAAATATCAATCTCTTGTGCATCGGACTTGGTCTCACTTACGCCATCCCTGAATGTTAATATTTGTGTTGACCAACAATGTATGAGGCATTTATTCCATTCCTCTTGTGCATCGGACTTGTTGGTCTCACTTTCTTCCATTTTCATCATAGTACGAACTGGATGAAGACCCCGATGCAAGCGAGCCTGGTGGGTAGAGAGGAGGGAGCAAAGGAGGAACCGGATGAAGACAACTTTGTATCTCGAAATTGTGAAATTTGTATGAATTAAGAGTTGTATGCAAAACATTTGACACTTGCCACTATATATGTATCTCGATCGGGATCTAAGTACTGTGATGATGATGTATAATGTTGCTATGTTATATGTGTCCATATTATATCTGTCTATCGGTCTATATTATACCTGTATATTGCGTACAAAACCTGTATAAAACCTGTATAATACACCAGGGAGCACAAAATCGAGTATACCTGTACATTGTTCTGTGGCGCACCAAAATTGAATTTAGTGGCGCACCTATTTCTGTGGCGCAGCATGTCCATATGCGCCACGGAGACACCTTAATTCCGTGGCGCATGGTCGGGTGCACCACGTAAACACTATTTTTGTGGCGAAGTTTCTGTGGCGCACCGACCATGCGCCACAGAATCAATTTTTGGTGCGCCACTGATGAGACTTTTCCTACTAGTGCTGAACGAAACTAAGAAGTACAGAGCTGAACTGCATTGAGAACTACAGTGCTAAATGATGGTGTCTACTACCTACGGCTACCACTACTGAACTACATTCCTATGCTGGCCAAGTTGAAGGAGATCATGTAGGGGTGAGACTGGACACGACGTAGCGTTCTGCGCAAGAGGCGGCTTGGTGGAGAAGACCGGCATCAGATCGAGCTCCTGGTCGAGGTGCCTGGTACTTCTGATCTGGACGTGCCGGGCGGAGGTAGCATGGTGGAGCTGGAGGAGAGTGGCGTTGCTGATACCGCCTCATCCACGACGTGTGGGGAGTCGAAAGTGGTGGTTGGGTAGTTGCAAACCTGGAGTTGAGTTGAGCTATGTTGATATCGCTAGTTCCGTAACTTTTTTAGTGCCGCTTTGACGCTATAACGCATTGTAACAAATAGTCAGCTTAGCGCTGCTAATAATGTGATTAGCGTCATAGCGAGTAAATTATGCGTAGCTTAGCGTTCACCTTCTAAACACGATTGTTATCACCAGAATTTGACCGGATCAGAGGTGGGCCGCGATTGAGATGGGCTTGAAGAGTATATATATGGAAGATATACATGAATCGGCCTTGTATACAAAGTTTGGGCTAGTTTGCCCGTGTATCTGTAATATAGTAGGATACGTGTCGGTTAGATAGAGTTTGGCTCGTGCACGGTTGGGATTATTCCCACGTTAGAAAGTCTACGGACTATAAATATGTATCTAGGGTTTCTGAAATAAACAACAATCACGTTCACCACAAACCAATCTAGGCGCATCGCCAACTCCCTTGTCTCGAGGGTTTTCTTCCGGGTAAGCATCATGCTGCCTAGATCGCATCTTGCGATCTAGGCAGTACACGTTTATTCGTTGTTCATGCGTTGCTCATGCTGAAGCCTTGTTGATGGCGAGCAACGTAGTTATAATAGATGTGTTAGGGTTAGCACTGCTTCATCGTATCATATGATTTCGTTCGTGCAACCCTTAGACGTCTAGCCGCCCTTACACCTATCTTAGGTGTAAGGGCGGCACCCCGCTTGATCATTATCTAGTAGATCCGATCCGTTATGATTGCTCCTTGTTCTTTAAGGATTAGTTTAATATCTGCATAGTTAGGCCTTACAAACGGGTTGAAGGATCCAGTGGCACGTAGGGTGTAGTTTGCTAGCCCTAGACAAGATGTTCCGGGGATCAACTTCATGTTGGTTTTTAGGCCTTGTCTACGGTCGGTTTATGATCACCGTGCGTGGCCTCCAGGCTCAATCACGCGTAGGATGTTCCGATTATGTGGTGAGAACCCTAAATCGTAGTAGGTCGTTTTAGCTTTACATTGATCAAGCAGGACCACCATGCGATCGTACAACTCGTACGAATCATGGGTGGATCGGCTCTTTGAGCCGATTCACAGGACAACCTGAGAGCCGATCGAGGCTCGTATTTAATGTTTACGTGTATGCCATGCAGGAAACTAAGCGAGGCAAATCCATCACCTTCCTGACCAGGTATAGGTCAGGTGGCACGCCCTTGCACCAGCATCGGACGTGCGTGCCGAGTCTTTGCGGGCCGTCGCTCGAGGGACCAGGGCCAGCCGCAGTCCTAGGAGCCTCCCGGCTCTACTGTGTTGCCCGTCGCTGCTCGCCGGTGGGTTTCTGACCGCAACACATTCTGGCACGCCCGGTGGGACGGTCTTCAACATCAACCACATCGCCATCTACATCTGAGATGGCGGAAGGCACTCCGATCACGTACGAGGATCTGACCGAGGAGCTCAAGAAGAAGTATGACGAGGTCAAAGCGATCCTCGAAGCCGACCTCATCGGCTCTTTCCAAAGAACCCGCTCACACGGCATCAGGTGGAAAGGGTTCTCACCTGAAGGCGCCTCGATGGAGTGGACCTGTCCGCCCCGTCAGAAGAACGCACTCGGTTCTACGTCAGGAGATTAACTTCATGGTAGCTCATTCGCTGCACCGCCATTCTGAGAGCCTGGTGAACACTTTGGAGCGTGTCGCTCTTCGGGTGATCCAGGAAATCATGAGGCATCAGTACTCTCCGTCAGGACCAGCTCTAGGGACTCACCTAGGAGAAGTGCCACTCCAGTCCCGTCCACCGCTGCCATTCGCGTTGGCAGCACCAGAAGTGCCGAGTTCACCGGCATACGTCGTCTACAAGATCGGTGGTGACCCTAGTGATTACCAGTTCTTGCATGAGGCGCCTAAGGAGATCCCTCACGGATACACGTGCACATACGTGCCATGACTGCAGTAACTGGGCACTCACAAACCGGACTGCAACAGCAGGGACTTACGGAACAGCAGGAGGAACTTCGGGAACAGATCTTGAGAAGCAGACGTGGCTAGCTAAGTATGCCACCCCGATAAACCTCCAGAGCCCAACTCCTGCGGTTGGCTCGGAGCTTGAAAGCAAGCGTGGCTGGCTAAGTATGCCACTCCGGCAAATCTTCGAGTTCGACTCCTGCAGCCGGCACCGCGGATCAGATCGAGTACAATCTTGAGAGACCAGTTCGGCATGGTGCCGAAAAGGAGGGCAATCGGCTATTCCAAGCCGTACCCCAACGAGTACGAGTTGATCCCACTACCACCCAAATATCGGCTCCTCGAATTCTCCAAGTTTAGTGGATCGGATGGTTCCGGCTCAATCGAGCATGTGAGCCGATATTTGGCACAGCTGGGCACGATCTCAGCATCGGATGAGCTGCGTGTGAGGTTCTTCGCACGGTCCCTCACGGGATCGGCTTTCGGGTGGTACACATCGCTGCCACCGGACTCAATCCGGACTTGGAAGCGGTTGGAGGAGCAGTTCCACATGCGAGTATCACTCGGATGCTTCGAGGCTGGCATTGCCGATCTAGCACAAGTACGACGAAGCGCGGAGAAACGGTGTCGGAATACATCCGGCGCTTCGGGACCGTTAGGAACCGATGCTATTCGGCTCGTGTGAGCTGAAAAAGAAGCGGTCGAGTTGGCGGTGGTGGGTCTCGCATCACCGATCAAGGATGTGGCCTCCCAAGCGAGACTACCCTTCACGGCGCACATGGTGCGAAGGCGTCGTTATATGAACGAGCGCCACCCGGAGGTATACCGGGATAAATTCAAGCGTGCGGTGGTCCTGGTTGAGGCGGGACGAAGATGAAGGCTCTGCGGGAGATCAAGAGGTAGCAGTGGCTGAATGGACTCGGGGGGCAAGCCCCGTGTCCTGCAAGTGGGTTAAGCCACAAGGTCCTCCAAGAGGGTTTGACTTCGACGTCACCAAGGCTGAGCAAATTTTCGACCTCTTACTTAAGGAGAAGCGGCTAAAGGTACCCGAAGGCCACAAGATCCCCACAGCTCAGGAGCTGAACGGAAAGCCATATTGCAAGTGGCATAACACGTTCACCCATGCCACCAACGACTGCAGGGTGTGGCGGCAGCAGGTCCAAATGGCGATAGAACAAGGGCGTCTAATTTTCAGCCAGTACGCCATGAAGGTCGACACACACCCCTTCCCCGCCGTTAACATGGTGGAGTGCACTTACCCTGGAGGGTGCCAGCCAGGATTCTCGTTCAACATCAACATGGTAGGACCTGGGCACCACTCTGGTAAGGACAGAGACGAGGGCAGCTGCTCTCGTGACAACGACAAAGAGGAAGCCGTTCCACGCGATCGGCTCCGGCACGATGGCAAGCGCTACATCACAGAGGGAGAAGTGAGGAATGTGCGATATCAGCGACCTCTCTCTGATCACCTCCTCAACAAATATGTGAGTCAATACGACCAACGCCGACGATACAACAACGAGGACGAAAGAGATCGTCTGGCTAGGGACGCCAGGAGACATCGTCGGCATGATCGTGACGAGGAGAGATATGAGCGCCACGCCAAGGAAAAGTCGAGAGAGCAAGACGACGTGGATAGGCACTGGGACTGTCCCTTCTTCAGACACTTGCTGGGATTCAGGAATGAGCCGATTGCCTACAATCGGCAAGCGCCCGAGAATGTAGACGAGAAGAAGAAGGATGCGGCTAACGTGTCCGTGTTCAAACGTCTAGGGCCTCTCCCGCCTCGGAACAAGCACGGCTGAGTCCTCTCGGGTGGAAGATCTCGAGGAATTGGAAGACGATGATGAAGAAGAAGAAGATAAGTATCACCGGCCAAGGTGGTGCCACGATGGACTCGGCCGTTCCCAAAAGCGTAGGGTTCGGCGACTACGTGGTTTGGAGGAAGCCGAAAGGTTATACCTGCACACGTTAAGGAAGGCGCGGCCTGATCGGCCGCGAAAATTCAGCGAACCCTGGACGAAGAAGGTCGGCCACAAAGGAAAGAGTGGCGCCCCAGACAAAAGAAAGCCGATGATGAGACATCGGATGGCACAAACATGGTGTTCATCCTTCAGACGGAGTTTAGTGCTCCAGGATTAGACGAAGCACCTGTGGCACAACTTGACTGCGGCCCACGGCCCGGTTATCTTTGAGAAGCCACGAGAAAGAAGCTACAGACACCTGAAGGCCCTGTACTTGCGAGGCTATATCAATGGGCAGCATGTCAACAAGATGCTTTGGTGGACACCGGAGCGGCGATCAACATTATGCCATACTCCATGCTACGTCGGTTGGGACGCTCTAGCGCGGATCTGATCAAGACCAACGTGACACCGAGCGATTTCAACGGCCAAGCATCTGACGCACAAGGTGTTCTGAACGTGGATCTGACCGTAGGAAGGAAAACCATCCCTACGACGTTCTTTATTGTCGATAGCAAGAGCACCTATGCTGTCCTGCTAGGGAGAGATTGGATCCACGCCAACTGTTGCATTCCATCCACGATGCACCAATGCTTAATACAGTGGGATGGAGATGAAGTAGAGGTCGTCCACGCGAGATGACTCAGCCGAGATTTCAACGGGCTGGCATGAACGTTTGGGAGACGACAGGCCAAGAGCCACTCTCAGGCATCAATTTGGACGACTGCGAGCGCATCGACGTCACGAAGGACGGGGTTAGGCTGGTCTTATCCACCGGCCTGACCGTATAGCAAGAACAAATCTATGGACGAACGTGGCGAGGTCGATAATTGTGATCGGCCCCAAAGATCTATGGACGAACATTGCAAAACCTTCATTAAGCGATTCAATCAACATGGAGGCCGATTCCAGCAATCGGCCAAAATTATCCTCACCATACGTTCTGCCTGTGTTCAACGTCGATCTAATGGGCAACAGTTTGACGTCGGCTGATGAGCTGGAAGAAGTCAACATTGGTCCTAACGGAGCCGACGTTCAAATACAGTGCCTTGGCTAACCACAGAGCCGATATCCGCAGTTACCTGGCAGATTCGGCTCGGGGGGCACCCATTCTCATGAATATGTGCGATACATGTGCAGTGAAATATTGGGGGCCGATAGAAAAATCGGCCAGTAAAACAAAAATTCTCATGATGTACAGCCGATGCACGGACATCGACTTTAGAACTAAGAAACAAAGCCGATGCACAGCCATCGACTCTAGTACAAATTACACAGGATCTACCAGCTGCGTGTTCCAGACGCGGATTTCGACCAAGTCGGTTTTCAGTTCAGCTTCGAGGCCTTCTGCTTCCTCGAGGGAGTGAACAATGAGAGCTGCCTCAGCTTCAATGAGCTGATTTTGTTGCCCGAACCTTCTCTTCGAGGACTTCCAACCCTTTGCGCAAGGTCGCCAGTTCAGCAGTACTGTCAGAGGTGTCAGTTTGGCGTACAAGACAGCCTTTTGTTCATTAAGCTGTTGGTGTTTCGTCTGCAATATCTGCTTTCGACGGTGGCAAGTCTGGCTGGCTCTGCATGGTGGCTGTCTCAGAATTGCCTTAGTTCGAGGCCATTTGACTGAACTGTGTGTCCTCGCCGCTGTTCTTGCCTTAACTGAGGCTCGGGGGGCAGCTGATTTGGTAGACACTCTGTTTTTGGAAGCCGATTGGAGTGTCATCGGCTGACCCTGCATCATAACCTGCTTCAAAAGCGGTGAGTTGTTGCAGAAGAAGACCACCAGAGCTGCTGAAAGGAATCTGAAAGGGAAGCCGTCATCATCTACAGGGCCAGGGCCGTTGATGTTGCTGCAAAAAGATAGAGCAAGGCGCTATGTTCGGACAGCAAGGAGCGGTTAAGGATCACCTTCAGGCCGGAGACCATAGCGTGGGCATTGGATGATGTTGCCCGTGGATCCGTTGCAGTTGCGAACCTGCGCGATTGACATCTGAGGTTCATATGGCCGTGGGTTGGATCTGTTCGAGCAGCGATTTGGGGGTCTAAGTGTTGCTTTTTCGGATAAGTCGCAGGTCACCATTTGAATAGACAATAGAGCTGGCCTTGCTCGCGTTTTATGGCAAGGGCCGGTGCGCTGCCATCGGCTCTTGGTGTGTCGACTTACTTTAACAATCGGCAAAGTTGGAAAAGGGACAAAATCAGCTGAGAAATATTTTCTTCATTAATAATAGGATTTCTTACAAAGAAAGAGCCGATTGCTCAGGAGCGGAAGAATAAAAGGAGGGCAGATTGCTACTACTAGTCTTATACTAATTGGCCCCTGTTCTAGGGGCCGTCGCTGTCCTCATCGTCGCCATTGTAGCCGCCGCTGGTGCTGCTGCTGGCGAGCTCCTCGTCGCTACTACCATAGCCCTCGATGGGGGCTTCTTCCTCGTCATCATCGTCCTCGTCGTCATCTGACCAGGCCCAGCCGCGGAAGCGCTTCGTCGGCGGCTCGTCAGAGGAAGTGTCGCCTTCCTCTTCCTCCTCGTCGGAGGAGGTGTCGTCCTCTTCATCCTCCTCTTCTTCCTCATCGCCGGAGGAAGCGAGGTTACCCCAAGAGAGGAGGTCGTCCTCACTCTCCGCCACCAGTTCTCCATCAATCAGGAACCGGAGGTCGTCCTCTCCATCGGTCAGGGGCAAATCGCCATCTGACCCGACGAGGGCCTCGGGTGGGCCGTCGGGCACGAAGTCAAAGTCCCACTCCGGCTCTTCCCATTGGTCGTGCCCTGGCATCGGCTCGCTTGAGGAAGAGGATTGGAAGGAGATAGCCGATGCAGCAGAGGAGGAGGATGAGTCCATGGTGGAGGAGGGTTTTTTCGGTGTCTGATACTGAGGGAGAGGATGAAGAGGCAAATTACTCGATGCGGTTAAATAAAAGGGGTATAGTAGAGATTTAATGCCACGACGGTTCTCGAGGACATGGTGCAGAATCTATCAATTCACGCAGAGAAGCCGAGAAGGCGAGGCGACATGATGAAAGATTCTGCGACAGTTTTGCTCTGCCACGACATGACCCGACGAAGAAAAAGCAGAGTGATTTTGGAATTGTCATTTCCAAAACCAGGGGGGCATGTGTTATCACCAGAATTTGACCGGATCAGAGGTGGGCCGCGATTGAGATGGGCTTGAAGAATATATATATGGAAGATATACATGAATCGGCCTTGTATACAAAGTTTGGGCTAGTTTTCCCGTGTATCTGTAATATAGTAGGATACGTGTCGGTTAGATAGAGTTTGGCTCGTGCACGGTTGGGATTATTCCAACGTTAGAAAGTCTACGGACTATAAATATGTATCTAGGGTTTCTGAAATAAACAACAATCACGTTCACCACAAACCAATCTAGGCGCATCGCCAACTCCCTTGTCTCGAGGGTTTTCTTCCGGGTAAGCATCATGCTGCCTAGATCGCATCTTGCGATCTAGGCAGTACACGTTTATTCGTTGTTCATGCGTTGCTCGTGCTGAAGCCTTGTTGATGGCGAGCAACGTAGTTATCATAGATGTGTTAGGGTTAGCACTGCTTCATCGTATCATATGCTTTCGTCCGTGCAACCCTTAGACGTCTAGCCGCCCTTACACCTATCTTAGGTGTAAGGGCGGCACCCCGCTTGATCATTATCTAGTAGATCCGATCCGTTATGATTGCTCCTTGTTCTTCAAGGATTAGTTTAATATCTGCATAGTTAGGCCTTACAAACGGGTTGAATGATCCAGTGGCACGTAGGGTGTAGTTTGCTAGCCCTAGACAAGATGTTCCGGGGATCAACTTCATGTTGGTTTTTAGGCCTTGTCTAGGGTCGGTTTATGATCACCGTGCGTGGCCACCAGGCTCAATCACGCGTAGGATGTTCCGATTATGTGGTGAGAACCCTAAATCGTAGTAGGTCGTTTTAGCTTTACATTGATCAAGCAGGACCACCATGCGATCGTACACCTCGTACGAATCATGGGTGGATCGGCTCTTTGAGCCGATTCACAGGACAACCTGAGAGCCGATCGAGGCTCGTATTTAATGTTTACGTGTATGCCATGCAGGAAACTAAGCGAGGCAAATCCATCACCTTCCTGACCAGGTATAGGTCAGGTGGCACGCTCTTGCACCAGCATCGGACGTGTGTGCCGAGTCTTTGCGGGCCGTCGCTCGAGGGACCAGGGCCAGCCGCAGTCCTGGGAGCCTCCCGGCTCTACTGTGTTGCCCGTCGCTGCTCGCCGGTGGGTTTCTGACCGCAAGAACGATATAGCCTCGCTAAAACGTTGAAATAGTGCACTACTTTTCCATGGTAACTTCAGGTGGCAAGTGTGAACATAAGAATAAACTAGTTGACACCCCGCGCATTGCTGCGGTCAGTAGAGACGATTTTCATGTATGCGAAATAAGCAATCTATGAAAAAAAATTGTATTTTGCATATAGTTCTTTGAAGTTGAGGCATATTGCTATTTAGTTGGCATTGGTTGCTCTGTTTGTCAATTCGGTAACTCATTCTGAGCATATAATTGAAAATTTTGCAACCTTGACTTTTGGTTTACCGGCATGTCTTCATATTGTCCTCGCTTGCCACTTCACTATCAGTGCTAGAGAAAAATAAGTGGGAAAAGACAAGAAAAACTTACTCGATTATGGACTGTTGCTACTAATTCTTGCAAATAAACATCCACACCAGTCTTTTAGACTTGCTACAGCATTTGACATGGAGAACACATAAGAACTCATCGCAATGGCTACACGCCTACACATCGCAACGGCTACACGTAATGATCTTGATGGTTTAGTGGGCAAAAAAACCGATGACCGAAGACTGAAACCGAAAAGACCGAGACCGAACTTGAAAAGACCGTGACCGAAATGACAGATAAAATATTGGGTAGAAAATATTATAGACCGAATTAAGTTTTTGGTCAATTCGGTCATTTTGTTCTGAGTAACCGAATAGACAGAACTGACCGAATTTTAGTAAGATTGTCCTAATATTTAGATTTTGTGATGTGTGTGAGATGTGATATTGTTGAATCTTTACTATTAAATTGGAATAGGCTGTTGGCTGGGGTCACAAACAGACCAAAGACTTTTTTCTAGGTCCAAAGTCTCCTTAGAATTTCTCAAGGCTCATGACGCTCTGGCTTTTCTTTTCTCTTCCCAGCCCCAAACGGTACTCACGGGCTGACGGCCGTGGCCGGCCATGGCCGCCCGCCTCCACCACACCACGCTGGCCTCGCTCCCTCGCTAGCATCCGTCCGTTTGGAAGGTGCTTGTCGGTGAGATCAACGCCAAGGAGCGGCCTCCGTTCTGGAACTTGAGTCGAGCTGCTCGTGATGATTATCTCTTGCAAAACTGGCTCGATCCGTATCGAATGCGATCACGACGGAAGTAACTCACACGGACAAAGCTGGCTTCATTTTCCTTAACCAATACGTGTACTTGCTAGCTAGCGTTACAGGTCTAATCGGTTAGCAAAGCTTGCTACCAACTCGCTGCAGCACAACGCACGCAATGAAGTTCAGATGTTTTTTTTCTATTCGAAGTTTTGTACAGATCATCATTGGGTAAATGCAGTGTTTTCTGTATGAGTTCCGAATGATTCACATACTATAAGATTTTTTTGGTATAGGTTAATATGTAACATCTCGCATCATCATGAAAAAACACTCATTACAGGAATTACTAGCCTTGGTACGTTTAATACTTCAAATATTTAACAAGATAATATTCAAATATCTTTTTATCTTTACCTACTATATCTTTACCTACTAATAAAGAAAGGAAGGTTTCTCCCCAATTTTTTCGTCCGTTTTTCAATTACCCTGAATTTCTGTGCATATTACAAGCTATGCCACCGGTTAGTCAAAAAAACCGGTTCAAGAACAGGTCGCGCCCGTCCTGGTGCCTTTCACGGCTTGCTTTCACGGCCAGCGACTGTCCATCGTGCTTAGTTCAATTAAAGGTCGATAGTAGAAGACAAAGCGTGGCCCATGAACCTTGCTCGTCGATAGTAGAAGACATATTTTCTACTACTAAAAATTAAGAAAATAAAAAGACAAGTGAGGCAAGGAAAACATGACTTGATCCACTTTGGGTTCAATTTAGGTAGCGCCAGCGTTACATCCAAATTTTGATTTTGAAATTTCCCGATGCAACGCACGGGCTCGTGTGCTAGTATTACCAAAATTCATTTTAGACTTTGCGGCATCATGGATAAATGTTACAAAATCCACAGTTCCATAGTTGATTCAACCAATTAACTTTTAGCTTTCACTTTTTAGATCACAGCGGCTTTCCTAGTTCACATTTTTCAGAGTACACAACAAAACCAAGCACACTCTAAAACAACTCGTCTCGCACAAGTTTCCAAACGGCCCCTAGAGTTTGGAAGAAACCCATGACCTTCCGGTCCCTGCGACGAAAGCAGATGAGATCGAAAAAAATCCTCTACCGATTGGAAAAAACCGGTGACCTATCGATCCGTGCATATGTTCCGTTAAAAAAAATACGAGATGGTAAATAAATCGCCGCACACAACCTGGCTGATCAGATCAAGAGAAAATACCTGGACGCAGCTTACCTATCCGACCAAGAGGGAAAAAACTGAACGCTGCGCGTCGTGCTTTTCACCATTAACGACAACAAGGGTGCCTCATTAACTGCTTTCCATACATTCACTTGGTCTCCTTGTTCGGAAAATTTATTTGGGTATGAGAAATTGTTTGAAAAAATTGGTTCTAGGGTACGACTATCATAGACCACTGACCACGTTCATAAAATATCTTTGTCAAATGGTGCAGTAGTCACGTTTAGATTATATATTTGTCAAATTGTGCAGTAGTCGGCAGATTGGTAATGCAATATTTATGCTTATGAGTACTTCTGCTGATGTGAGAGTGTATGTGAATTGTATAAACTGAGTTCAGATGCTTACACTTTGTGCTACCAATCAGTATTTCCTCGCATCGATTTCTAAAGAAAAATGTGTTCATGTGAGCAGCAATGCGCGGGCACTTAGCTAATGTGTTGATAAACTTCTCTAGCTTTGTTACATTTTTGTTTAGATTGTTGAACATTTATTTCTACCAATTGATAATAATATATGCAATGAAAAAAACATCCAAAATACATCTAAAATGTTACTAACGTTTTACTAAATAATGTCTAAGTTTTGCGTTGACAACGGTCAGCCACACTGTTCGGTCATGACCGAACCCGTACCCAAATTATTGGGTACCCGAATTTGTCGGGTAGTAAAAGTAACAAGTATATTTCGGTCTTTATTTTTTTCTGACCGAATTTGAAATAGACCGAAATACTAAAATCGAATTTTCGGTCATGACCGAATGCCCACCCCAACTTTAGTCCCCCGGTGGTCAGTCGCTTGGAATCGTACACTACAGGGCAAAGCTGCATGTGTTGTGCACCTCGCCGGGCACCTTCATCCTCGTTTAGGCCGCACCATCTCGTCGTCGTCCGCCAGCTTCGCACCCGGCCATTCCCTGACGACTCGAGCCAACTCCGAATGCAGGTCAGCAGAGAGGTTAGCTGTGTAAGTGTGTAACATGTCGTTGACTCGTAGACAAAAAACTATAGGCATGTATGTGCCATCGATTGCTATGGTGTGGTAAGCAGCTTGATTGTCACCTAAGCTGGGAGATGCAAGGGGCATGACTGATGTACCATCATCTGTGGAGTCCCGGAAGCCAGGAGATGCTCCGACATCTATGTATGCTCAACTTTCAGTGCCTGGTGCTCCTACCATCTGTGAATGTACTGGCTTGCGGAATGATTTATACTATAGGGAGATCAAAAGATAGCCAGAGGTTAACAAAACCGTTTCGCTCTCCTCGCGTCACCTCCTCCAGGCGGCCGAGGAGGCGAAACCCTAGATCCGCCGCCGCCGCTCCTCCCTCCGCCCCCACCCTCCTCGTCGCCCCCAGAGACGCCGCCGGCCAAGCTAGCGACGCCGAGGAAGGGGGCGGCGGGGATCTGAGCTCTCGGCTCCCCGCGTGGCGTCTAGATGGAGGACCGCCGCGCCGGGTTCGCCGCGGCCGTGGTTGCTGCTCGATGGGATCTCCTGCTCCGTTGGCTGGCCTCTGGCTCAGCCTTAGGTCAGGGTGGCCTCCTCTGGTAGTTCCCCGGCGGGGGCTCTGTCGGGCTGCGGGGCGGCGGCCTTGTGTGGTGTGGCGACGTTGACCGCGCGGCCGGTGACGCTCGCGGGTGCTGCTAACCGGTGCTCTGGCCGTGCGGACGGCGGGGCATTGGCGGGTGCGAGCTGGACGTGGGCGGCCTCGTCTGCTCAGGTCAGATCTCGAAGGTCAGATCTTCTCCTCCCTCTTAGGCTTTCTCCTCCCAGCGGTTCTTGGCTGCCGGCGGCTTCGGCGCCGACGCAGAGGCCGGCTGGGGAGCAGGTGGGGTGCACCGGGGCCGGGAGAAATCCCTGGTCTTGGACGACAGCGGTGGCGACGCCGTAGGCGCCGTTCACCTTCCTGGAGGCACCGCTGAGGCCCTTCCTCCCCACCCCCTACCTCCGTCCCGGGCGAAAGCCCAAAATCCGTCGGATTGGACGGCGGCGGCGCCATGGCGTCGCACCCTCCCTGGAGGCGCCGTCTGGGGCCGGCGGTAGCTGGTGAGTGTTGCCTGTTTGGAGGGATCTGTGGGCTGCTGCTGCAGCTGGTAGGGTTGCTGGGTTGGGGCGCCCCCGCCCTTGCTCGTCTCCCCTGCACCTCCGGGTTCGTTGGCTTCCCCCAAGTTTTCCCTTTTCCTCTTGGCTGTTCCTGTCGAAGCTGTTGCTGCATATGCGTGCTCGTCGCTGCGAGAAGGCCTGCAAGATCGAGCCCCTGTGTCTGTCTCTTGGACAACAATTCTCCTTGTTCAGGGGTGAACAGACCCTTGTCTGTCGGTGCGACGCCCTTCGATCCAGGGCGAGAGGGCAGGGGCCCTCTGCATCAAGGGAGGAGATTTGTGCGCTGCCGGAGTTCCCTTGGTGCTGATCCTCTGGAGGTGTGATCAAGGTCGATTGGCTGGTCTTTGCTGCTGTGTGCTTCTTCCTCGACACCGAGCGTGAAGGTCCTCGCCGTTGCAAGCAGGGCTTGTTGCATATCTGTGTTTGCTTGTGTTGTGCGTGGTGTTGTAAGCTGTTATCAGCATCTTTGTACCTTTGGCCGTATGGCTTTATTAATTTAAAGCTGGGCATTTATGCCTTCCGTTTAAAAAAAAAGATAGCCAGAAGATATTATAGGAGGCCATAGAACTAATTGCAGCAGCAACAACTTGAACCCGAAGCACAGATGTTTATAGTTGCAGCACTCACCTTTAAACATGGTGATTTTTTTTCCTGTACTATAAAGACAACTAATGAAATGTGTGGTGGGGAGTGTAGGACAGGAGAAGACAATGGGATTGGAGAAGCATGCAGCTTAGGAAAACCAATTAATTTTCCAAGAGGGAAGACGTTTCTATTTTTCCTTGTCCTAGAGCGATAGACCAGACTGTATGAGATGATGCATTGCAACGGTACTACAGATAATCAGAAACCATCCTTTTAAAATCCAACGTACATGATAATTTAGGTGATGTGGCAACATCAGCTTTGAGCTTGCTAATATTAAATGCATTTTAGTGGGATGAACTTTATATAGCGGAAATTCAATTCGACTCCCGGGTGCGTATGCTCCCTCTACCAAAAAATCATATTTTGAAATTTCGAAAAATTTGAACAAAAAATTCTACATGTACATCTCCATAATATATGAATGTTTGTCAAGTTTCACGAAAAATCAATATTTTTTGTGATCTATGTAAAAAGGAAAAAGTTTATCTTGTGAAAAGCATTATTTTTTGCACTGAATTTTGTCTTTTTTACACACGTCACATGATAAGTCGATTTTTTATGAAACGACTTTGTAAGTGCGTAGCACGTAAAGATGTACGTGCAGATTTTTTGTTTCAATTTTTTTGAAATTTAAAACATGTGTAAGATGCATTTCAAAATATAGGGAGCATATGCACCCATGTTCCAAAACACCACTCCCATTTATATAGATATTATAGATTCAGGTAACCTCTACGTGGATAGCTATATATACTTGTTCGATCACATCCTTCTGCAAATAAATGAAGGGAAGTGCTGGGCGTCCCCCGGGGATCAAATCCCCCATCCCCGGGTGGACAGCCCATTGGATTAGCCACATTTGACCGTCCACATTGCGACACGTGTCACAGTAGTCTCCAGGCCCGCTTTTGCTTCCATAATGCACCAAAGTAGCAAAAAACGATTCGTTTGTAGGAAAATCTATTTCCGCCTGAAATCCCACTTTTGCTTCCATAAAAGCACCAGCGTAGAAAAACCAACCCGATTGTAGCAAAAAACGGTTCACCCACCAAACACATAGACTTCATCGAAGACCCGTCGGAGATCGTCGGATACCTCGCCGGAGACATTGTAGCAAAAAAAATATTGTAGCAAAAAATGACCTCGTCGGAGAAAAAAATTGCTAATGTAGCAAACTCAACTTCGCCGGAGATGCTCGTCGGAGACATCGTTGCAATAACATTGTACAATCGTAGCAAAATAATAGAACAAATGTAGCAAAACATTAAGTATGTAGCAAAACTCCACCGCCGCTGCTCCTCCGAATGGAGCAGCAGTTTCTCCGATGAGACGCGCTCCGCTGTGACTCCGCTTGCAACATCGCCTGTAGCAACGGCAGCGACGGCGTCTGTAGCAGCGACGCCGACCACATGTAGCACCCGCGACGACCTCTTGCAGCAACGGCGAAGTCCGGAGGTAGCAGCGGCGGCGGCCTCCAATAGCAGACGTGGCGATCTCTTTAGCAACAGAGGAATCCATCTGTAGCAGCAGCGACGGTGCCGGCGAACGGATGTAGCAGGCATGGAGGCCGGATGTAGCAGTGGCGGAGGCCTCGTCGCAGTGGCTTATAGCAACGGCGGCGGCCGTACGTAGCAGCGGTAACGACCGGATGTAGCAGCACTCCAGCAGCAGCATTCGCATGTGGCAAAAGCCGCATCCTCAAGGAGCAGCGGTGAAGGCCTCCTATAGCAACGGTGGGCCCCGGATTTAGCAGCGGTGCTGCTCGGCGACGGATCCAGCTACAGCAGGGTGCCGGGTAGTGCCTGAGGACCTGCAGGGCGACTCCTCGCTGCTACACCATGGTCCGCAACCTACACGGCGAGCGCTGCCGCGGTGTTGGATTCGGCAACGAGGCCGCGGCGACGGCGGCTTCAGGGTCCTGTTCCGGGCCAATCGCCGCCGCCTCCTTGCACCAGGGCCTTTCCCCGCACGCGCCGACATCTTCTCCAGGCTTGGCTCTGCGGGGGATGCGTGGCGGTGGTACTCAGCGGTGGGATGCGCGGCAGCGGTGGAAGCGCGCGACGGCGGAGCTCTGCAAGGTGGTGCACGGTAGCGACGGAGGGCTATCAGAGCGGGCGGTGGCAGTCTACCTGCCAGCAGGTGGAGGTAGGGGATGAGTGGCTGTGTGCGGTTGGGGATTATCCTATCGTGCGCGAGAAAAAAGCTGGGTGAGGATAAGCCCGAAAGTGGGACCCATATTGACACGCGGCAGACGCTCGAGGCGGAGGATCCGAACATTGTTTCCCCGTGGAACATCAGCGTTTTCCATAAATGAAACACAACTAAAGCAAATATAGAGAGTCAAATGATCATGTGACCAGGTAAACCTAGAGGGTATCGGGTAATAGGGTTTCAGATTATCTTCCTATACTATATCGTAGCGAACAATCAGAGGTTAAAAAAATGTATATCCATTATGTGGAAACAAATTTTGTAGACCTCAATGACAGATAATGAATTAATTTAGCCGTGATAGTCTTTCCCTAGAGAAATGTCTGGGTATGAATTGTTGCCCAAGCAAGATCATATTCCGGCTACTTGTATCATCAAAGCTGATAGATATTACAACCTAATAATCTGGTGCGTATCCCTGCAGATACCTGATTTACCGCACATCGAACACTTATACCGTACCAGCAGCATTTGCAAGACTGCTGCAAGCCACTGTCATCTCCTCATCAACGCGATCCGATCCCACAACCCAACATGTCCATGTCCACGCTCCTGTCCACCCTGCGCGGCGCGGGTCGCCAGCAACTCTGCGCTTCAACCGCCGCCGTGAGGCAGGCGACCGGCTCCCATGTGCTCCGGATCGAAGGGTACACGCAAGCCAGCAAGATGGTGGCCCATGGGGTGGAGATGACATCAAGCAAGTTCGCCGTCGGCGGATACAACTGGAGTATCTGCTGCTATCCAAATGGCTACTGGGGGTCTGGGGAGCCCGGTGAGGCACAGGCAGATATCGCCATCTTCATCAGAAGTGATAGGAGATGGGGAGACGGTAAGGCAGTGAATGTGACGGTGGCCCAGGTAAGTATACTCGACCATGCCGGGATGCCATCCTACACCCGGACCAAGGTAAACGACAACCAGTGCTTCGGCCTCGGCTGGAAAGACTACATCAGTCATGAGGACCTCGACAAGGTGAAGCATCTCAAGGATGACTGCCTGACCATCCTGTGCGACCTCAGCGTCAGCTTTAAAGTTTCGCCGATGATGCCCTTCGACCTGCACGGGCAACTCGCGGAAGCCATCTGGAACAAGGAAAGGCCGGACGTGAAAATTGAGGTCGGCGGAGAGACGTTCGCCGCGCACCGGTGGGTGCTCGAGGCCCGATCCCCCGTCTTGAAGGCGGATCTCTCGTTCGCTTACACAATCAACGACAACACTGCTAAACTACTACGCGTGGACGACATGGACGCCCAGGTGTTCAAGATTCTGCTGCAGTTCATCTACACCGACTCACCTCCAGAGAATTGCCTCCTCGAGGAGGCCTCCAAGGCGGAGAGGCTCCTCGTCGCAGCGGATAGGTATAAGCTTGAGAAGCTAAAGCGCATCTGCGAGGACGCACTGTGTCGGCACATCAGCATGGGTTCCGTGTCTTCCGCTCTAGTGTTGGCGGAGCGGCACCGTTGCCCCGTGCTGTGGGAGGCGTGCATGCAGTTCCTCTCTTCTCCTGATAATTTCCAAGCATTCATGGCAACGGATGGATTTGAGCACCTAAAGACAGGTTGCCCCTCGGCTCTGTTGGAGCTCGTCATGAAGAAGATGACACAACGGGCGGGAGCAATAAGGCCGGTATCCTCGTGTTAGATGGGCCTCAGATTTTTTTTAATAAAAAGAAGTTTGGTTTTGATGTGTCTTAGTCGACTTACAATTTATAGTGTCACGGTCACCAAGAGAAAAATTTAAACACAGTGTTAAAAATGTAAACTACTGGTTAAACCGTGGTTGCACTTTTCTTGGATGATCGAGACTTAAAAAATCTTAGACCACTGAGATGTGGGCAACCCCAATGAAGTTTAACTTTTCAAGCTCGTATGTGAAGACCAGAAAAAAATCATGCTTGTGCGGAAAATACATCCATGCTTATGGGTGCCAAGCACGTGGTACATCTAAGGAAAAAAATAATTCAAAAAATAAAATAATCTGAGTCCTTTTGGAAACCAAAGGTGACCAAGTGTTATATGATTATATCTTTACCTACTAATAAAAAAGAGTACCGTTTCTCCCTAGTTTTTTCGTCCGTTTTGGATTTGTCCCTAATTTTCAGTGAAAATTACATATGCTGCCACCGCAAAGCTGATAAAACGGTTCAATGGAGCGTTTCGTTCAATCATCCGATGGGCGATCAGTACACGCGAGGCTTGAACATAGTGGTTTGTCGTCCCTGACCCATACTGGGCCTGTTGCTGCGCTGCTTGCCTTCTCTTATGGGCTGCAAGACACGCAATGACGTTCCAATCTCCAGCAGTTTGCATGTTCTTAATTGGAACTCACGTATATAAAATAAATAAAAAACTCACGTATATAAAATAAAAGGGCTCTTAAGTGAATATCCCCACATCGCTGCTTTAGTCTGCGTCCAACCTGCTCATATACTTCCAAAGCTTCCTAGAATACAAGCCGCCTCAGGATAAACAAGCAACAATACAAGCATGTCCCAACGGGACAGAGAGCCACGCCTATAACCTTGACATGCAACAAGAAGGATATGTGCATTCTATGTTCGGTACGAAGTACTTGGAAAGGAAAGGAGAGACAATATATTCCACAGTGGCAAGGAGGTAAGGAGAGGAGATACACAAATTGTGAGAGGAGCCGGATAGAGTACTTGGAAAGGAAAGGAGAGATTGGAAAAGAAAGGAGAGACAATATATATATTCCACAGTGGTAAGGAGAGGTGAACATGATGAAGTCGTTATAGATGAACCAAATGTTACTAGTGTGGTGGGACCAGGGAGGGTGCTGGTGCCAAGTTAGCAGTGGCGCACGACTTAGTAGTGTGCCATCGCTATGTCACCCTAGCAATGGCGCACTACTAAGTGGTGCGCCACTGCTAACCTGGGACAATTTCCTGCATATGCCTTTTCCCCATGTGCCACCCACTTCCCAACACACTTCCACCACCTCCCACCAAATTTGGATTTGGTCGTGTTGCCCCTCCTCCCCACCTCATTTCCAGCCCTTCATTCACCCAAATTAAGTTGTTAAACTTAATTTTCTTGATAGAGTAAGGTGAAGCTTTCTATAGCTCAATACTACTCAATCTCAACTTTTTTCCGCATCCAACACTCTCGGTCTCGCCGTATCGGTAAGTTTGTTGGTTATGCTTTGTGTGTGACCGGTTCCGATCGTCTTGCACACATGTGTGTGCATATGTGTTATGTGAAGCCTCCACATGTGTTGTTCATGCGCGAAGCCTCACGTGCATGTGCATAATGTGCTTTGTATGCGAAGCCTCCACACATGTGTTGCATGTTTTTGTTTGCAGGGATTTGAAATGCGATCGAGTTGCCAATATTTTTCCGAAACATTGATTCATTTCCGTTTCGGTGAAAAATGGACATACTACGCATATACATATGTCCTATTTTTGCGGAAGATCATGCCAAAATTTTCTTTTGGTACTAAAGTATCCATTTTCTCTATACCAAGGCGACCATGGTCCACATGATGAGCGAAGGCGTTGTGGCTAGGTTTTTGAAATCCGCGACTGCCGAGATGATTAAAAATAACCAAACGGAGATAAGATGTCTATGTCGAAGATGCAAGCTGACAAGCCTTATGGACCCTAAAGCCGATATGGTGCGGGACCACCTTCTCGTGCGTGGTTTCATGGATGGCTATCGGTGGCAAGGTGATGAAGATGATTATGAATTTGTCCATGAGATTTCAAGAAATAAGGAAGGAGGTGAGCACCATGTAGAAGATCTCGGACATGATCAGAATGTAGAAGATCCCAGACATGATCGTGATCACAATGTAGAAGATCTCGAAGATGTTCATGATCACAATGTAGGAGATCCTGGACCTGATGAGGAAGATCAAGATGGAGGTCATCATGACAGATCATGAAGATGAAGACGATGGAACATCGTCAATGGCCTAGGTGCAGGACCCTTATCTTCAACAGCTGCTTCTCAAGCAGACGAGTAACGCAAGAGTTGCCGCCCGAGAGAAAGCCAAGCTGGATCAACTGGAGATAGACGCGGTTACTCCATTGTATGAAGGATGCAGATCGGAGGATACCCGCTTGAAAGTAACGCTCATGCCTCTGGAGATGAAGGTAAAGCACAAAATGACCGACACATCCTTCAACGACAATATATCATTCTGGCACGAACGTCTTCCCAAAGGGAACACGTGTCCGACTAGTATCGAGGAGGCCAAGAAAATCTTGTGTCCTCTGGACTAACCGCACGTGAAATACCATGTGTGCTTGAATGATTGCATCACTTAATGGGACGATCACGTGGAGTCTACCATATGTCCGGAGTGTGGCGTCAGTCGGTACAAGAAGGGGAAGAAAGCTCCTCGGAAGGTGGTGTGGTACTTTCCGATCACTCCTCATCTGCAGCAGTATTTCGTGGACCCTAAGAAAGCAAAGCTAATGCACTGGCACGCGGAGATGAGGAAGCGAGAAGATGACGCAGATGATCCGGAGATAAAGAAAAAGGACGGGATGTTGAGACACCCTTCGGATGCTAGCCAGTGGAATGCGTTGAATATCGAGTACCCAGAATTTGGGGACGATCCTAGGAACATAAGCCTGGGCGCGAGCACCAATGGAGTAAATCCGTTTGGCAGCCAGAGCAGCACGCATAGCACCTAGCCCGTGTTTGTGTGGATGTACAACCTCCTCCCTGGTTGTGCATGAAGAGGAAGTACATTCAAATCAGTATGCTAATTGCAGGGCCAAAACAACCAGGGAACGACATCAATCTGTATATGGGGCTTCTGAAAGAGGAGCTAGCCACGCTATGGGATGTGCCTGCCAATACGTGGGCCACCGCGGAAGAATATTTCGCTATGAGAGTCGCGCTGCTCAAGATGGTGCACGACTTTCTCGGTTACGGATATGTCGCGGGGCAGGAGATCCACGGATTCAATGCATGCGTCAGGTGCATGGATGACACAACGTTTCGCCAGCTAGATAGAGATCACGGGTCCTCGAAAACGGTGTTCGTGGGACATCGAAGGTGGCTTCGCGACGATGACCCATGGAAGAAACGCAAGGATCTGTTTGATGGTGAAGACAAACCCCGAAGACGGCCACGCACGAGGAGCGGCGAGCAAATAGACGAGTTATTGAAAAATTGGAAAGAGTGCCCACCACCGGGAAAGAAGTGAAAGGCGCCGGAGCCGCTGCTTAAGGTATGGAAGACGAGGTCTGTTTTCTGGGTCTTTCCGTACTGGAAGATCCTGTTGGCGTGAGGCAACTCTGAAGGCTACAGGACAAGATCGTGGTGATACTTTGCTAGCTTGAGATGTACTTCCCGCCCGCATTCTTCGACGTTATGGTGCATCTGCTGGTACATATCGTGGAGGATATCATCCAATGTGGGCCGACGTTCCTGCACAGCATGATGCCGTTCGAAAGGATGAATGGTGTCATCAAAAGGTATGTTCGCAACAAGGCACGTCCAGACGGAAGCATAGCCAAGGGCTTTCTGATCGAAGAGTGCATCTCCTTCTGCACGAGTTATCTAGAAATCGAGAAACCCGTTTGTCTGCCCGTAAACAGGCACCTCGGGAAGCTCGCTGGATGGGGTCATCGCGAGGGTAGCCGCGAAATGCCTGTCGACTTGAAGGGTCGAATTACTGAATTTGAAAGAGCAAACCTAGTCGCGTTACAACACATAGACGTGGTTGATCCTTGGGTGGTAGAGCACAATACATTTATCGCAAAGACGTACAATGACCAGGGCCAACAGAGGACGGACGGAGATATAATCAAAGAGCACAACTCAACCTTCACGTGGTGGTTCAAGGACAAGATGATGGCGTACCCTATAGACGAGGATTCTTCTGTGGAAGAAAAACTCATATTCGCCTTGTCACAGGGCGCCGAACACAACCTGATGACATTTCAGGCATATGATATCAACAACTACACATTCTACACCGAAGAAAAGGACGTGAGAGCGATTATCAGAACTCCGAGGTAACGATGGAATCCTACACCGGTGACGTCAAGCGGAGATACTACAGAAAGATCGAGGAGATCTGGGAGTTGAGCTACACCTGAGAGAATGAGTCGATATTCCGTGTTAGGTGGGCCAAGAGCGTCGTAAAAGAAGACCGGCATTTCACCAACATGGTTTTACCTAAAGCCAAATCCAAGACCGTGGGCGCAGAAGTCACCGCGAAATATGAGCCATGGGTACTAGCTTCCCAAGTGGACAAATACTTCTTCATTACTGACCCGCAAAAGCCCATCCGTTTTGTCGTGAGGAGAGGCAAAGGGAGCATCATCGGAATTGATGGAGCCGCCAACGAGCTAGACTTCGACCAATACAGTGACCCAAAGATGGAAGATGACGACGATGATGAAGCACCATACACAACAAGAATAAGAAGGACCACCCTACCTAATAAAGGCCGTCCATTGAAAAGAAGAAGTCAAGGAGTTACGGGGTTAAATTATTCAACCGTGAGAAAGAAGGGCAAGAAGATTATGAAAAGATAATTAACCAAGATTGAATCACGATGTGCCGGCCGCGTGTGTGTGGGCATACTATTATGTATAATTTTTTGTATGAATGGATGCCATATTATTAATCTACACATTCTACCGATCAAAATAGACACATAATTTATATTTTTGTAGATTTTGTAGATTCTATTTTAAGTATTCTACATAATTATAATTATGTATGCATTATATTTTTGGTGTATTATGCTATTTATTACATGGATAGAACAAATAAAAAAAATAAAAAAGGGGAAAAAAGGGGGCCGCCAGGGTTCGAACCTGGCTAGCTGGGTTTAGCAAATCTACTAGGGGATAGAGCCAGTGTGGTGCTATTCGGTTCTTGTCAAACAGTGGTGCGGTTTCCTTTTGAACCAAACCAAGCCTCATAGTGGCGCACCCCAAGAGGTGCGCCATTTCTAAGCCTCATAGTGGCGCACTGCACACCCTTAGAGGTGCACCATTGCTAAGGCGTCGGTGTCGTCGTGGTGAACAGACAGATGCCATAGGATGGCTTAAGTTGGGGACGAATGGGCGGTAGAGGATTCGGGGGAGGGTTTTTGATTAGATTGGATGAACTTCCGGGTGCTTTCCTCAAGAACTTGGCCTAAGCCAGAGGTAGACGAAGAAAGACACAAGGAAGAACTCTGCTCTAGATCTCTTTCTTCATTGATCTCAACAAGTTACAGGTTTCTGAATACAAAGGCTCTCATAGATCGTACCTACCCGCGTATGGGTGTGCCCCCTCTCCTTATATAGGGGAGAGGGTGGCTTACAGGGGAAGAAACCCTAGGAAACTCTAATGGCATCTTTGAACAGACAAACTACTTTACAAAGTTACTTTAATCATAGGTGACGCCGGTATCTTCTTTAATCAGGGAGGCTGACGTCCCCCGGTTGCTTTTGGCGTCACCTTCCTCTTTGGCGCCAGGGCTTCGTTTAAAGCTACTTTGCTTAGCTCATACTTGTCCTCTAGCTCTGGAGAGAATCTTTGACCAGTCTTGCCGACGTGCTACAGTGCACCTCTTACCGGTAACCCGGTGTCTTCTTAGCTTATTCCGGTATACCCCTCTTAGGGATACCGGTATAGATTTACTCAGCCAAACGCTTAACTTCGCGCTCCGGATTAAACATTAAACCGGTATCTTGATGGCTCAAACCATCCGGTTTGGCATGCCTTTGGCATACCGGGGGTCATCCCCCCAACATTAGTCCCCGAAGCTGGTATAGTTCGGTCGATTTTATCCAACGGACCATGCCAGGTTCCCATATCTTAAGGTACCGGTTTAATCTTTCCGGCGGTCAGCTTAGATTTCCCGACCTCTTTGCCGGACTCACATCTTTCTCTCTTTACAAAGTATTTTCGGTATCTTCTCTTCCGGTATCATTGACATTAAATCCCTCCTCGGTGAAGTCGAGAATTTCTCGGGTACAGTGCCTGTCAGAGACATGCGCACTGTATCTGACGCGCCAGTGTCAGGGGTCACTTCCCTTCGGCTTCTGCGCCAGCATTTATGGCGCCACACCGGATCCCGGCTACCGTTCCGGATCCGTGCGGCCTCCCTGTGGCATTTTATTTTCCGCGTGTGTATCCTTGCGCCACGTGGTGGCCTACGAAGTGAACCGCCGCGGCCCAGCGGTTGCCAGCCCACTATCTCTGTCTTCCTATTTAAGGGGGTGCGGTTCCTTCGTCCTCCTTTCTCCGCATTCACAACTCCCTCGCGCACTCAGAGCTCTTTGCCTCCTTGCGCCTTTGCCACCGCCGTCGTCGCTAGAGCTTCGCCGCCCGGTGAACCTCCGCTGCAACTCTGCCGAGCCTCGCCAAGCCTCGCTGCGTAGAGATTCACCGCAGTGCGCCTGCTGCCGCCGCACCGTACCCTTTCCGGTGACCTCTGGTCCTCTTCTTCGCCGGAGCTCGTCGGCGTCTGCGAATCTGCTGCTTCTCCGGCGACCTTCGTCCTCTGCGTTTCGCGCCACCTCAGGTTAGGCCCGATGTGCATTTGCCTCTTTCTTCTTTGCTTTTCAGATCTTGGGCCGGTAGGGTATTTACTCTTTCTTTTCTTTTGCTTTTTCTCTTACTCGTAGATCTTCGCGCAAGGGTAGATCTTGGAAAATCAGTTTTTGGGTAGAATCCGGCGTCTCTCAGACTTTTATGTCTAGCGAAGAGTATCTTTCCGAATCATCTTCCAGTAGCCGCCAGAGCGAAGCTTCCGACGGTCTTTCCGCCGAAATCTCCCGGATGGAATCTGGCACCGGAAGAGGTCAAGAGGCCGGCAGCTCCGGCCAGGGTTCCGGGGTGGATCTATCCGGTATCGCCCGCGGAGCCTAGAAAGGCTCCGACGTCACGCAGCACAAAATTGACTGGTTGTACCGGTCTAGAAGGGTACCGGTAGGAGTATCCTGCCGGCTTCCGCGCGACGAGATCGAACCGGTACTCGAACCCGGTGAGTCCGTCGTTTTCCTTGCTCATTTTGAGCGCGGCTTCGGCCTTCCTGCCTCCGACTTCTTTCGCGAGTTATTGGATTTTTACCAACTCCAGCCTCACCACCTTCCTGGCAATACCGTTTTCTACCTTTCTTGTTACGTTTCCTTCATGGAGGGCTACATCGGCCTCCGTCCCACCAAGGAAACTTTCGCTCGCTTCTTTAGCCTTCGGATCAATTCGGTCCAAGGCAAAGACATTCCTAAGCCCAAACCCCCCGTTCAATGCGGGTCTTGTATCATCGGCTCCCGCCAAGGGAGCCCCTTTTTAAAATTCTCCGGTCTCGAGTCATGCCGGGCATGGCAAGAGACCTTTTTCTATGTGAAGAACACCGGCGCCGCGGATCTTATCAATCTGCCGGCGGCGCCCACGAAGGCCAATTGGGGCTTTAACCCGGGGACCAATCATATTGAGACCAACCGGATTATCCGCTTCATGGACAAGCTGATGAAAGAGACAGACATTTGTTCTGACGATATCATCCGCACCTTCATTTCTCGCCGGGTGCTTCCCCTCCAGCGCCGGGCCCATAAAATAAGCGAAATGTATGGCCCTCGTGATCCCACCAAGATCACCGGCCTCCCTCTAAGCAAGGAGGATATAGTTCTCAAGGCTAGGCAGATCTGCCAAACTGCCATGCCGATTGACTGGGAGTGGGGCTTCCTGCCTCTCAGCTCCACCAACCCTCCAACTGACGAAGTAAGAGATTATGCAATCCGGGTTGTTGTACCGGTAACTTTTACGTTGTGGCTAACTGACTTTCCATTCTTTTTCAGGCCAAAGAGCGTTTTCCTCGCATTGCTGCGGAGAAACGAGGCCCTCGCCAGAAGCGGGATCTTGACGAGAAGGACCCTAATCCTTATATTCAGTGGATCGACCTCAAGATGGGCCGCACCCACACCTCGCGCCCCGGTAACTTCTCATCCGAAGCTCCCGGTTCCGATGATGATGTCACTATCCTTGAGGTAGTTTTCTCTTCCGGTTTCTCATGCTTTATTGTTATTTCCCTTCTGTAGATGCTCTCTCAGCTGGCACCCAACCACAGGTTCATGAGCATGTGGCTCCTCTGCAGGCCGAGGTTGGCCGCGAGTTCCTGGAGAAACTCACCTCCCAGGGCAAGAAGAACAAGGCACCGGCACCAGAGGCCGGTTCAAGCCAAGCCCCTCCCGCCAAACGCTCCCGGATGGAAGTTATCGGAGGGAAAGAAGTAGCCAAGAAGCGCTACAAAGGGAAGCAGATGCCGGTCGCTTCCGGGTAAGTTTTTGTTTCTCCATTTGCTTTGTTTTACAGACTTTTCCTTCCGGTGGCTCTTTCTGATCTTTTCTCTTTTTCTTGTTCAGCCCTGCGCTCAAGCTCTCCAAGAGCACCAGCGGCATGAGGCCGGAGAGCTCTGAGGGAACCGCAAGGACCTCGTCTCCTCCTCACTCAAGCCCGGTACCATCTGGTACCGGCAACCCTTCTGCCTCCCCTCTAGGAGGCACTTCAAATGCGGGGCGCGCGGCCCCTACACCTCCAGATCACCGCGCGGAGGAGGACCACGTCTCCCCTCTAGAAAGGCAAGACACCAGCGCCTGCAACATCGGCGCCGATTCTAAAGCTGCCGGGAGGGCGGAACCTCAAGTTCCTCCCATCCCGAAAAGAAAGAAGTAGAAGACTGCGGATTCTTCCCCCACCAAGTCCGTGCCGGACTCTTCCGTGCCGGCAAGCTCTACTCCGGGCCAGGACGCACCTGACGCCCGCTCGCCGCCCAAGACTTCGCCCGCGCCTCCACCAGAAGCTCCTACCGTCAAGCCAACTGGGGCCACGCCAACGCCGCCGCCAAGCCAAGGACCCACCGCGGCCGAGCCCACGCCATCTCCAAGCCAAGGGCCCGCTGCGGCCAAGCCGCCGCCGCCGCCAGAAGGCACCAAGCCCCTCAAGACGGAACCTTTCAAGGCGAAGGCCATGGCTTCCGGCACTCCTACCTCTGGCTCGCAGCACTTGGTGCTGCACTCCGGCCGCGCCGTTGTCGTGACCGGAGAAACGGCTTCCGGTCAGCTGGGCCAGATCACGGAGCTGAAGCGCGGAGGCAACGAGTTGGGGTACTTGCTCGAGTACGCTGAAAAGTGGAATCGAGCGGATGTATCCGTGGCTACGCGCGGCCTGGGGAAAGACCGGCTTCCGGCGATCGACCCTGCTGGCCCCCGGTGTACTGAGCAGCACTTCATGCGGCTGCGGCGCGCGGTCAAGGAGCTTGACAATGCGTGGCACGATGCCACCAACAACGTGGTGGTAAGTTTCACCAAACCCTTTGCAATTTTTTAGCTCATGCCGGTTTTATTCTTTCCGGATTATGTATATCTTCCCAGTCCCCGAGTTTCGTGCTGAGAGCATAGCTCTTAGCGCGAAACTTAGTTAAGAACATAGAGAAACCGGCTTCTTTTTTCTAACACTTTTTACTTGAACAGAGCACGGCTGACGCCCGGAAGCACCTCTTTGAGGAGCTACTGTGGGAGCACCGGGATCTTTCTGAAGCGCACAGCAAGTGCCAAGGTGAGCTTCCGTGCCTCCGGCACCTTCTTACCGGAAGCTTTTCTCTTCTAGTACTTATAAATTTTTTGCATAACAGCTATCCCGGAAGCCTCCATCGAAGCCCTCAAGACTCAGCTCGCTGCACTCCAAAGTATTCTCTCTTTTCCGGTTGACTTGCCTTTCTGCGTTTTACCAAATATATGTTTGTTAATATTTCCTGTCCGGGCTCTAGGCGAAAAGAGCAGCTTATCCTGGATCATCGCAAGGCTCTGGACGCCCAGGAGCTCGTTTCCAGGGGGCTGAAGGACCAGCTCATCCAATTCGGGCTCCGGCACGATCAGGAGATGAAGGATGCCAAAGCTGCAGCTGAGGCGAGGCTGAATGAGGCTCTGGAGGATTCTACCAACTCCACCGCGGTGCTGCGGGCAGAGCTGGAGGAGGGAGGCAAGCCGCGGAAAGCGGCCGAAGATCGGGCCGCCCTCCTAGAGGAAGAGCAAAAGGAGTACGACCAACTGGTCATGCAAACCGACGCGCTTGCCCTCAGTAAGTTTTTCTTCTTTCTTTTACGGTCTTTTCTTATAAGCTTATATTTTCCGGTAGCATGTCCTTATCTTTTTTTCTTTGCCTTGCAGGGCTCTTTCCGGACTCGCAGCTGCACGCGCAGAAGAAGGTGTCAGAGCGCCGGGTTCAACAAGAGTTCAGGAATCCGGACGCGCCCTGGGATCCTTATGACCACCTGGTCGCGCTCTCTGCCCGGGTCCAGCACATGCGCGCGGTGGACCGGCATCTCGCCGATCTGCCCGACGTGGCGATCCAGCTCTTCAAGGTGCTATGGCCTGAGGAGGAGGTGCCGGCTAATCTGACGCTCACCTCCGAACGCCTGAAAGGTGCCGGCCGGAGGATCCGCGAGTGGCAGTGGTCAGCGGCTCGTGCCAGAGCAGATGAGGCGCTACGCATCGCCTATTCCTGGTATGAAGATTTGGACCTGGATGCCTTCCACACCTTGCGCCAAGATGCTCCCACCGATACGGATCCAGTCTGCACCGCTAAGCGGAAGGACCGCGCCTACCGGATAGCAGAGTACGCGGCGGTCCGCACCTTCATCCCTCCTCCTCCTGACGTCACGGACTATCTTAGTGACTTCGAAGAGGAGGAAGATGATGATGAGGATGCCGGAGAAGGTGATGCTCTTCCGAAAGCTGGTGACGCGCCTCCTGAAGCTCCTGTTGCTGGCCCTCAACCTCCAGCTGCCTAAACATTTCCTGTGGTGTTTCTGCCTGCCCTGCTTATCTCAAAACAATGCTTATCAAACTCTACCCTGGTATGTCGGGGTTTATGATGTAATATAAAACTTAGCTGCTCTTTTGGTTGTGTTACCATATTATCTGCCGGTATGTTATACCTGTAGCTTATTAATCTATGTTTGTCTGTTGACTTAGCATTTTGCTCATTGTTTGCTTTGATCTTGTACTGCGAAGATTCCGGAATCGTTTCCGCATCCAATCCGATGCACACTTGGCTCTTTTGGTTTGGCTCTGCCTACCTCTTTTGGGTGTTTTGGCGTATGAGGCACAAAGTTCTTTTACCAAGCAAGCACTTTCTTGAACTTAGAAATAACTCGAAATTTTCACAAAAAACCGGTATAACCGGGGTTAGTTAAACTTTTCCGGATCGTTCGTTCCCACTCTCTCTTCTCGTGGTTCGCGTGCGTAATTCCTACCGGTTTATCTTGCTTGCCATGAAGCCGGGTTGCGGACAGCAGCAGAGTCGAAGACTCCGGTAGGTTTAGCACGTTACTAAACCGGAAAGAAAAAATGTTCAACAAGCAACCGGTAAACTGAAAAAATAAACATATTTCATGTAATTTCAGTAGGGGTAGTCCCCGAGATTCATTCGAGGTTCCGACATCTTTTATTCATAGCAAATAAGGTACAAAAAGGAACTTCTTACACCACACTTCATGAGTAGAAAGGACGCAACAGAGCTACGTTCCACGGACGCTTGGTCTCATCTCCGGATCTGTCCGCCTTTCCTTCTTTCCATTCCTGTGCATCGATTAGGTAATAGGCATCATTGTGGAGAGCTTTGCTCACGATGAAAGGTCCCTCCCATGGGGGTGAAAGTTTATGCCGGCCTTCAGTGCGTTGCACTAGGCGCAACACCAGATCTCCTTCCGGGAATACCTGATACGTCTCCGACGTATCGATAATTTCTTGTGTTCCATGCCACATTATTGATGATATCTACATGTTTTATGCACACTTTATGTCATATTCGTGCATTTTCTGGAACTAACCTATTGACGAGATGCCGAAGGGCCAGTTCCTGTTTTCTGCTGTTTTTGTTCCAGAAATCCTAGTAAGGAAATATTCTCGAATCGGACGAAATCAAGACCCAGCGATCCTATTTTTTCACGAAGCTTCCGAACACCCGGAAGGACCGGAGGGGGCCACAGGCCCACCAGACCATAGGCCGGCGCGGCCTGGGTGTGTACCGCGCCACCCTATGGTGCCGCCGCCTCGTTGACCCTCTGACGCCGCCTCTTCGCCTATAAGAAGCCCCTGGACCTAAAACCTCGAGAAAAAAAAACCACGGTACGAGAAACCTTCCAGAGCCGCCGCCATCGCGAAGCCAAGATCTGGGGGACAGGAGTCTCGTTTCGCACGCCGCCGGGCGGGAAGTGCCCCCGGAAGGCTCCTCCATCGACACCACCGCCATCTTCATCACCGCTGCTGTCTCCCATGAGGAGGGAGTAGTTCTCCATCGAGGCTCGGGGCTGTACCGGTAGCTATGTGGTTAATCTCTCTCCTATGTATTTGCTCGGGGCTGTACCGGTAGCTATGTGGTTAATCTCTCTCCTATGTATTGAAGTACATAGGAGAGAGATTAACCACATAGCTACCGGTACAGCCCCGAGCCTCGATGGAGAACTACTCCCTCCTCATGGGAGACAGCAGCGTTGATGAAGATGGCGGTGGTGTCGATGGAGAAGCCTTCGGGGGCACTTCCCCGTCCCGGCGGCGTGCCGGAACAGAGACTCCTGTCCCCCAGATCTTGGCTTCGCGATGACGGCGGCTCTGGAAGGTTTCTCGTACCGTGGCTTTTTCGTATCGAGGTTTTAGGTCTGGGACCTTTATATAGGCGAAGAGGCGGCGTCAGAAGGTCGAAGGGGCGACGACACCATAGGCCCGCGCGGCCAGGGGTGGGCCGCGCCACCCTATCATCTGGGGGCCCGGGGGCCCCCCTCTGGCGGCTCTCGGGTGTTCTGGATGCTTCCGGGCAAAATAGGAACCTGGGCGTTGATTTCGTCCAATTCCGAGAATATTTCGTTACTAGGATTTCGAAACCAAAAACAGCAGAAAACGAGAACCGGCACTTCGGCATCTTGTTAATAGGTTAGTTCCAGAAAACGCATAAATATGACATATAATGTGTATAAAACATGTAGATATCATCAATAATGTGGCATGGAACATAAGAAATTATCGATACGTCGGGGACGTATCATAGGGCAGCTCACAAGATCTAAACATGAGGCACAAATTGGAGAAGACAACCATCTAGCTACTGCTATGGACCCATAGTCCAGGGATCAACTACTCAAGCATCACTTCGGAGGCGGACATGGTGATGTAGATGCCTCCAACGATGATTTCCCCCGCCGGCAGGGTGCCGGGAAGAACTTCAGAATCCTCCCGAGATGGGTTCTGCGATGGCGGCCGCGACGGAACTTTTCGCAGACGGAGATTCGGGTATCTGGGGTTTTCCCAAGATCGTGAATAAATAGGAGGAAGGACGAGGTCAGTGGAAGCCGGGGGGGCACACCACCCCTTGGCGCGGCTAGGGCCTAGGTCGCGCCTAGGGTTGGCCTAGCCACCCTCTGGCGCTTCTTCGTCCCCCCTTCGGTCTCTGTCTTCATTACGAGGAAATATTGACTTCGGATTTTGTCCCGTCCAATTCCCAGAATGTTTCCTGTACAACTTTTCTGAAACCAAAAATAGCAGAAAACGGGAAACTGGCACTGTGACATCTTGTCAATAGGTTAGTGCCGGAAAATGTATAAAAGTGTAACGAAGTGTATGTAAAACATAGTGGAATTGGTGTAAAACAAGCACGGAGCATCAAAAATTATAGATACGTTTGTGATGTATCAGTTGTTTACCCTTGTACGAGTCTCTCTGAAAACAAATATACATGCACCCACCTTATAGGTTCTATAAAGAATTTTGTGAATAATCAATAATGTGGACTTGTTTGTATATAGTTGCTGAAATTTTTTAAAGTTTGACTTTGACAAAAAAAAAATACAGTAGGCACCAAATCAGTCGGGCATAGAAAAGAGATAAAAAAAATTGTGGATCTTCTAGACGTCCATAGCTCAATATCTCAGATACTGATTGATCTAGCCATGATGGCATTCCCTAAAACAGAACCTGTGAGAATGAATTGTAGCCCAAGTCAAGGTTATTTGGGGTTGTGCATGCATCGTGAAAGCCGAAATCGATATTACAACTGGTGATCTCTTGGGTATGGACCGACGCCCATCTAAAGGTATAATTGATGCAACCCCATGGGGCATTCACAGAGATTAACGATTCTGATCCGTCCGATTTTTGCTGTACTTGCTCACCATCCAATCTCAACCGTTGGTTCTTGGAAGGAGAGCGTCATTTTGATTGGCTGCGGGCGTGCATCTGCTTTTTACCTGGTCGGTCCTTACTGCTAGAGAAAGTGATGCAACGGCCGTTATATACCCGCCTGTGAGCGCGTTTGGGTCCTACGGCTGGGTGGGTCTGCTGGTCAGCCGCTGTGGCTTGTTTCGCTGGTGCGGTAAGGGTCGCGCTGGCCGAGCAAATATTTGGATCGGCGCGGGGTAGATAGGGGTGGTATCGACTTTGCCTTTGTTGGTCGGTGCGGCCGACTCGGTGGCGGCGCGCCATTAGCAGAGGACGAGCTCGCACTGTGCGGCGCACTATACCCACGCACGCCGTCGCAGCGGAGAGACCCTCGCCCTCACTTTTCCCTTGCCTCTTCCGTTTCGCCATCGTTGTCCCCTCATCTTCGCCTCTTCTGCCTCACCGAGTCAGCGATTCCGTTCCAGATTCGTCCTCTTTCGCGTGCTGTCTGCTGTCGCCGGCCGCCGCCTCGCTCTCGACGAGCACGAGCCTCCACTTGTGGGAGGACGTGGCACGAGGGAGAACGACGGCGAGGTCCTTGCCGCAGGTGGAGCTCCGGCGGCTGAGCCGGCTACAGCAGCGCCGCCGCCTCGACGTCGCGGTGGGTGACGCCGGCGCTAGGCAGTAGATGAGCGCGGATGCGAGATGAAGGAAGGCGCGTCGCGCGAGAGGCGAGCCTGGAGAGGAGGTCGCCGCCAGGTGCCAGCTCCATGACGAGGTACCGCCGGCGACGCCCACGGCCGCCTGCATCTCCGCCCCTATCCTCGTCCTCCTCTCATTCGTGTCTGTGCGCTCCAGGTGAACCAGTAGACGGGGCCGTTCCACGCGCTGCTCTGCGTGGGCCAGTTCTTCTCGCCCGATGCCGTTGAGGAAGACATCCCACCGCGAGATGTGGCGGACTATCTGGAGGGACGAGCCGGCATGGCCATCCTGGCCTACTTCACCGGCGAATACGGCCCCACGGCGCCCCGTCTTCTCTTGAAGGTCGCTGCCGATGCCAGAGGATTCGTGCTTGCCGGCATCCAGATATGCCCCAGACGGGCAGCGGCCTCTTCAATCTCACGGTTCTCTCTCTTTCTCTTCTTTGGTTAACAAGAGTATTATTGTTCGCTATACCAGATGCATCCTGTCTCCTTTCAGCGATTGCTCTTGTCTTAAACACATCAAGACCAGGAGGAACAACTCGTGCCAATCTTGCTGGTTTCAGAACATTTTCAGCATCCACCTTCTCCGCTGGATAATCTCCAGAACTAATTCTTTTCAGAGGAGGATTTTGTAGCTGGTAGATTATTTCACTCTGTACCGGATAGTGAGATTTCTTTTTGTTTCAAGGATTGACAATGAGATATAACATTCCACTGATTGTTTTTCACTTCTGTTTGTAGGTATATCTATGGCTTACTTGTCAGGAAAGAGAGGGCTAGGAGGGTCTAGCTGCTACAGCCAGGATGATGAGCCTGGAATTATCGATTTGTAATTGACATATCCTTTGGTTCATTTTATCATTCTTTTGAATATTTAGGAGTTTTAATACCGTGAACATAAAATTATTAGCAAGTTGCAGTGATAATGTAGAGCCTGAGCACATAATTTCTTTGATCAAGCAACTGCCCGTGTTTCTTCCAAACTTTGCCCTGGTTCTTCAACCATCTTGGTGAGTAACAAGTGCAAATAAAATAATATTTAGCCTGTTTCTAAATAGATATCCTTTTCTCAAATTATTTCTCCTGTTTATACTTTGTTCAGTATTAATCAACATGTTCATAATATTCCCTTTGTCAATGCCAGAGCCATGTGCTAGGATCTTATAAGATTAATGTGGATGCATCTAAAGGTATAAACGTTGTACCCCCATGGAGTTACCACACAGCTTAGCGCGGTTCAGCCATCGGATTGAGCCTTTAAATCTCTTCCGCGCCGTGGAATCGCGGTAAGACTGTTTTACTAATATGCCAAAATGATGCTCATGTATACAGTAACTAGGATTAATGTTCATCCCAGTAATAGCAGTCTTCTCTTATGTACATATATTAATTATGCTCGCTGAATATTGGCTACTGGACAATAATCAATTTTTTGGCTCATTTTTGTTACTTGAGCATTTTGATTTTCCATGAAGCGCTTAATTGCAGAAGTCGGATACAGTTACATCTCATTTTTTAGACTGCATGTTGCTTTATGGTTATACAATAAAATATAGTCTGATTTCATTAGCATATCAATGAAATTGCAGGTCCAAGGCATCTTTGGACATGAACCTCAAGCTTGGTTATCATCTAAGGATGAGCCTCAAACCTATATGGATACATCAACTAAAAGCAAAGAGTCCATTGAGCTTTAGGTAATGAGTTTACTTGCATTAACATGTTACACTAATAGTAAGTTCTTGAAATATAATTGGTTTCAGTACTTCTCCTTTTGCACTTTATTTTGGACTTCTGATTGCTACCAACATTCTTGCCTCTAGAAACAATTTTACTACTCACCGCCTCCTTTCCCGTGGATTCAGTTGAGGTGCGCATGTGGTCTTGTTTTCTTTGGCGGATTCCTTGGTTCCGTGGTATCTCCTTCTGCCGGGCATTCTTTTTGGCTGCTGTCCCCGTCTACTTCTTCTCGTTTCGGTCTCTTGTGTTGAACTGGTTGTTGTTTTCTAGCCACTTTTGGTTCTTCCACCTGTCTCTCAGTGATTTGTTCTTCTGCTCATCTTTCTTATGATTTTTGTCATGCTCACTCACATGTTTGTCTGTTGCTCTCTCCTGCTTGCAGGTTATCTTCGTGCTGGAGCTGTCCGCATCAGATGGTTGTGGCTTGGATAGGGGTTTGCCTATGATTTTTGTAAGTTTGCACCCTCTACTTGGATAGGCTTTGCTGTGGCAGTCTAATTAGTGATACCGCATATTTTGCATCTGATTTAATTAGCAGAGCTGTGGAAATGCAGGTTCAAGGAGGGCATCTGGTGGGTCTTCTTGCAGCTCTGGACAAGAACCTTATGCTTGGTTAGGAGTTTGAACCTCAAATCTAATAGGAATAGAACAACTAAAGGCAGAGCCCATTCATCTTTAGGTAATGAGTTGACTTGCATTGGCATGCTACACTAATAGGAAGTTCCTATGAAACTAAATAGAGTTCCACGAAAATGATGAAACATTCAGCTTTGTATGGCTTATATTTACTCGGTTTTAGTTAACCACAGCGGGGTTCCTATGTAGGCTCAACAAGGATTCACTTTTTAAAATGAACATGCTTACTTTTATCACAGCAGGGTTCCTAGAACATTTTTTTGGTCTTTTTTGGTCTTATTTTCTGTAGTGGTCTTCTTAATGCCCCGTTTCATTACAATCCCCTTGGTTCCGAGCATTGTGTGCTAGATAGGATGATCATAGTTTAGTTTTAATTTTTCTTCGTGTAGGCAATTCAATCTGATGGATTCAGGTACCATATATTGTATCTGCAGAAAATATGAGCAGCACGTTAAATTGTATGCTATTTGCTGCAGTTATTTAGTCCTAAAAAACAATCAAAATAGACTAGATTTCCAAAAATAAAAATTAAAGTAAGATTCTTGTGTTTTTATACATCGTGCCATAGAAAGGAAAGGATTATCAGGGACTACCTATTCTTGGATATTGCTACAGGTGGTCAGCTTAGGGAGATTATATTCATTTACAACGTAATACCATAATTCTGTTGTTACGTTCCTTTTTAGTGATCTTTCCGCTCTTCATATCCAGCCTATATTTCCCGCTTCTCGTGTTTTTATACTTCTGTGTTTAAACTTGGGCCTCTATGTGGTTTCAGGCTTTCAGCAATGGAACAGTGACTGCATGAGAAGCTCCAGAACTTGCACACTGTAAGTTGATCCTTGCTGCCTTTTTACAACAAGTTACTGTAAAAATATTTGTATGCGCGTTCTTTGTACAGAGATGAGCTATATTTTAATGTGACAAGTATGATTTCCATGATTAAACGAAATTTGAACTTGTTGTTGAATTACTTCGTCTTCAGGTTATTTAACACGGTTGCAGTTTCTCTGAATCTGGCAAGGTAGACTATATAATGAGCCCCGCTTTCTAATTCCTTCCCTACTCTCTAATTAAATTTTTGTTCTCGTTTAGAGTTGTATGATCAGTGCAAAAAATACAAGTGTGCTTAAATAATGGTGTGGATTGTAAATTCATAACAGAAATATGTGACTAGAATATATAGGTAGCATGATTGGAGTATATATGTACTAAGGAAGTTCCTTAAGAAAATTAGAGATCAAGTGACGGCTCCTTAATGTTTCTACAAAACCTGGCTACATGCTTTGCATAGACCTTTGTAGTGTAATACCCCAAATTTACGAAATAAATATTTGTGCTTTATTGAAATGCAAATAAGATATTGATACAAGCTAAGACAGGTTGAGATATGAACCATATCTTGATAAAGTTTCAGTATTGCTAGCGAAAACCGAGAAACTATGGAAGAATAAATAAAAACTAAAATAAAATGTGTGTCCTAGAGCTTGAACACTGGAAGCTGCAGTTAGTAGGTTTTAGCCGTCTTCAGGCACTCTAAGCAGCATTGTATATGTATTATTGTTTAATATTCTGGTCTGAGAATAGCTATAACAGTAAGGGATACAGAGAACTAAGCATTGGATTTTTTAGGTGTAAATAGGATTAAAACTGTAGGTATTTTGTATTTTTTTCAGTTCAGATGCTTAAACATTAATGCTACTTTTAATAAAGTTGATGGTCGAATGAGATATATCTCCGAATAGTCTTTTCCGTATCTCTACTGAAAGTTGTGTTGATCTCTTATAGTTTGGAGTTCAAGTGTTGACACTGCTAATGCTGAAATATTCATATTGTACCATGTGTATCGAACAAGTTAAAAAGATGATGGCTGAATTCTTACTTGAACCATCTGTCATCGGCGGTTTCTTCTCAAGGGTGGTATGATCGCTGAATTCTTACTTGGACCATCTGTAGTTTTTTCTCTTTATATTATTTTGTGCTATACTTGTGTTATTGATGCTTAAATGGTTTTCCAGTTATAGGTTTCATTTGTTGAGATCTTGGTTGATGAATAAACAGAGTATGGTGGATCTCAATTAAATGAGGTTAGCTTTTTATTGCTTTTCTTGTTGATTACGCAGCAATGTCACATCACTGCTTGGATTTTTTAGTAGCTCAGACCCGGTGTTGTGCACCCTCCATTTGAAGTTCCAATTCAGTAGATGGTGTGCACTACTTGTCATCCCTTGGATTTACTCTGAATTTCATGTATGCATGACATTATGTGAGATGTGAACCACTTTTTTTTCAATGCACCATGACCACCATGACTAGAAGTTTTGCCTGTGTACCTCTGTGTTTTGAGTCCTTTTTATTATGCAGCGGATTTCAGTGTATCACTGCTCTAATGTTCTATTGGCTTGCTTTCTGCATATTAGGTTGTTTGATGCTCTTGCTATTTTACTTGAGGTGTGCATGATTCATGAACAAGGACGTTATCCTCTACGATGGAGGAAGCGGGCCAGAGCACTGTCGGCTGACAGCGGGCATTGAAGTGCATACGATGGTAGAGCACATGCGGGTCAGCCGCGGTCGATAGAGGCAAGGGAACGCTCAAGCCAGTGGTGAGGTCGTGGTCAAAGCGAAGGTAATCAATTCAATCTCGTGTGGTGATCAATTTTACACCAGTTGTGTGCGCTGCTCCATTCCCCACCAATTCAAGCTTATTTTCAAAGGTATTTGTGTTGTCGTTCTGTTGCATCTCTAGAGCCTATGGTTGTTGGCTGCATTGTGCTAATTTGCCAAATTCTCAGAGCTACACATTCTTAATATAATTAAGCACTTTTAAATAGTCGATATCTTTCCCTTTCCGTCTATGCATTCCTATGGTTTGTGTTATAATTATATGTTCCTACAACAGAAGAGCCAGAGTCATATGAGTATTTTGGTTATCTGAAAAGAAATAATACAATTCACCTCTGTTTTCTCTATACCTTTATTCCTTTGTATTTTTTGCATATATACCACAGGTATTTGTGTTTTATAGCTTAGTATAATTAGCTAATTGCTTAGGTGTTTAACTTCTATTTATTAGTATTCACGTGCTATATACAAATACAGTACATGCCTTCAATTTTGGTACTTATAGATGTAACTTCAAGCATTGATGTCCTGTCATGCCAGCGGTTCAGACTGCACCCATTTGTTTGCGCAATACAGTACACGCCTTCATTTTTGATACTTATCGATGTAACTTGAAGCATTCTATTTAACGTTTTCCCTTCATTTTTGCTACTTATAGATGTAACTTGAAGCATTGATGTTCTATCATGCCAGCAGTTCAGACTGCACCCATTTGTTTGCGCACTTATGGTGAAATTTCGTAAGGCCTTGCGTACTGTTTTACCTATTCGTATGGTTTAGATGCTTTATCATGTGAATTCAATATTATTTTTGGCTGAAATCAGCACATATGGCACAATTGTTTTACTGTGTGCTAGGCAGGTTACTGTATCACAGGATAATTGACTCCTCTCTTTTTCTTCCGCTATCGTATTTTCCCATTCCTCCTCACATCTCTTACTTTAGCAAAGGAAAAGTCCGCGTATATGCTTTCTACAATGATAGTGGTCCGTTGATTGATGTGATTTTCACAACAAATGCTTTCTGTTGTGTTGATTTCAGTGATATGGAATGTGAGGTGTTTTTTTTATGACATGTCTGTTTAATTTACATGAAGCTGTATATTTTATATAATTTGATTGCCAACATGTATGACAGTGTATGAGTTGATTACCACATAATAGTTCTAAGGTTCTAGCTTTCATATAATTTATACTCTCATGTATGGCTGGCTTTATTTTAAACTGTAGTTGATCTATGTATTACACCTGGTTGTTTGACTTCAGTTGGATAATATTCAACTTGAAGGTTTTATTTCAAAATGCAGTTGATTTTCTAGGTTTTAGCGGAAGATAGATATTTGGAGAATAGTTAATGAGAACTACTTCTTATTTTATTGTTATTCTAGGTGTCAAGCTGAATCAGATTCTTTTATTACCGAATGTTGATGTTATGCTGTTGCGATGCCTGCTTATTTACCAGCGTGTGCTTTAAATACTCCCTCCGATCCATATTAATTGACTTCAATATGGATGTATCTACAACTAAAATGTGTCTAGATCCATATTAGTACAATTTTCTGGTAAAAAAGAGTTCCTCACATATTTGTGTGTGCTTTGAAAGTTACAGTCTAGAGGAACCAATTAGAAGCTTCACTCAATCGACGGGAATTTCAGCGATTTCGGCTCAGTTTGGGTTGGGTGCTTCAGTTAGGATAGGGTGCGGTCAATGTTTTTCTCTCTTTGTGCAGGTTGCGGTGGTTCTTCTGGTATGCGACAAGCCATCAAGCATGTACAAGCTTGTGTAAATAGAATCAATTCTAACACTTATGCCAATATTTACTATTGTAGGATACTCCAAACATAGTGGGTATTGTTGATAAAATATTACTTGACTTTATGCTAAAAAAGCTTGTTTGTAAGGCTGAGTGCCAACTTGAATAATGCGACAGTGTAAAATTTGTGTGACTTCTTTTTAACGCCTCTATATAGCCGCTTGAACGTGTTCTCGTGTACATGTGGATGTTTCAAATCCAATCCAAATATTATGAAGGTTTGTCAATTATGAAATAGAAGAAGACTACATGTACGCATGCAATTTTCCACCTCATTTCTATGTCGTTATAAAAATTGTAAACCGGTGCGGATTTCACGGGATCGTGCGCCAAGGCGCACATCTAAATCTAGTTTTAACACAAACGGCGAATAGGGCATCTCCACGCTCCTTCCTTACCATGTCCATGTCCGCTCTTCTATCTGCCCTGCGTGGCGCTGGCCGGCAGCAGCTCTCCGCTTCAACCGTCGCCACGAGGCAGGCGACCGGCTCCCACCTGCTCCGGATCGACGGGTACACGC